>NW_006777108.1:590541-604369 GCF_000442215.2 Lipotes vexillifer
CTCTCCCGTTGCGGAGCACAGGCTCCGGACGCGCAGGCTCAGCGGCCATGGCTCACGGGCCCAGCCGCTCCGCGGCCTGTGGGATCTTCCCGTACCGGGGCATGAACCCGTGTCCCCTGCATCGGCAGGTGGACTCTCAACTGCGCCACCAGGGAAGCCCGCCCCTGCCTTTTTGAAAAAATCAGAAATAACCAGGTCTCTGAGACTTGGGCCTGGACACTCCAAGGAGGGTGGGGGAGTGGAAGCAAAACCCCCAACCCCTATACTTGGGCATGGGCTGACTGGACAGGCTCAGGATTGCACCCTGAGCTGGAACATTACCAGGTTATTACCATCTGAGGATATTGTATAGGCATCATATATCATTATGAGAAGTATTACTATTTGCATACAAGATATGCAAGATAATTTTACCCCCAAGGTAAGAGTAAGTGGTTGATGTTGGTTGATGACCAACTCCCTGTAATGCTCTCTAAGAGATGGTGACAACTGAAAGGCAAAGTGTTCCCGTCTAGCACCATCCCCTTCTTTGGGGACAGGCATTGTGACTTGTCTTGGCTCTCACTTCTTCCCATTCAATAGTGTAAGTCACTTAACAGTCTGTAGGAAAGTCTTGAGGTGGAAACACTGTCCTAGAGGACTGTAAACTAAATCAAAGGCATGGCCTTTGGGGAGCTTTTTTTGTGTCAAAGAGAATTGGATCCTTCAGGTACTTTGATGTCCTGGGGAGATCAAACATAGATTCATGAAATACAAAAAGGAGCCATGTAAAGCAATATAGCAAACAAATGCAAATTAAAATCAAATAGCTATAAATTTTAGAGGGACCTGGAATAGAGATGCAATATAGAGATGACAGTTAAGGAAGTCTTACTGGAAACAGGATCCTCCCAAGATAGTGGGCATGGTACCTGCTGCCAGTCTGTACCAAACCAGCCACCAGATAGAAGGAAAACCTGCCAGGGATGCTAGAGGGAAAATCCAATGTCTGTGATTAGCTGTCGGACAGTCATTAGCATTCCCCTGACCACAGAGGAGCTCAGATTTGAAGGTCTCACCTGATCAAACACACTTTCTGTGTAATGAAGTATCGAGCCAATCCTTGGAATAAAAAACCTGAAGGTCTCCTTGGAACTACACTGCGATTTGGAGTGTGTTCGTCTCCTGCTTGTGGGATCAAATCCCCATCGGGTCCATTTTCTTTCTTAAATCTCAACTATTAAAATAGAAGGAAACGACCCACTTTATTTAAGGTGGAATTGACACCTGATCCGTGTTTTCTTCCAATCTGGGTAACAAAGGTGTTGGCAGTTCTGATGTACTTATGATGACCTGATACACTTCTGAATGAGAAACTAGTATAACTCTAAAACAGGTAGTTTAAATAGAATTGTTCATTTTTTCCTTCTGATAAATTTCTTTTCCACACTTTACACTATGTATATACTTTAAATGCATTTGCTTTTTGTTCAAAGGACAGAAATGTCACTTTTTCAACTTGTTGTCTAAATTTTAGAAGGCAGATTCTTTTCACCACATACTAGTGTAACAAATATATACTCAAATTTCCTAAATAAGTCACTTAGAAATGTGTTCATATTAGTTGCATTATCAAAAATAAATACTAAGTTTATCTAAGGTGCATTGAATCTATGAAACAGCATGATTCAGGGATCAGAACAACTGGGCAGTCATCCCAGGAGTTTACTTAGTTTCTGAAAGGTTACACCCAAACTCCAAAGCTTCAAGAAGAATAGAGCCTGTGCCTATAAGACTATGATTGTTGGGATGAGTATAGTCTTGGGCTCCAAGTCCTAGTGGATTATCATACAGTAGTTCTTCCTCATTCAGACTTAGGTTCCTTAAAAACACCAAAGGAAGTGCTATTTGAAGTGGAAGAACTTAAACCCTTATACAGAAAAAATAAGAAACCGTGGCAGAATCAGCTGTATATCAACTTAGGAAAGCCCCTATATTTTTAGGTTTACTAAAATACAACAACAAAGAGAATTTGAAATAGAAAGATATTCGTATTATTCTATTCATTTTACATGAATAATATGACTAATGTAGTTAATTTCCTTTTATCATTCTTTGCTCACTGGAAATTTAACTGGCTGTCCCTCCGTCTTACACTATTTCAGGAAGAGGTGTCTTATTTAGTTTTGTTACAGATAATATATTCAAGATAATATAAGGGAGTCCTTTTTCTCATCTTGGTGGGTCTCTCCTCAAAGGTACCTTCCTCTGTCTGTTAGAAGTACTCTCTGCTTCAAATAATCAAAAATGCAGCGGCTCCAGGTTTTCATGAGGAATCATGGTCTTTCCACCTTCCAGCTCCTTCTATCCTCGGTCATGTGATTTTCTTCCTTGTGGTTGCGGGATGACTGCTGCAACTGCAGCGTCAGGACCACTCACAAGGCAGGAAAGAGGAAGGGCAAAGGAGAACAGCAGTACTCTTTCCTTCCGGAGGCTTTGACATTTATTGGAGAATGAAAGTCTGTATGGATATTTGCCTATGTCTCATTGGTGTCACATCACTCTCATGGTTGAAAGAGAATCTGGGAAAACTAGAGTTTTTAACTGATGATATTTCTGCCCTAAACAAATGAGTATTTTGTTAATTTGGAAGAAGGCGGAAACCAGCTATGTTTGCTACAATTCTCTTTCTGAATGTTTAACTCTGGGGCTATTGACTTCTACCTCCTGCTTCCCATTTTCTCAGCTCTTCAGTACCTCTCTGTTCTCATACACTCCACAGACTTTGGCTCATAGGCCCTAGATTACTCTTTTTTTTTTTTGCGGTACGCGGGCCTCTCACTGTTGTGGCCTCTCCTGTTGCGGAGCACAGGCTCTGGACACGCAGACCCAGCAGCCATGGCTCACGGGCCCAGCCACTCGGTGGCATGTGGGATCCTCCCGGACCGGGGCACGAACCCGTGTCCCCTGCATCGGCAGGCGGACGCTCAACCACTGCGCCACCAGGGAAGCCCCCTAGGTTACTCTTAATTATCTTCTTTTATCTTTCCAGTATTTCACTGCAAAAATCTCTATTCATTTCCTGCCAACTCTCTCTGCCTCCTTCTGTCCATGTCTATTACTTTGCTCTTTTCTCTCCTTTTTTCTAAGTACCTCTAACAGGAGCTGCTCCTGATCCAAAATTCTTCTGTTAGTCAAAACACACCCAGAAATAATTTCATGTATATCCTCTTCTAAGTCTGTCATTAAACATCAGACATTAATCAGATATTTTTATATTTGTAAAATTTTGCATCTGTAAAATTAGTGTGAGCTTGCTAACAAGCAGGGTGGCACTCAAGTAAGTCTTTGGTTATTGATTGGGGGCATGAGCTCAGGTTGCTCAAGGATATATCCCTGGGCCAGAAAGGCAGAGTTTTAGTCACAACCAGAAAGGTCTGAGTGTAGAGTCTCAGACTGGCAGGAGCACAGCAGGGTGGAGATGGCAAAATGTCAGCCTTTGCCGCATTTGTAGACATGCTAGAATGCCTTGCTGATTTATTGATGACATTGTGAAAAGAAAGTATACATATTCAATACTGAATCTACTTTGAGCACTTGCTGGGGGTTGAAAGGAGTGTTTGGCTGAGATGCTGAAGTGGGCAGCTGGACTCACATACAGAAAGGAAAATGTAAAGTTGGAAGTTAAGAACCTCACAGCTGCCGACAGCAGCTGGGGCGGTCTGGGAGAATTCCAAGCAACTTTCCTCCCAAGAAGCAAGTTCACACATCCCAACTGGACAGCTTGGGACCTGAGGATGTGACTGAGACAGACTTCTTTTTTGGGAGCAGCAAGCTGTTTTTGGGCAGCAAAACTGAAATCCAATTTGAATCCAGATAATCTTTCTAATTGCAAAACTCTAACCAATGTACACTTTTATAAAATGCTGCATAAGGATTTCCCACACTACCTATATCTGCTCATGGTAAAGACTTTGACAATGGATCTGCTGCCCCTTTGGAAAGTGAGAAGATGTAATAACCGGACAAAAAGGAGGATAGTAAAGAGGGAGAGAGGCTGAGAGAGCAGGCTCCATCATTTTCAAATAAGACCAGTTGCCACGGAAGAATGTAAAGGAGTTGTCCTTGGCAAATGGATGGACGGGGAGTGCCAACTGGAAAAACACTGGAGGGAAGGTGACATGACGCTGAGCTAAGACACTGGACACAGACATGCTGAGCCTTCAAAATACAATAGCTCATGATAAGAATGCCTACTTGAAAAGATTTTATGTTATATTCACCATGTACTCTGACAATTTAGATATAGTTATCACATTTGTTTTATAGCAACAAGAGTGATTAGGTAATGCCAGCTTTTTGAGTTGCTCCTCAACACACATTATATTCTATCAAATCCTCTTAGACCTCATTTAAAATGAACGGCAAATAGATGCCTTCATCCGGTTTCAGTTATATTTAAATTAGGGCAGGGGGCTTTGCGTTGAGTTGTTGCCATTGGAGTATAAGCACCAGATCTTTGAAAGACTGTGCTGGCAATTTGGATACTGAACTTGGTCCGTAACTTGACGGCAAATGGCACCCTTTTGTTCTCAAATTATGTTCTTACACCATGTATTACAAACCACTGAAAGAGAATAATACTTTTTAGATAATTATAATTATAAATGAAATATAATCAGTGTTTACCATAATTCTGAATTAATAAGAACACATTAAAATTATAGCCATATAAAACAATATTTTCTTCTCCTATAGTTTTTGTTCAAAGACATTCAAGAAATAAAAGACATTTTACATACTCATGTCATTATCAGTTTCTAGACCTTTTCTTGATGTATGAAAGTGAGAAAATCTAAAATCACATAATCTCCACTGCTGGCTTTTCCATTTGTAGGGTATGCTAATCAAGTTCACCAGAAATTCCCAAGCCTTTTTTGCTAAAACCTATTCTTTGGGTCATAATTCAATAAGGTTATCTTTTATGTAGAGGACTTTCACTGATACAATTGAGATTTTTCCAAAAATGGCTCCAGTATCCTTGGCTTTTACTCTTTGTTTTTTTCTGCATGGTATCTCCAGTGGGAAGATATCCATGTAAAGAGTCACTCAATTGTTGCAAATAAGTTGTCGCATCAGTTGAGATGGTCATTTCTTTATTTTCTAAAACTGTTTCTCTAAGAAAAGGATAGTTACTTCAACATACTTTATCCCAACTAGAAACTGCTGTATACAAGCAAATAATTTCTCTCTGGCCACACCATGTTCTTATTAGATCAATGTTTAGATGAACTCATTTTTGTATTTGAGTATAACTGATACATATGGTAGGTGAAAGATAAATTTTGTTTTTTATTTGTTTTTTATTTATTTTTTTATTTTATTTTTTTTGCGGTACACGGGCTTCTCCCTGTTGTGACCTCTCCCGTTGCGGAGCACAGGCTCCGGACGCGCAGGCTCAGCGGCCATGGCTCACGGGCCCAGCCGCTCCGCGGCATGTGGGATCTTCCCAGACCAGGGCACGAACCCGCAACCCCTGCATCGGCAGGCAGACTCTCAACCACTGCGCCACCAGGGAAGCCCTAAATTTTGTTTTTTAAATTGTCAAATAAAGAATTACTTTGTGAAAAACTGACTTGTTTCTCATGGCTTTCAAAAAAAATGTAACAGGGTACAATGGAATACTACTCAGCCATAAAAAGAAACGACATTGAGCTATTTGTAATGAGGTGGATAGACCTAGAGTCTGTCATACAGAGTGAAGTAAGTCAGAAAGAGAAAGACAAATACCGTATGCTAACAC
The DNA here is from genome assembly GCF_000442215.2 of Lipotes vexillifer. Lineage (NCBI taxonomy): Eukaryota > Metazoa > Chordata > Mammalia > Artiodactyla > Lipotidae > Lipotes > Lipotes vexillifer. Next base: position 596,324 of record NW_006777108.1, read on the forward strand.
ATATATATGGAATTTAAGAAAAAAAAATGTCATGAAGCACCTAGGGGTAAGACAGGAATAAAGACACAGACCTACTAGAGAATGGACTTGAGGATATGGGGAGGGGGAAGGGTAAGCTGTGACAAAAAAAAAAAAAAATGTAACAGGGTTGCAAATTTAACTTACAGTACAACTGAAATATGTTTCTTTGTTTTTTGTTTTTGTTTTTGTTTTTGTTTTTGTTTTTTGCGGTACACGGGCCTCTCACTCTTGTGGCCTCTCCCACAATGCGCAGGCTCAGTGGCCGTGGCTCACGGGCCCAGCCGCTCTGCGGGATGTGGGATATTCCCGGACCGGGGCACAAACCCGCGTCCCCTGCATTGGCAGGTGGACTGTCAACCACTGCGCCACCAGGGAAGCCCGTTCCTTTGTTTTTAATGATAAATATTGTAGGCTTCCCCTCCTGACCTCTAGTCATGGGGGAAACAATCACTAACTTTTAGCCCTATCTGGGTGAAATCTTAGTTCAAATGAATAAAGGAAACAATCCCTTTAGACAATGTTCAGCTACGGGGAAAAAGACAAAAAAACCCCACAAAAAACAGCCTCCCAGATCTCCTCTATGGTATGTCCCCCTGACCCCACTGCAAGATGGCTTCTGTGGACATGGGGGGACAGGCAAGGTTTTCACGACTCCTGGATAGCCAGGAAGAATATTGGACACAGTGGTCTTTGGCGCGATGGACCTAGTTCACCTGGTTGGTTCTTGCCCAGCTGATACCTGTGGCTTAATTCTATGGCTTCTGTACAAGGTAGACCTCCTCCAAAGTCCTTATATGTGCTGGTTTGGCATCATCTGCATGCTCCCCCTCCATTCTCCACACAAGTTTTAACTTTCTTCCTATTCTTCTGTACCTCTTCTTCAATGTAGATGGTTGGGAACCATTAGAGCAGTTCCTGAGAGCTGTCCTTAGGTCTTCATATGGTCAGAACACAGGCTCAAGAAGGGACTTGTGGTCACTCTGTCATCTGGTCTTTGACTGACTCAACCTCATTCTGGTTCCTCAGGGGCTACAGACACTTCTGAGTCACTGGCCAGGTGACTTGCTCTGTAACCTGCTCTACAGAGTACCGCACCTCCACTATAGCAACCCCTCACAGGGATGCTCTCCACCTCAGGCTCAAGGACTGTAGGACCCTATAGATACACCTATGGGAACCAAGTGATGTGGGTTCTCCCCAGGATGGTGCAGAACAGCCTGTGAGGTTATTCCTCCCAGAGTCCCAGGTGGAGTGTTGGGGGCAAGAACATCTCTGCCTTCTCTACTTGTGTGTTTTCCTCACTCATCTGGGCTGGGGAGTGGGGCAGGTGGCAGGGTGGGGAGGGAGTGTGAATACATCATCCTAGTACTTTGCTTTCTTTGCCCTACTCCATTCAGCTTCCCTCTTCCACCATCCCCTGGGAAGAAAAATGGATGGGTTGTCTTTGATTTTGTGATGCATCTTCTTCTATGTGGCAGCAGGTCTTGGAGTTCTGCTGTCACAGGCGGCCCAGGTTTCTTCTCTAGCCCACAGGAGAACTGCATAAGCTGGCTCCTCCAGGCTGGGGCTGCCGTATGTTAAAGAGGACAGAGACCATTTGAAAAATCCTCTCTCAGAGGGCAACAGTCTGACTTGGAAGTCTTTTAAAATTTTGTTCCTGTATAATCTTATTTCTTATGCCAGAATTGGAATAAAACAAAAGAGTGTGGGTTTTTTGTTTTTGCATTTCTTCTTACTATAAATCCTAGTCTCCAAGACTACGCACCCCCATCACTTTCAATTAGATGAGTACTCAGGTAAACTGGTGAAGGATACCCTCTCAGAGAGGCAAAAGAAAGAAGCACTTTACTCATTTTCATCATTTTCCCTGTTGCAGAATAAACGTGCTGCCATGGGAATTCACCTCACTTCTACATGGAGATGGATGCTGTGCCACCTAACAATTCCTTAACAAAAATCACAGGAGAAGCAAAGATTTGTTTTTTACCTCCTGGTGGAGTTTTTGTTACTATATAAAGAAGACAGAGACCTCTTCATTTTTGCAGACACATTGCTTGCACTAAGTGCATGATAGTGTATTATACAAATAGCTATTCCTTTCTGTATATAGGGAGCAAAGCTGGACATTCTACCAAGCACAGCAGGGGTTACTATCAGTACAAATTGATCCACACCCCTGAAGCGTTGGCTTATGGCTCAAAAAGAAATCTTAGATGAGATTGAACACATCAATTCCTCTCATAGTTAACTGAAGCAGTACACAAAAGAATTCACCTACCCTCTCTCCCTTACATACTGCAAAAATACCAATAGCTGACTGCAGACATTACTATCACGTGGCTTGTCAAACTAATACCTCCTTTCAGAGCGATAGGTTCTGCATTCTCTATAACTTACTCTCGGATATCCTGGCTTTTTGCATACATTTTGAAACAAATCTCATCATTACACAAAGGAACATGTTGAAGCTTCTTTGGTCCATTCCCTCTCAATACAATTTTTAAAAAACATTTCCAATGCATAGAAATTTACCCATTACAGGAGCCTCTTTTCCTTGGCTCATGAATTTGCTACTTACTAGGATGTTTGAATCCAGAGCTTCCCAAGTCACATAAACTCACAGGTCCTCAAGATTTTACTATGATCAAATCATTCCCTTGTACATGCATGATAACCAGGTGTCCCTCCTCACATTAAAAAAATTTTATGGTCAGACAGTTTCAGCATTTGAAATAACAGGGTGCACAGAACACATTGCAACTGTTGAGTCCCATCCCTCTCTATGTCCAAGAAAAGCTGAATGAAACTTTCAGTTCTGGTTCTGTTTGTGTCTACGTAACTGGCACAAGAACTTAACAAAGATATGGAATTTTGCTATGGAATAAACTGCAGTCAACATATTAACTAATGGTTAACTATTCAAGCAAATCCATCTTTGCCGCCAGCATGTCATCATCTACACATACATCAAGAAATAACCCACAATGCGGCAAGAGAGATGAAGCCACAACAGAATGGCTTTATATAAGCAAGTCAACTCACCACTACACCTATTATTACTGGCATTTGCTTTTATATTTTAATTAATAGCAGAGAGTTGTGCCCAACTCAGTTACATACATTGGTGAATTGGGCACGGGCAAGATGTGGGGCTAGTGAATTCCACTGTGACAGCTAAATCTGTGTTCTTGATGGTGAAATCATGCACGTCTCCCTCTTCCAGAAAGGGAAGAGCTCCAGTAAAGAACCTCTGGTGTAGAAGACTGAAATGTACCACGCAACATCAAGATAGGGTGGGCAAAACACCTAAGCCACCCCTCTGGCCTGATCCCTGGACACACCCCTACCCTCACGCCATATAAGGAACAAGCTCATCCCCCCTCAGGGAGCAAGCGAGCAAGGGAACCTCTTGCTTGTTGTCGCTCCCCACTGCTGCAGCTGGTGCCCCAATAAAGCCTTACCTGGGGGAAAATAAGATACAGTGTAAGTAAGCTCTATGAGCATTGTCCCAGGTGATATTTGGAAATATTTCATAAAACAAGACCTATGAGTATCTGGTTACCATATTAAAGTTTATCTCCATATAATATCTGCTCAGCACTTCTTTATAGGTGAGGTCCAGCTTTTCATGGAAAAAGTGTAGGGAGAAGTTGGGACCCAGCTCATGTCTCATCCTTTATACCCTAGGATCAAAGCATAAGTGTTCAGTTAACAGAACCTACACTCGGTATTTCAGTGAACATCTGGTGTGACTCCAAACGCTCCTGGAGACCTCAGGTCTCATCTTCAGCAGTCTAGCAAAGCTTTTCCTACATGTACAGTATTCTCCCTGAGGCGAGTTCTGGCCAGCACAGTTTTCTTAATCTTATTATGTCTCCAGAAGTGTTTTGGTGCCCCTTTGGATTGGTGTCTCTGTCAGATGTCTCATTAACCTTCTCCTTAATCTAGCTTGGAAAATATCTAGACCCCAGAAAAGTTTTCTCCTCTATCTGGGTGGTCACATGTTAACAGAGTTTACTGAGAGAAAAAATGTAGCAAACCACCCTACAGACTGCTGAAAACTTTTGTAACTGATATTCCATGGACAGCATGGGGGATGTGAGGCTCATGCAATGACAGAATCAGGGAATCATAGGTAAGAAATGGAAATAGAGGGCCTTATTCTTTCTTTATTTTGTAATATAATTAGATGTCTTTGTAACCTGATCATGATTCACAGAGACTGAGCAAAATGTTAATGACTTATAATCACTTCTATTGGCAAATGAGATTCTTGGGACCCATTTTCTCTCCTACGAAATAAAACTCCAGTCACGTAGGATGAGGGCTGAGATGGCTTAGTTTAGAGTTAGATCTTGAGAGCAAGATTACAGGAAACTAGACTGGGGCTCCTTCTAATCTGCCATTTTCCAGCATAGATCTGAGAGGATCAAGTAGACAATAATAGTAAAAGAATTAAGCTCTTACGTGTCCAAGGCACTATGCTAAGGAACATACATGCGTACTCGTGACATTTTATAGATAAGGAAAGTGTGGGTCAGAACTTTTCACGTTTAAGATTGACCAGCTGGGACTTCCCTGGTGGCACAGTGGTTAAGAATCTGCCTGCCAATGCAGGGGACACAGGTTTGATCCCTGGTCCGGGAAGATCCTACATGCCGCGGAGCAACTAAGCCCGTGCACCACAACTACTGAGCCTGCGCTCTAGAGCCTGTGAGCCACGACTACTGAGCCCGCATACCACAACTGCTGAAGCCCGCGCACCTAAAGCCCATGCTCCGCAACAAGAGAAGCCACTGAAATGAGAAGCCCGCACACCGCAATGAAGAGTAGACCCTGCTCGCCGCAACTAGAGAAAGCCCACATGCAGCAACAAAGACCCAATGAAGAAGACCCAACACAGCCATAAATAAATAAATAAATAAATAAATATATTAAGAAAAGAAAAAGGATTGCCCAGGGCTTCCCTGGTGGCGCAGTGGTTAAGAATCTGCCTGCCAATGCAGGGGACAGGGGTTCGAGCCCTGATCTGGGAAGATCCCACAAACCGTGGAGCAACTAAGCCCATGCACAACTACTGAGCCTGCGCTCCAGAGTCCGTGAGCCACAACTACTGAAGCCCACATGCCTAGAGCCCGTGCTCTGCATCGAAGAGAAGCCACCACAATGAGAAGCCTGTGCACTGCAACGAAGAGTAGCCCCGGCTCGCCTCAACTAGAGAAGGCCCACGCACAGCAACGAAGACCTAATGCAGCCAAAAATAAAATAAATAAAATAAATAAATTAAAAAAAAAAGATTGCCCAGCTGGCAAGACGCAGAGCTGGGATTCACACCCAAGAAAATTACTTAATCTCAGCCTAATTAGTAAATTGGGACAATTTATCCTACCTTGCAGAGTGATTGTGTAACAAATAAGTAAATCTATGGCAGGTACATTACGTCTGGTACTAGATATTGAGACATACATAGAATCTATTAACTTTTGCTTCCCCTAAATGTCTTCTCTGCAGACTGAGTTACAGCTTCTGTCCATTTCATTTCTTTTCCAAACTATGGACTAAAACTCATTTAATATTCTCTCTCCATTCTGTTTTATTCTCCTTTTAAACTATTTGACTGTGTACTGTTCACTGTCCTGGACCTCTTCCTATTGCATCATTTTTAAAACAAGATAAAGGAGATGTGTATTTTTTCCTGCACTCTTTTCCTTCAGAATTTTTTTTCCAAAAAGTAAAAACAAACCATCATTTAAAAAATTCACTTAAGAAAGTCATGTTGCAACATATTTGCTACCATACCTCATCAGTTATGTGATTTTTCGTGTCACATTTCTAAACGAAATGCCATCCTTGAATTGAAACGTACATATTTTAGAATTGGTAAATTCTTTAGCAGTTAGGCTAATATTTTAACATATCTAGTACTTAAGGAGATATATTTTCATCCAGAAAGTATTTATGCAATAGAGTATTACCAACACATAAATATCTCTGGAAGCACAACAGGCACCCAAAAAAGCTCAAACAGTAGACACCCAGACACTTGAGGAAGACTTGCTATTTGTGATAGATAAACTTCTTTCCTGAATCAAGACATGGTTGATTTATGTTTAAACAAAACTTTCACGCTTGTCCATCAAAAGCTAACACCATAATTTCAGGAACTCTTATTTGGAAAACTACCAGTGTCTCTAAAGTGTCTCAGCCCTTCTCAGGTTTTAGCTATTAAGGTCTCCAGCCATCCAGGTAGGCCTGTTCTGTGTGTGTCTCAAGCTCTTCTTCCTGGCGAGGGCAACAGCAGATATAGGCCTGTTGAGAGTTAGGATTTAAAGAGCATACACACGGGCTTCCCTGGTGGCGCAGTGGTTGAGAGTCCGCCTGCCGATGCAGGGGATACGGATTCGTGCCCCGGTCCGGGAAGATCCCACATGCCGCGGAGCGGCTGGGCCCGTGAGCCATGGCCGCTGAGCCTGCGCGTCCGGAGTCTGTGCTCCGCAACGGGAGAGGCCGCAGCGGTGACAGGCCCGCATACCGCAAAAAAAAAAAAAAAAAAAAAAAAAAGTATAATTTTAATCTGATACAGAATCAGATCTCATGTTACCCTTCTGTTTGTATGCCCTTTAATCTCTCTAAACTTCCTGATGGCTCAATGTCTATGCAATGCTGGCCTGAAATCAGGACTCAGTGAACTTGTGGGGGAGGGGAATTTTGCCCTTTTTCTCCTTTCAGTTCTTTTGGCTGGCAACTAAAATGACATAAGGCAGATTAACAGGAGAAAATTAAATTTATTACATATGTACAGGGAAACCACATAAGCATGAAGAATTTCAAAGACAGCAAAGCTAAGGTATATATATATATATATATATTCATGTACAGATCCTCTTCCCATGTAATTTAACACAGTTTTCAGTAGACCTCCCTTCGTATATGGTCAGTCTTTTATATATATGTATTTCATATGTATTTGTATATAAGGCAATTCACAGGAAGATGAAAAGAATTAGTGTTTTGTAAATAAATGTTTGCTGAGCCATCTGAAGACAATGGGACACAGAGAGGACTTTGATCAAACAGGGCTTGCTAAATTCTTCCCTGTCTACCACACCTAGTTCATACTTTCCTACAGTTGTCTATGGTGATAGTTACCTCCTGGAACAGGCCTTCTATTTTCAATTCTTTTAGGCAGTAAAGGGGAATTTCAAAGGTTCTTCCTGAGTCTTCTGGGGCTTGCTTGTTTTCAGCTCAAAATAATCCACATGCCTGAGTGGCACATCTTGGCAGTGGCCTCCCCTGAACCCCATCAAACTCATTCATTTAACAAATGATTTAATCTCATAGTTTTAGGCTAGTAGGCCCTCACTCGTTGTAAATACAATTTAAAACTCAAATAGTGGATGAAACCAAATTCAGCCATTCCCCACTGTATTGATCTTTTGGAAAAGGAAACTAGTAAGTAATAACAAGGGCCTGGGTGGTTGGGGGCAGTTGGGGTGTCAGGAAGTTGCTCAGGACTAGGCAAGGCAGGTGCCTGTAGACAGATTTACCTACCCCATGGGAAGAAACCCCTTCCTATAGGGAGAAGGCTATTCTGACCAATTCAGGGCAGGTTACCATTCAGACAGCCAGCATCTATAGACTATATCTTAGGTCCAAGACCTTGTCCTGGACATTGTAGGACATGCAAAGATACAGACTGAATCCCTGCCTTCTAAGATGTGCCAATCAATTTATTACAAGAGGCTTGCACTAAATGGTTCTAACAAGTGCCATGGAAGGGACAGAGAGGAGTGGTGGGAGCTTCCTGGAGGCATCTGAACTGAGCCTGAAGAGACAAGGAGGACTTGGGCAGCTGGAGATGGAGAATGAGAACGTGCAAAGATAGTAAGAACAGAGCAGGAGGGGAGTGTGTTCTGCAAGCGCCACAGGGGCACTGGGGAGTAAGAGGCTGTCAGCAAGGTCAGCATGAAGCACATGGCTGGGTCCTCTTCATCAAGCAGTGAAGGAACCCCCCCCCCCCCCCCG
>NW_006777108.1:604379-676395 GCF_000442215.2 Lipotes vexillifer
CCCCCCCCCCCCCCCAGTTCCTTGAGACTCAGTGTCTCCATCTACACAGTGCAAGGAATAAACAACACTAGAGGTGGGGAAATAGAGTAATGCATTGTTATTTTCCCACAGATTCCTCCAAAAATGAGTTGTCAATTATAATTCAACAGAGAAAATATGTCACGTTTTACTATTGGGCAGGGGGCCGACCCACATCCAAGAAAATATGTTTTCAATTCATTACAGAAGATTTATTTCCCTCCCAGGTGATCAAGTAACTCTTTTGATGTTGGAGCAGTTAAGAAAACCGAATTCTGAGTCTTTTGTTTGTTGTTGTTTGCTTTTTAGCTTATAAAAATTCTGTCTAAAGGTAAGAAATATCTGTTTGGTGAATCTGGGAAAAAGAGGCTTCTCTTTCTTTTAAAAGTTGAAAAAAAATTTTTTTATTTTTAAGATCATTTTATTCTTTGGACCCAAAAATCTATTGGAAACAGCAATTTTAACATATTTCCATTTGCTATGTAAGGTTTGTTTCCTTGTTGGTTTGTTTCTATCCTCACACAAGCTCCCTCAAGTTTGAACAGGGACTGGACTGGTTTGGGATCTCTTGAATGTGATCTGTAGCATCAGAGTATGATCTTTGAGATCTCATCTGTCTGAATTGGGGAGGAGGTCTTCTTGCTCTCTTAAGTGATGTCCTGGAAGGGGACAGCTAGGACCATTTGCATTTGGGAGACAGCAGCTCCTTTTGACCAAGTTTGATTTCACCCACATTTTAAGGAAATTTAGGGAAGTTTTTCCCTTGATCATTAGCCGTTGTGGACCAGAATCCCTGTTTTAACGTGCTTTTTTTTTTTTTCTTTAAAATGGCACAATGTTATTTGTTGAGGGTAAATAGTTACCTCTGTGTTCCATGTAATCTTCATAGGGGAGATGTGTTGGAGATTGGTTTTAAGGAAGGGTGATTTGGACAGAGCTGGAGGAATCAGACACCCTGACTTCAGACTATACTACAAAGCTACAGTCATCAAAACAGTACGGTACTGGCACAAAAAACAGAAATATAGATCAATGAAACAGGAAAGAAAGTCCAGAAATAAACTCACACACCTATGGCCAATTAATCTAAAACAAAGGAGGCGAGAATATAAAATAGAGAAAAAACAGTCTCTTCAATAAGTGGTGCTGGGAAAATTGGACAGCTACAGGTAAAAGAATGAAACTAGAACATTTTCTAACACCATACACAAAAATAAACTCGAAATGGATCAAGACCTAAATGTAAGGCTGGACACTATAAAACTCTTAGAGGAAAAACACTCTTTGACATAAATTGTAGCAATATATTTTTGGATTCATCTCCTAGAGTAATGAAATAAAAACAAAAATAAACAAATGGGAGCTAATTAAACTTAAAGGCTTCTGCACAGCAAAGGAAACCATAAACAAAACGAAAAGACAACCTACAGAATGGGAGAAAATATTTGCAAATGAAGGAATCAACAAGGATTAATCTCCAAAATATACAAACAGCTCATGTGGCTCTATGTAAAAAAAACAAACAACCCAATCAAAAAATGGGCAGAAGATCTAAACAGACATTTCTCCAAAGAAGACATATGGATGGCCAAAAGGCACATGAAAAGATGCTCATTATCACTAATTATGAGAGAAATGTAAATCAAAACTACAATGAGGTATCACCTTACACTGGTCAGAATGACCATCATCAACGAGTGTATGAACAATAAATGCTGGAGGCGGTGTGAAGAAAACGGAACCCTCCTACACTGTTGGTGGGAATGTAAATTGGTACAACCACTATGCAGAACAGTTTGGCAGTTCCTTAAAAAACTAAAAATAGAGCTACCATATGACCCAGCAATCCCACTCCTGGGCATATATCTGGAGAAAACAATAATCTGAAAAGATACATGCACCCCAGTGTTCACTGCAGCACTATTTACAATAGCCAGGACATGGAAGCAACCTAAATGTCCATTGACAGAGGAATGGATAAAGAAGATGTGGTACATATATACAATGGGACATTACTCAGCCATAAAGAAGAGTGAAATAATGCCATTTGCAGCAACACAGATGGACCTAGAGATTATCATACTAAGTGAAGTAAGTCAGACAGAGAAAGACAAATATCATGGTATCAACTCATATGTGGAATCTAATTTAAAAAAAGATACAAATGAACTTATTATTATCTCACATAACAAGAAGTCTCCTAATAATGGTTCCAGGGTTGGTATAGCTCAATGAGGTCATCAGGGCCCCAAGCTCTTTCTTTCTATCCTACTTTCTCAGCATGTTAGTACTCATGGCGAGGCTGACACTGTTCCCTATGCTCAGAGAATGGTACCACCATGCTCAGAGAATGGCACCAGACAGCTCTCCTGGTGCCCCTTGTTTTCCTGAAAAAAAAAAAAAAAAAAATCTTTCCTAGAAACTCATCACCCTGGCAGAGTCTCCTTATATGTTTTCCACCAGAACCGTGTTACTGGTTGCCTCTAGCTACAAGGAGACAGGAAGGTATTTGAGAAAGTGCAATGGGATAACATGGCTAGAGTGTAAAATTGAAATGACTGTGGCAATGTCCCCTAAGGCTAGGCACATTGCTACCTGAACATAACTGGGGCTCTGTTGTAAATGAAGAAGTAGGGGATGGCTGTCATGGGACAACCATTGTGTCTGCCCTGGCCCTGAGGGGATTCTGACACAGGCATCCATGAACCACATTTTAAACCAGTGGTTGTCAAACATCATCTGGTTATATCAGAATCATCCAAGGAACTTAAGAAAGTGCCAGAGGGCTTCCCTGGTGGTGCAGTGGTTGAGAGTCCGCCTGCCGATGCAGGGGACACGGGTTTGTGCCCCAGTCCGGGAAGATCCCACATGCCGTGGAGCGGCTGGGGCCGTAAGCCATGGCCGCTGAGCCTGCGCGTCTGGAGCCTGTGCTCTGCAACGGGAGAGGCCACAACAGAGAGGCCCACGTACCGCAAAAAAAAAAAAAAGAAAAAAGAAAGTGCCAGAGGTGCACCCCTATGTTCACTACAGAATTATTAACAATAGCCAAAGTATGGAAGTAACCTAAGTGCTCATCGATAGATGAATGGATAAAGAAGATGAGGTATATATATGCACAATGGAATACTACTCAGCCAAAAAAAAAAGAAATCTTGCTGTGTTTGACAACATGGATAGACCTAGATGGTATTATGCCAAGGGAAATACGTCAGGCAGAGAAAGACAAATACTGTATGATTTCACTTATCTGTGGAATCTGAAGAAATAAAACAGACAAACCTAACTAAATAGGAACAGAGTCATAGATATAGAGAATGAACAGGTGGTTGCCAGAGGAGGAGGAGGTGGGGAAGACGAGAGAAATAGGTGAGGGAGATTAAGAGGTAACAAACTTTCAGTTACAAAAGAAAAATGAGTCAAGGGTATGAAATGTATAGTGTGGGGAACAGAGTCAATAATTATGTAGTATATTTGCATGGTGACAAATGGTAACTAGACTTATCCTGGTGATCATTTTGAAATATAGAGAAACACTGAATCACTATGTTGTGTACCAGGAACTAAGAGAGTGTTATAGGTCAATAACAGTTCAAAAACATATGAACTCATAGAAAAAGAGATCAGGTAGCAGGTGTGGGGGAGAGGGATTTGGAGGAAGGCAGTCAAAAGGTACAAACCTCCAGTTATAAGATAAATAGGTACTGGGGATGTAATGTACAACATGATAAAGGTAACAACACTTTATGTTATAAATGAGAGTAAATCCTAAGAGTTTTCACACAAGGAAAACATTTTTTTTTCTATTTCTTTAATGTTGTATCTATATGAGATGATAGATGTTCACTAAACTTATCGTGGTTATCAGTTCATGATGTACGTAAGTCAAATTATTATACTGTATACCTTAAATGTATACAGTTCTGTACATCAATTACATCTCAGTAAAACTGGAAGAAAAATAAATAGTAAATAAATAAATAAGCCCTGTGATTAGAAAAGTTAGAAAAAAAAAGTGCCAGAGGCCTGGACCGCAATGATTCAGGCCTGAGCATCAGGGTATTTTAAAAGCTCACTAGGTGATTCTGGTGAGCACCTGGATTGAGAACTCATTGAACCAATAACTTAGTTTCTGTGAACACCAGTTAGCAGCCTATGGAGATGATATTAGGATACTAACAGCATTTGTCACATAGGATAGGTGTTCGGAGTAAAAGGTACATATAGTTGCAGCTCAATGATGCAAAATAAGTTTTGATCTCAGTCTACTCTCCCCTTCTGACAGACTGGTTTTAGAGGGAGTTTCTGGTTTTCTCCAAAGAAACAGTGCTTTCCAAAATAGTGAGGAGTAAACTTGTTGATTTTGGCTACTGTACTAGCTCTCTATTATTGCAGTAACAAACTACCACAAATTTAGCAGCTGAAAACACCACCAATCTGCAATCTCATAGTTCTGTAGGTCAGATGTCCAGGCAGACTAGGGTGGGCTCCATGCACGGAGTCCCCTGAGGCCCCATTTTCTTGCTGGATGTCAGCTGGGGTTCTCTCTGCTGCTACAGGACGTGCAAATTTCTTTGCACGTGGTCCTCTTTACCTTCAAAGCAGCAACGGGGTGTCAAGTTCATCCATGCTTCAGCTCTCTCTGACTTCCTTTTCTGCTCTGGTTGGAGAAAGCTCTCCATTTCTAAATGCTCTTGTGATTACACTGGACCCATGTGGATAATGCAGGATAATCTCCTTATTTTAAGAAAGTAAACTATGCTTTATCACAACAGAGTCATGGAAGTGATATTTCATCATATTCACAGGTTCTGGGGATTAGGATGGGGTATCTTTGCGGAAAGGAGACTATTTTAGAAATTCTGCCTACTATAGCTGCTCATCCACTTTCCTGCTCAGCACCCCTTTACCCCATTGGCTCTTATCCATTCTTCGATTGTGTTATCAGCTGGTATTTAGCAATCTCCAGGTAAGTGTTCATGCAATCCCCAAGTAAGTATCTGACTGGCCTGACTGGCCTGACTTCGAGGTATCAGAGGTATCAGGCAGTCAAGCCTGGGAACTCCAATCAGACACAAAGTGATAAACAAAAGGAGCTAGTTCACTCCAAGGGCAAAGTGAGTGACACTGACAGGTAAGCACCACTGGGGTTCAGAGGTAGTTACGAATGAAGACGATGTCAGAGCCAATGGCCCTGGGAGATCTCCACGACAATTCTAATCACACGGCACAGGCAGCCCCCAACGTTCCTGCCTCCTAAACTCATTTTGACTTTTCTCAGAAGCCCAAATTGGTCCAGAAACGTATTCTTTGGAGCAAAGCATAACTGGTAGTTTTCCAGAGTAACTTAAGGAGTTGTCAGGCAAGTACTGTTTTAGCTTTTCTTTCAATTTTTCAATTGAGAAACTTTTCCAGTATTGAAAAATCAAAGCACAAAGAGGGAAAGTCTAGATACTCTTGAAAAGTCAAAAGAAAACAAAACAAAAAAAATAAAGGCCTGAAGACAGAAGCCATAGGCGAGCTTTCATGGTCAGATTTTTACCTTGATTCTGTAGTGGACACTGTGGAGTGTGGTCCGGTCTCCCCTTCATATTTGAGGCACTTATCCCCCAGCTGCTGGGAGTGCTGGCAGCTGATGGCTCTCAGCCAAGTTCCAAGAATTACCCTCAGCTGAAGACAGCTACCTTGTCCAAGATCATGCCTTTCTCCCTGGGCAGTCCTTATCCAGAGACCTGATAAATACAGGTGTCCCAGCTATCTGAAAGCAGAGCGTTCCTACAAGTTTTCATAAGCTGAAATGGCATAAAGCAAAGAGGCAATTATCTTAGGACACATCTTGCTAACAGATGTACAAAATAAACTGAAATAGAGCACAGGTGCTCACCGACACAGTTCAAAATTCTGGTGGCTTGATGCTGAGTGACGTTCCCTGGGGAAGGAGCTTGGCGGTGCCACTCTCCCTGCTCTGTTCAGGATGTGTGCTGCCACTATAATGGCTCCATCGCTGCAAAACCAATGTGGAATGCTATTTTCACTTTTCACCTTTTTCGTAAAAGTGAAAATCCTCTTTGGATTTCTTTGTGTTGGCAAAAACAGGTACTAATATAGGTGTTTCATAAAAGTAAAGTGGAGGAAAGCAACTTTTGAAAAGTGGGGGGTACCTGTATTGGTGCATAACGGTCAGGTAGTCTTGCCCCAAGTAGAACAAGACTGAAAGGCCATCCCAGTTTCAGAGTTTCCCTGAGGGGCTGGCTCAGGCCTTTGTTAGGTCTGCTTTACATTTCAATACCTTCCTCTGCACAGACCTGTTCCCTGGACCTCCCTCAGTAGGTATGAATCCCAAGGGCACTTCCCATCCACCTTCCTGCACGCCCCTCTGAGGCCAGCAACAGATCCTAACAAGTCCCATTAACCCTGACGATAGATTGTTCACCAGAGGTCTCCAAAGTGGATGTATCTGTGTGTGTATGTGTTGTACAGGCACACGTGTGTGTTGCATTTAATTCAAGGAAGAATGGGAAAATGATCTAGCAGTTTAAAACACGAGTGGAAAATAAATGTATTGAATTTTAAAATTGCATCATGAGCTTCAATTTTTCTTTTTAAAGTCTCAATTTAATCTGCCAAAAAGGGTTCTGAAAGTTAACAATGAAAAGGTGAAAAATTCAGTGGTACAGACATTGCGAATATATTTTGATTTTGTATGTTAAAGCCACGCTTGATGTGATTTCAGCTTGAGAGCAGAGTAGATTGAAATTATTCACCAACTCATCCATTCACCACCCTGGTCTTGATCTTAGAGTGGGGAGATGAATTGAGAGCAAAAAATAAAATTACTAGTTGGAATTGTATGAGCATTATATTAAATGACTTCTAGGAGACAATCTTACATGAAGAGATGTAAGAATAAAAACAGAGTGTTGGGGAAAACTGAATTACATATTTAGTTGAAAATCAGAAAGATGACATTGTGAATTCAGAGAGAGCAAGAATTATATCTCATTCATCTTTTTATTTTCCACAGATGTTTGCGGAGAGTAGGTCATCCATAAATATTTGTTCAACTAAAAGGATCTCAGACTGTGACTTCATTACTTAAACCTTATAATTATAACGTATCTGTGTGCTGTGGTCACAGTCCAAGGGGTTTGGGCTGGATTTACCACTGATCACTCCTCTAGCCCTAATGCAGGTCACCCTGTTATGCCAGTTTTTCTTACATTTTAGTGTGTCTTGGCTCTAGAAGCCGGACTGTTAATTGTCAGATTGTTTCTGTCATTCTTTCTCACATGAAAAAGGATGTGGACTGATGGGCTTAGAATTAGGGTATTAGGAGATTTGATGTCTGTATTACCACACCCTAGTCTCCTGGGTGTGATTCTGACTTATATTAATGCCAAGAAAATAAATCAAATGTTTGTTGACCTTGTGTGTACAGAATAGCTTGGGTTGAACCAATAGCTTGGGAAGAATTACCTGTGGAGAGGAGAAAGAAGTAACCATGACAGCTCCTAATTTTAACATGGTATGCCGTGGGGTGACGTTAACTTTTAATTCTTAGCAGTAAAAAGTACTGCACCTTTTAGAGAGAAAACCATCCTACCATCCTATCACATAAAGTGGAGTCTGGAGAAAGTGTGTCCAAGTAAACCAATCTACTTTCTGTAATTTCATAAAAAAAATAATCTCACTGATGATAGTAACCGTGCTTTTGGGTTAAGTCACTGCCTCACATTTTAACACCTTCTATTTCCCTTGCTTCACTTATTGGAATTTCGGTAATGGCAAGAAGTTTGGGTAATTCTACATCAAATGTTCTAGATGCAAAAAGTTAAAAAGACAACCCTTTAAAGGAGATTCTGATAAATGAGTTTGAAATAATCTATGCAGTGATCTAAAGTTATTAAAGAGCAAATTTAGAAAATATTCTGTAAGTTTAGGATTTGTAAAGAGTACTAATTAGTAAAAGGCTCAATTACTACTTAATACAAAGATTCTATAGTAAAGCACTAATTTACATTATTATGAGGTAACCATTAGCCCTAAATGAGGTCATTTGTGATCTTAAAATTTATGAGCACCAAGCAGTTTTTCATTTTTTCCACCCTCCTAAGTCAGTATATTATAAAGGAGACTGGATCTTGGTGTGCTTTTAAACTTCAGACTCAGGTTAAATTCCACCACTAAGTTCTGCTTCACTTGACCTCTGAACACCAGTTTTCCATTTGGTAAATCTGTTTGAGGATTTAGTAGCCTAAGAGAGTGTAAGGACACTAAAACATGAAAAGAAGGTCTAACTTGGTGAAATTATGAGAGTTTCAGGTGGAAAATAACACCAAATATCATTATTACTTAAGGATCGTAGAAAATAGCAGGGCATATGTCTCATTTAGGAACACTAAGAAGACACAGGTGACTCACTTATTATTTCCCAACTCTTTTTTTCTGCTTCCACTTGAGGATGAATATTTGAAAGTGGCTAATTTTAAAAAGGAACATGGGGGACTCCCCTGGTGGTCCAGTGGTAAAGAATCCGCCTTACAATGCAGGGGAAGCGGGTTCGATCCCTGGTCAGGGAACTAAGATCCCACATGCCGTGGGGCAACTAAGCCCATGTGCCACAACTACTGAGCTCATGAGCCTCAACTAGAGCCCGTGTGCTGCAAACTACAGAGCCCAGCTTCTCTGGAACCCGTGAGCCACAACTACAGAGCCCACGTGCCCCAGAGCCTGCAAGCCACAATTAGAGAGAAAACCCACCACCACAACTAGAGAGAAGCCCGTGCACCACAACGAAGAGCCCATGTGCCACAACTAAGACCTGACATGGCCAAAAATAAATTAAAAAAATAAATTTTTTAAAAAGGAACATGATATAAATGAAGTTATAAAGTAACTTCTGTTAAGTTTCAAAGCTCATTAGTATTATCGTGAAGTGAGTCCACCTGAAATAGGATCCTAAGACATGTTGGAAACCGTTAATGCGGTGAGATGAAACAGGAACAGAATTCAGCCTGGTGTAGCCTTCACCTGGGTTTGGCGGTTGCTGCTCCAAATGTGATTTATTTAAGAACAAACAATACAGGCTTCATGAAATACACTGAAGTCAGATTACTGGGTATTTCCATATTGGGGCCACAAATCCAGACCAAACTCCTCTGGGTGAAGATGGCATTTCCTCTGAAGAAAGTGAATGTTTCCACCGTCAGTTTCCCAGGGGAGGGGTCAGTTCTCCAGCAGGAAGTGAAGCGTGAGAGCTTTAGACTGGGGTGAAGGGAGAGCTTCCTCATTTTTCACAGGGTAGCTGTCAATTTGGCTGACACTCTTAAAGATGTGGTAGTATCTGGAATGTTCTAATGGGGGTGGTTCAGCTACCTCTGGTGCCTTGGACACAGGTGGCAAGGAAAAGACAGCTTGGTGAGGGGCAAGAGGGTCCCACTGGATCTGGGCAGCTCTCATAAATTATTCTCTGGACTTTTTCTTCTGTTATTCTGGAACATTCAGGAATGTCTGGTCTCTGCTTTGCTGTGGTAATAAGGGAGAGGACAAGTTCCTTCTTCAGGGCCAAACACGATGGTAGGAGGAAGTCACAGCCCAAGATGACAGTGCCCAAAGAAGCAGGAAATGGCCAACCAGAGGAGAATCCTCTGCCTCACTGTTTCAAATAAAGTAGAAAAATACTTGCGATTCTGTTCCTAAGATCTACCTCTGCCACAATGAGCACCACTCAAAACCTCACGAACCACTTTTGCCAGACAAGATGCTATCAATTTGGGGTTAAAAATAATAAGGCAGATTCTCACTGGTTTTCAAGTATTTTAAAAAAATGCACCCGTATTTTTTGGGGGCAGGCTCTAGAAGGAAACATTTCCACAGAAAAGAGAAAATTCTACGATTTTGATGAGTCCTTTCTATTAATTCTAGGAAATTTTCCTTCTCCTTTCTGTCAATTCTAGGAAAGTTTCTTCAGCTGGTGAGAGGGAACTGAAATTTACAAAAGGTATGTGATTTTTTAAAAAAAAGTCTTTAAAACACACCTGCTGATAGAAAATGGGGGCAATAAAAAGTCTAAAGAAACAAAAGAATTGCTGCCAATGGGAAGAAGAGGAAAAAAGAAAAGACATGGAATGAGAGAAGAAAAGAATAGGGGAAGGTTCAAAGAGCCAGAAGTTCACAGGCAAGAAGAGAGGGAAAATTCAACCAGGCAAGTAGGTTTGTAAAAATTTTTATAAACAATCAATCATTTCCATGCCTAATTTTTCTAAGCATTTACTTTCACCTCATCAAATAAAATTATTATGTTAATCTAAACAGCATGAAAAAGCAAGTTTCAACATTTTAAAGAAAAAATCCAACTATTAAAATAATCATACCTTTCTATTCCTGTCTGTCACACACATGCACATATACACCCCACTGAACAGTACAGACACAAGGAAGACAGCCTTGCATAAAACTAAAGAAAGTGTTGAATCATTACTTCTCTCTCAAACTCCTTTCTAGATTTTATTACCATTTCTCTACAATCTAACAACAAAAATAATGGAAAGTGAAATTCAACTGAAATGCTACCAGGAGTATGATTCCAGTGTTAACAGGAATAGAAGGAGGAAAGACAATTCAGTTTAAAGTTCTATAAAAAAAGATTTGAAGCTGACAAAAATCAAAACGATTAGTTGTTAAGACTAAGACACTGCACTCTAATTCTATGTAGACACGTTATCTCGCAGTTCTACAAATGAGGAACTATTGTTAATCTTTCAACTACACATTCATTCGAAAATTGAAATAGCTAAAGTCCTAGGACTGAATCTCATAAAGAATAAAAACAATGTGTATTTCATGAATGCAAAGTAAACAGGTGTATTCAACTGCACTATACAGAGGCAATATATAGGAGAAAAAAAGTGTAAATGCCCTGGACAAATTTTCAGTCCTGGAAAAAATAAATATCTAAAACAGAATATAAGAAACACTAGCAGAAATAATGGGTGGTTCATTTGGCAGAAGAAATGATGCAACACAAAGATAGTTTTAAGAACTATGGTAGTTAAAGTTCTAGGCAAAATAACTAAACATTAATTAGCAAAAAATCAAACTTATGGCAAAACAAAGTTTACTTTCATGGTTTATTAATACAGACTTATCTGGAGAATGTCAGTGTGGCTTAACTCCAGTTGTTAAATGTTCATTCAGTCTTAATTAAACAGTAAAGGAATTTCTATTTGCACAATCTATATCGTCAGCATTATTAGATCTGATATAAAATATGTTTGGGGTAGAGCCCTTTCCTTTAGCAAGAAAATAAATTCAACAATAATCATGTATCCTTTCCAGGATTATACCTTCGGAAAACTTAAAATAGGTAATAAACCTGTATATATTTAGGTAAATACATCTCTTCTCTGACATTAACTAGCAGTACAACTAAACACTACTGACTGGAAAACATGGGACTTTCTGGATATGTTAAATTGTACAACTCTGATACTAAAGCAACATGAAGTAGCATTTATCTCCTTAGCTTTTCTAAAGCTGCTTAATCCAAATGGCACTGCATGTATATATATATATATATATATATATATATATATGTTGGTACATACATATATGTGCTTGGGCACTAGTAAGTAGCATACTGGGTAGCAGTTACTGAAAATTGATGCAGACAGGCTAGCCTCAGGGGCCTTATGAACATCTGCAATAATTTGCTTAGGAAGAGGTTGGTCAATTTTTATTCATATCCTAAAAGTCCCAGGCCGATCTAATATCAATAGATCTGAGCTTTGTAATGAAATATGCCTAAAACCACAAAGTTTTTGGCCTATAGATCACACTTCAATGAGCCTTCACATATGCCAAAAGCAGGATTACACAAAGGTGGGAAACATTATTATTACTATTTTTTTACATAGTAGGAGCAAAGAACTTCATAGACATAAATGCCTTTTGAAGCATATAAAATGTCTGTCATTCAGGTCAGCTCAAATATTACCTCAGAGGTCTTCCCTGACACCCCACCCAGAAAATTGCTCTACCATATCACTCTTTTATTTTCCTACCACCATTCTCTGAAATATCTTGTTCCTTCATCTATTAATTTGTTTATTGTCTAGCTGTAGAATTAAGGCTCTAGGAGAACAGAAATCCTGTATATTTTCTTCACCACTGTATTTCTAGTAGATGCTGGGCACAATTATTTAAATAAATAATTAGTTGAATAAATTAATTTCTCAGTGTACATGACAGATCAAAATATACCAAGAAATAGAAAAGCAATCTTTTCCTCTTTCTATAACATATACGTATACCTAAACACATGTATACACAGACACACACTTACCTGGCCTACAGCATAGGTGTTTCTGTTTTTTAAGGCACATTATTCAAAATCAGAGGTGGAATATTTTGTTGCTTTAAAGAAAAATAATATATGTTACAGTAAAAATTATTTAAGCCTATTTAAATTGAATAACTTTGATGGGAAAATAGTTTAATATTTTTGGTAAATAACCCCAAAACTACCCATTAGAGACAATGTTTCTCCCACAACTTTTACATCAGTTAAAAATAATCAGATAAAACAGCTTTAAACATGGTAATTTATTTTATGCAGTTGTTTAAATCCATTGTTTAAAAACGTTCAAAAGGCACTTTAAAAAACATATTTAAAAATACATTTTTCTGACTTATTGGTGATCACTTAAAATAAGCAAGTCACCAGACATTTTTAAATCATTCATGATACTATTACCTTACATAATTTTTAAATTCCAAAACACAAACGTTCACTGGGTAATATAACACACTGCTTAGCAGTAAGATTAGTTTCCCTCCAATAATATACTTCATATGGATTATTAATTTGCAGGGCTCTGCAAAGTTATTTAAACTTAACACATATAAACTAAAAACTAGAGAGGTAAAGGAATTGAAATAGAGCATTATTCAACTATGAAACTAGTTTCAGAGTTGGTTTCTCTAAAGAGAATTTATAAAATTTCTTATTCTAATTTGAATTAAATATTTCAACTCCAATATATAAACATAAGCCATCTTTTAAAAATCAACAGAGGTTACATTTAGCACAAAATAAACCACAGGTTGTCCCCTAGATTTCTTAAGTATGCTTCTGTCAGGCTTACTATAAATAAGTAGAGAGATGAGGCAAATGAGTTTTTTTTGTTTGTGAAAAGGGGAATTTGGAAAGTAGTAGAATCCAAATAATTTTACTTCATTTAATTGTATATCTAGTATTAGTTCAACACTGTAGACTTTTAAGTAGGTCAAGTATCCTGAGAGCCAGCAGGCATTATTCTTAGACAAATTTTTACTTCCAACCTCATAGGGAAACCTAATGTTAATAGGTATAAAATAATGTAAGTGATACATACTCTAATCACTAATAACAGCCAAATTAACCTTGTGAAGGCAGAATTAAGAGTAGTTAGAAAATGGAAGTTAGTTATCAAGGAAATAAAGGGCAATAAATACAAAGAAGCAGAAACTGTCAGAGAATATTCTAAAGAAATGAAAATTTAAATGAATAAAAGGGTAGACTTGATCTAATCAATCAAATGAAGGATTTTTCAAGCCTCAATCTGGTAATAATACAGTATAACGGGCTCAAGGAAGTGAAAAATTAATACTCAAACAATTATGAAAATAACCAGTTAGTAAATTTAATGCTCAAATCCAATTACCATACTTAAAAAAAAAATTGGTCAGTGATTTATTTTCGAATTTTCTTACAGTAACAAAAACTCCTCTGAAGTTTATTTGAAAACAAATAATTGAACTCTGGGATAAAAATCTGCTTGTATCATCTATGAACTTTCCACTTGAAAATACAAGTATATATTGGAGAACGTAAGATAGCAAAAGCCTGTTTTGAGACCATACTAAAATCATTTACCCAGATGACAAAAATCTTAATTTAAAAGACAGTATAAGTCATTATCATCATGAAATCTGGTTTTATGTGCTCTATCAAATACCTGGAGAGTTTTTTGCTTTATTAGGTCCTATAGGACAGTCAACTGATTCTTGAAAAGTGATGAAATTTTGATAGTATGAATTGGCAGAAAAACATTCTGCACATTATAAAATAGTACTTTGCTACCTCCATTTAAAATGTTTTTACTAACAAATGTGGACATTTTTTATGACATTCATTTAAGTATGCTTTTAATGAATTAATATATACTTACTAGTATTCACTGAAACTTTTCTGCCCCAATATGAAATTACTAAACTGTGGGCCCTGATATTAGTAACTCTGAAGAAGCTAAAGAATTTTGCCAAAATGAATGATCCACTGACCCTTTAAATTATCTTTAGTCTTTTACATTTAATATAGTGTGATGTTGAACTACACTCATTTAAAACATGCTTTATCTAAATTTTTGAAAGATAATCTTACTTACAGGGCAAGTAATCCTCAGCGTGTACCAAGGATGATTTGCATCAGAATCACCAGGTTTTAGGGGAATGCTGAATAAGATTCACCTGGAGGGCTTGTTTAAACATATTTGCTAGCCTCTACCCCTAGAGTTCCTGATTCAGTAGGTCTGGGGTGAGACCCAGGAGAGGATGCATTACCAACAAGTTTCCAGGTGATGCTGATACTGCTGGTTGGGACCACACACTGGTGGAGAACCAGTGCCCAAGGGTATCTGGTAAGAATGCATACTCCTGGGTCCCATGATAGAATCAAAATTTCTGGAATTGGGGTCTTGAAATCTCCGTTTTAACAAGCTCCCAGGCAAGAGTATAATAACCGCAATTTAAGAACCACTATGACAATTTGGCTGGTTAATCTGACTACTGCTGGCCAATGTATCAGATGTCACATGCCATTAAGTAAAAATGGAAATAATGCTAATGATTAACCTCAAGGCTAACATGGGGCAAAGAACACACATGCTTCCAGTATAAATCCTAGCTCTGTTACTTAGTAGCTTTCTGACAGTGGAAAATGACTTTAGTTTTCTGAGCCTCAGTTTCCTCATCTATAACATGGGAATAACCCCCAATTTGTGAGGATTAACACAGAGTATCTAAGCACGTTACCTGCCATACAGTAAGCATCAAATAAAAACTAGCTATTACTTATTATAAGAAATGTATGAGTTATTTCCTTTATTACCTGATTTGATTAAAGCAGATTTCTCATTCATTTAAACAAATATTTACATTCCAAGGTAAAGAATAATAAGAAAACTTTATACTTAGCGCTCCATACTCAGGGCCAAACAGTGTTTTTAAAAGCCATACACATTTTCACTCATTTAATCCTCATAAAAATCCTGTGAGGTAGGTAGTACTATTGTCCCTAGTTTACAGATGAGGGAATTGAGGCACAGAGAGATTAAGTAAATTGCTCAAGGTTACAAAACTAGTGATGGAGCAAGAATTTAAACCCAGGCAGTCTGACTTCAGACCCCAGGATTCATCACAATGTTGATTTCCTATGAATCAATTTTAAGGTTTTTGGATGTTTATGGTAAACCATTTATACTTCTAGTACAGAAAAGTAGCATGTACGGACTGCAAATAAATTCCTATCCATACCAAGGTAAAGAGTTGTTCAAAGAATAGAATGAACGCCTTGAAATTCTGGCAGATGATATCATCATGAAAATAACAAAAAACAATTCAATTGGTAAAAACTGGTATAAGTTTTCACTATGTTGACAGAGTAATCCATAATTAGCCACTAAGATGAACATCCTCTCAAATATACAACTGAAAGAGGTCATGGTTTTGACATGTTTTGGCACAATAAATATAAACTATTTAGCTAAGCAGCAGAATCAATGGCATGACAGCCACATAAAATTAGCATAATGATAAAACATAAGAGAAATGTAAATTATTTGTAATGTTTAAGATAATCTTATGGAAAGTCTGTAAAGTATACTGTTAGGATACACTCAGATGATATTGCTAAAGACAACAAAAATTTAAAATTTTCTTTCCTTCCAGAAATTCTTTAAATAGAGGGTCACTAAAATTAGAACAAAACATTTATGAATGTGTTTTTGATGTCATCAAGACTGAGCTCTCTTACAACTGTCCATTGGCAAAACAATCATCCCCAAATAAGTCACCATCAAAATTCAGGCTGTTATTCGTAAACTAAGTATTTGGTCTTTTAATATCTGACATATTTCTATTTGTTTAAGCACTCTGCATTTTTTAATGTTTTTAATTAACTCTGGTCAAAATCTCACTATTTATTTTGCCAGTGTAACTAACAGCCACCTCAGAGCCTGAAAATGAATCTCAAAACTGCTTTAAACAAGTTATGAAAGGCACAAACAAGTTCTCATCTCTCAGCAGAATGAGAATGAAAGGAACTATAATTATGTAGTTGGACAGTTTTAAATAATCAGTTAAAAATGTTACTTAGTGATTCCTGAGAGTGGCACTAATATAAGAAAAGCATCCCCAAATAGCACTACATTTACTATTTATTAGTTACCCATAATTAACAATGGGCAAATTTGGGAATAAAATATTTAAAAATGCATGTTTACAGAATGCTATTAACACTTTCAGTAAATAAATATTAATAGTTGAGAATGGCATTCAAGAATGGTTAAACATGTTTAGGAAAGAGACAATGGGCACTCAGTAAAAGATTAACTATTAATTAGAACCAAGTATATAATACAGTCAAGGCCCATGATAATTTCAAAATGTGGTTTTATTAATGCACTTTAGGTCAAGTGCCATTCTTATTCTACCTTACTCTGGAAGAAATACTGCCAATTATAAATAGTCACAGCAAAATTTTCATTAGACAAGAGTTGCATGTGTGTGTGTGGGGGGGGCGGTGGTTGGTTCATTTATATCATACTGCAAATATAAACTCATGTTTTGAGTTTACAAACAACACTGAGCAACAATATTTCCTTCTAAATTTTCTTTAAGGCAGATCTGTGTAGCATCGTGTGTGGGTTACTAACAATGGTGCAGTGTAGTTTTAGCAAATTTAACTGTTTTAGTTTCTCAGTGAAAATAATACATGTGGTCAGGAACAGGCAACAAAATCTCTTCTAGTTCCTCTGCCTGGCCACCATTTTAAAAACACAAGTTTTTCATATATGTATATATATTACTGTATCAAAACACATTTCAACAGACTTCACAGCTCACTTAAAGCTTCAGTTTACAGTCATTCATATGAAAAATTTCTAATATGGAATGTTCACTTAGAAAGAATTCCTCACTGGGATTCCAGTGTTCTATATCAGAAATGGAGACGTTCTTCTTCAGTGCAATGCTAGACATTTTACCTCTGTTCATTTATGTTTTTCTTTCAAGGGCTCCTGATTTACTTTTGTATCTTCGTTTTTGTATGTTTGACTTATTTCCTTTAGCATCTTCTCAGGTAAGGCAGGTTGATATCTGTATAAATAACCATATGGACGAAGATGATAAACGAGGTATTCTAACTCATACATAGTTGTAGGATCAACATAGTGAAAAGAAACTGCAAGATCAGAACAGCAACCAGGACCCTAAAAAAGTAGTGGAAACAGGCATTATTAATAAATAGAACATTGTTAACATACAATATTCAAATACTGATAAAGGAAACACTAATTTTAACAGAATCCAAGCATTAAGGCTGGCAAAGTAAAGCAGAGGCACATAATTTATTAGACCTGTGAAAGAGACCAAGAGTTTTCAGAGTTCCCAATGATTTAAAATCAAACATGAAGTTGCTGAAGTACATCTAACTGAAACAATATTCTCTCATGCCCTATGGATTAGCAAAAAAAGAAAACGCTTGAGACCTCTTCAAATAAAAGGGTCAGCTATACAAAGGATAATGCTCTATTTCTCCAAGTTTTGCTTTCTCTTCATAACTTTCTCACTATGAAGTTCTGCTTGGCTCAGCCTCAGAAAGACACCTTTGGAACATTCAATGACTACAAAGCCTTGCCCAGTATGTGTCTGCAACCTAATACTTCATCGACAAATCAACCCAAACAGTATAGTATTTAAGAGAGGAAGTGCTGAGTCACACCTGGGTTTGAGTCTAAATTTTGCCTACTAGTATATAATCTTGGGCAAGTTACTTAATCTCTATAAGCTTCAATTTCCCCATGTTCAAAAGATGCTTACTTAAAGGAGACAACGTGTCACACGCTTGGTACCATGCTTTACCTATAGTAAATGCTCAATAAATGTTAGCTATTACTGACAGAATAATCAAGTTCAGGTGGCCCTCAGTAAGTAGGTCAAAGTTAAACCTTTGTTCAGTTATATAATTCTCATAGATTTCTAATAGAGTTGGCATGAGAGCAGATTTAAATAAAACAAGACAAAAACAAAATAACAAAAATACAACAAACATACAAAGAGGAATGAAAAACCAAGAAAATAAAACAGAAATTTAAAAAACTGTTCCCAGACTTAAATAGTCACAAGGCCATCTGGGGGTCAGAATTGGTATCTGGAGACTGTTTCACTCAGACGACTCCAAGAAAACTTAAGTCTCTAATGTCTTTGCAGGGGCCCAGGGAGAAAAACATTCTGGCAAGTTCCCAGAGAAGACTCATATTGACCTATTAAATTGAACATTTAATAATTCATGTTTGGAAGGATATAGCTTACAATGCAGTAAAAATCATTAAGAAATTGTCCACTGTATTTTCTCTGAGCTTTCCTTTGAAACAAACACTGGATATGTGGGTTTCTTGGACCACTTTGTAGATGCTGGAAAATTGTCTGGTGCCTACTTTTTACATCTTTAGGGAATTTAATAATAGGAACAAATATGAAAAGTAAACAGATAAGTCAACTTGTGATTATCAAACCAGCTCTGTCCAGTAGATATATGTGAGCCACACAATGCAATAGCCATACTTAAAAAGTAAAAATAGGTGAAATTAATTTGAATATATTTTAACTGAATAAATCTATATTATTTTCTTAATATTCAATAGGTGATCAATATTTTTTAAATTATTGATGAAATCATTCTTTTTATTTGTGCTAAGTCCTTGAAATCAAGTATGACTTTTACACCTGAGCACATCTAAATTTTGATAGCCATACTTCAAACACTCAATAGTCATATGTGGTTACTATAGTGGCCAGTGCATAGTAAACTAAAGACTAGAACAAGAGCGGTTAATATTAAATTACTGATCCTCTCTGGAAGCAATTTTATATAACTGTGAAATATTGCAATAATATTTTTGATAAGATTTACTGCATTAATTATGCTATACTCTATTGCGCTGTTTTGTTACTGGATGGCCAGGATACTGTTTTTATTAAGCTTTATAAACAATAAAAGGCTATAAAAAAACAGCTAAAATTATTAGAAACGAAATACCTAGTTCTTTGCATATGATTATGGATACCCCAAAAACTCGAGAGTAGAGTGAAAAATCATCAGAAATAAAAAATCCAGGAACAGAGTCAGATTTTAAAGATGCTTAAAAAAAAAAAAACCAAACAGCTTTCATGTATATACTAGTTAAAAAGTTCTAAGAAAAGAGCCCAAGTAGAAGAGTAACAAAAATACTAAAAACCTAGGGAGATACTTAAGAAATAAAGACTTACCTGAAGAAAAGTATAAAACTTTACTAAGGGACCTAAAAGGAACTTAAAAAATCCTGGGCAAAGATGTCCACTGTTCCTAAATTAATAAGTTTATACACCAGAATAAAGACATGAGAGTTGCCAAAACAATTTAAAAGAGAGGGAGAAATAAAGGAGAGGAAGACACACTCTTAATAACTTAAAATTTTTGTAAAGCTACAAGGTTCAAAACAATATGATACTGAGCCAAAACCAAATAGAACAGAACTGAAATCTCAGATACCAATCCTACTATAAGCAATGCTATAGTGAATGATAATAAAGGAGGTATTTTTAAATCAGTTAATGAAAGCAAGACACAGTTAATAAATGGTACTGGAATAATTAGTTAACAATTTGGAAAAATCAAGAGCTCTCTACATCAACCATATATTAGTAAGTTTCAAATGGATTAGAGTTAATGCAAATAAAACTGAAGAATTAATATAATAAACCATATTTGATCATTTCTGACCTACAAAAAGGCAATTTCACAAGTAGAGGGTTTTTTAAATATTTTAAAATCCACTTATTTTAAATCCACTGTATGAAGACTGATTGCAAATTTTCTGGTGAAAAATCTGCTGCTAGGGAATAGACTGTATGTAGTCCTAGAGAATAGACTTTATTCCTAGGGAACAGACTTTATTCCTAGGAATAGACTTACTTCTAGGGAAGTAAGAAGGTGGTATGAGAAGGGAACTGCACGCAAAGTTCTGAACAACCAGCTTAAGAACATAACTCTTTGATCATCTAGAATATCTCACACCCTAACCTCTAGAAAAAAATTTTCTACACTATATTTTCAGTGATTACTAGAGAGAGGAAGTGTATGTATGAGACTCAGGATGGCTCTGAAAACAGTAACTCCCTTAGAGAGAAGACGATTTATTAAATGATGAGTAATAATAGAAGTCTGATTTCACTTTGGGTTTATATAGAACCTCCTGAGAGAGAAGAGACAATATCAGAAGGTTGGGTCAATTTTGGAACTTCCAAGCCCATTTTACAATCTTCAATACAACTCACAAATTATTATAGAAGGAACATAAAATTTTCCATCCATTTAAAAAGCTAGTACAATTTAAATAAAATATGTACTATAGAAATATTTATTTTGTTAATATAAAGTATATTGTTGGGTATACCCTATATGTAGGTGGGAACTGTGGGCAGTACTCTTAAAGAGAAAGTAGGATATTTTGCTGGTTACAAAATAATGACAATTATGATGTCCCTTTACTGTTACTGTTATGTGTACTCAATATCAGATACTCTCAGTAAAATCTTACATGCATTAGGTGTATTTGTTATTATGCATTTGTAATGTTTTTGAGTTTGGGTATATTTTTGTATGGGAAAGGGTGCAGAATTAAGAAGGGAAGAGGTCAAGTAATCTTGGAATGGTTTAAGAAGAGTTTACACTAAAGAAGCATCCAAAGTAGTACCTCACTAAAACCAAAACAAAAATAGACTATCAAAAGCACACTTGGGAATACATCTGTTTTATAGTTTAGGAAATTCTTGCATCTCTAATAGCAATAAGATGCTAGCATACGGTTTCAAACAACCTCATTACATAAAACTGTGTTTTAAAATGTTTATTCAAGTGGAATTTATCCCAACAAAAGAATATTTATTCTAACATATCCCCTACCCTCCTTTCGGGGGCACATATCCCATTAATCAGAGAGGGGTGCTCATGATGGAAATAACACAAGCTTTTAGAACCAGAGTGGATTTGCAATACTGCCTAGGCTACTTAGCAGGATAGACCAGTTACTTGATTTTCCTGAGCCCCAGTTTTGTCCCCTCTTAAATGCAGGATTGCCGTAAGGATTAGCTATCATTTCTGTGTAAGTAACAAGAACACACTGGTGGTTGAGAGCTGAAATGGTAGTGATTTGCTTCAAGTTTTCCTTTTTAAAGCTGATAGCTTAAAGCTTGGGTCAGATATTCTCGGTCAAGGTTGTGAAAACAGTGCTGTTGACATTTTGGGCTGGATAATCTTTGTTGTGAGGGCTGTCCTGTGCATTGTGGAATGTTTAGCACCTAGTGGGTTTACAGTCTCGTGGGTTTCTATCCATTAGGTGTCAGTAGCAACTGCTAAGTTAACAAGCAAAAAGGTCTCCAGATTTTGCCAAATGTCCTCTGGGAAGCAAAAAAGCCCCCGGTTGAGAACCACTGTTCTAGATGATGATCTGAAAACATTGGCTCATGAAGTAGAGGAAGGTAGCACAAAGTGTATTATTTGTACCTTAGGGCCAGACGAAAGAAGGTGAAGAGCACTAGCGACTTGCCTTGAGACATATTAATCAACAAGAGAACTGAGTCTAAAAGCTACGTTTCATGACTCCCGGTCTCCAGTCATTCACTGCTGCAATGCTCATACAGTGAAAACCCAGCAACAGCCTACTAAAATATACATCGGCTGAAGAATGGGTAAGTTACAGTATATTCATATATTAGATTATGACACAGCAGTCTAAATTAATGAAGCAGATACATACATTAATGTTGACAAATTTCAATGTGTGAAAAAGGCATATGTTCAAGTATACATGAGGTATAATTCCACTTATTTAAAGACCTGCAAAACAATATCCTATATATTATTTATAGATTCATAAACATGTAGGAAAAATATAAAAACACGCATGGTTATTTTAAGTACTAAACTCATGATAGTGGTTAACTCTGAGGAAGGAGGTAAGAGAACTGGACTGAGGAGGGTACATAGGCCTCACCTAGTTCTATATCTTTTTTTAAAAAAAAAAAAAAATCTGAAGCAAATGTGACAAAAGATTAATATTTGGTAAAGCTGGTGGTTGGGTACAAAATAGTATATCCTTCTCAAATATTTAGCTATACATCTAAAATATTTAGTAAAATAATGTATTTTAGATAAAATTCTCAGGAATGTAAGCTAAGGTGTCAAGTGAGATCTAGGACTTATTAGGTGCTCACTGTGTGATAGACACGGTCCTACACCGTGGTAATTCACTGAATGAGACAGGTACACCGTGGTAATTCACTGAATGAGACAGGTACATCAGATCCATCTTACAAATGAGGAAACTTAGGCTCAGGAGTTAGGTAAATTTTGTCCATCCAAGGTCATTCAGCTATTAGGTGGGACAGCAGGATTTGAACATAGGTCTTTCTGAACCTCAAAGTCTTTTCATGCATTGTTCCTAAAGACATGAAGGCTCTCTACCCAGATCTTCCTGTAGCCTGCTTTCTAACCTCATTCAGGTTTCTGTTCAAAAGTTATCCTTTAGAGAAGTCTTCCTTAATTGCCTAAACTACAGTACCCCATTCCACTCTGGGTCACTCTCCATCCTATTACCTGGCTTTACTGTTCTTCAGGGCACTTGCCACTACCTAAAATCATATTATAACTTGACTTGTCTGCCTGTTTATTGTATGTCTCCTCATCCAGAATGTAAGGTTCACAAGAACTGGAACTTGGCCATATTTACTGCTATATTCTTAGTG
Organism: Lipotes vexillifer; assembly: GCF_000442215.2. NCBI lineage: Eukaryota > Metazoa > Chordata > Mammalia > Artiodactyla > Lipotidae > Lipotes > Lipotes vexillifer. The sequence goes on from NW_006777108.1 coordinate 627,498, forward strand.
CCTGGCATACAGTAGTACGAATATTTGTTGAATTACCACTGCCGACACCTTTGTTCTCATCTACTCTGTTACACTGCCATTCGATATAAAAAAGACTAAGGTAGATTCTTAGTTATTGATACAAAAGAAACATACACATTATTAGTTTTTTTTTAAAGTAAACAAAAGTCAGTCTAAGTACTTATACAGTAATAAAATTTCTAAACTTACCTCTACAGGAGGATAATAGTTATAATTCCAGTACCAAAAGGTTCTAGGCAGATAACCCTTAATTAAATGGTGTTCTGGTACAAAGGGATGAAAAGTTTCTTTTCCAGTGGTATCTCTGGAATCTCCTGCTTCTACATTTATAATTTCCATGCATCTCCCCAGTGCTAAATCTTCGATGGAGGAACTATGCGTACATTTGTCTGTTTTAAATGCATCAACAAATCTCTTCAAGGCTTCTTTGCTCAGTACATATCCTGCTCCTCCACTCATGTAGCCCTGCTTTACATAGGGCTTAAATCTTCTCCCAAAGTAAATGGGTTCTTCAGGGTTGTATTTTGAGAGAAGCCATCTCAAGTTATCTAATATAACATATGTATCATCATCTGCTTTCATAAACCAATCAGCATCTTCTAAATAATGATCATGAACATACTGAAAAGCTTTAATTGTTTTCCAGTATAGTTGGTCTCTGCCTTCTCTGGTTTTTAATCCCACAGCAGGGAAGTCTTTATTTTCTTCTGAACTCATAAATAAAACTTTATTACAACGCTGGGCCCATGTAGCTTTGACATGTTTAGCCTTTTTCTCTAGATTTTGAGGCCCTGTCATTACCCAGCAAAGAATTTTAACCTTCTGATAGAGGTTTTCGGCGATGTCAGTGTTCTCATCTATTAAACAGAAATTTTTTAAAGTTAATTTACATAGTTGTAAAATCCAAATAAATTATACCAAAGAAGACATTTTCTTAAACAATTTTAAAGATCCCCCCCACCACCCCATATACCTCTTTACCATTAGTGATTTAGCTGAAAGAAACAGAACATTGACAGGAATTTCCCACTGCTGTGAATAAGCTTCTGAAGGGCAGTAAAGACAAACTAATGAAGTAGCAGTTCATTTTGGAGTCCACAAGAGTTTCGTGTTAAGAATTTCTACAAGTACCCTGAGATGGTTTTAAAAATGCTTTCATGACTACCCCAGTTCGAAGAAGAGGAGTTAATGCAAAACAAAATTTACTTCTTACAGTAACATACCTCATTCCAAAATGCAAATCTAACAGTGAGAAACAGAAGAACAGGTAGAGGTGTATTTCCAAGATTGTCTAGAGCAATGTTTTTCAAAGCACTGGTTTGAAAAGAAATAGGGAGCTTATGCCAGAATATAAAGCAACATGTTACTTCTTTCATCGAGGAAGTTTTACTACAACCTATCAAAACGTCCACTTAACTCAGCAGCGAGCTTAACTGAGTTACATCCTGGTGCAAGATCCTTATTAGGATGCAGACAGGTAACAAACAATTCACAGGATGTCAGGCCAAGGCTACCTTTTGAGTAACACTGTTCTAGAGGAAGAATCCAACTATGATATTCCAGATCAGTGCTTGGTGAAGGATCAATTTTTATTTCCAATAGTTAGAGACCTATACTTTTGTAAATATGCTAAAAATGAATTACTAATAAAATAAAATTTAAAAAATAAATATAAAATACAAGCCCAAAGTTTTTATTTCTAGATTTATTCAAAATTATTGTCAAATTACCATAAAGGTTTCTAACTATTTAATCCTGATTTTAATACTTATTTAGTTGTGGACCAGCATGAGTCTGCAAAATCTCACTTTGTGTAGCAATGCTCTAGGCAGAATCCTGAGAAACATCCTTAAAGTTAAGGTCAACCAGTGAGTTACAAAAGCTCAGCCCTGCAAAAAATTAACAACTGGAGGCATAAATTTCTAGTTAACTGATGGAGAGGGAGTAGAAGGAAAGATTGGGCAGGGCATGAAAGTATTCTCATGTCCCTCTGAATATCAAGAATTCACAATCCAAAAACAAAGAAAATTACCCTCTTTTCAGTCAGAGAGCATTCACATTTCATATACTTGAGGAGCCCAATCTCTTAGCTGTACAGATATACCAAATCCTGGATGGTGGGGAAAGTGGTGGAAGCAGCAATCCCCAATATGTTTCACTTAGAGCAAGACATCCTTCTCCCTACTGCTGGAATCTGGCAGATAGTCTTTCTCATTCTTTCAATTATTAATTCATTCATTACTCTGTAGTAGGCATGTGCTGGTACAGGAGATAAAAAGATGAATAAGACACATGCCCTGCTTCAGAAGAATTCATTCTAGCATGGGAGCTTGGCATGCAAACCAATACTTGCCATATACTAGAAATGCTATAATAGAGGTATGTATGAAGGTTCCAATGTGCTGAGGGTAAAATAAAGCAATGCCTTATAAACACTATAGAAGAGTGGAATGGGAAGTTGGCTAGAATAGAGAAGGGGATATAAAGCAATATCAGGAAAAATAAGAGATGATGCAAAAATTAGGTCTTTAAATGAAGCTCACCAGAAGAAAGGACAAAAGGCATGGTCAAGTTTGCTTGAGAGCAGGTACATGGATATACGGCCTGAACTAGGGCAAGCGTGCTACAGATTGAGAGAAGTAACCTAAAAAATGGTAAAGAAGCAGACTGTTAGAATTTATGAGAAACAGGATCGATTGGTAAGCAAAGGAAAGTACCTACCACGACTTCATAGTTTCTGGCTTAGGCAGAAAGTAATGAGCTATATAAAAATAGGAGGAAGAACGAATTTTAGGATTATAAAGGAAAAGGAGTGTGACTTACACATGTTAAGTCTGAGAGAAACAGACCTCTAGCATACCCCACATTCTGTGGACCATCAAGTAGGACAAGTAGATCCTAGTATATGTGCCTGCAGTGAGGCCGATCTAGTACAGCCTACCAGGGGTAGAGAAGCCTGGCTCCAACGGATCAACTGAAGACCTAGAGCAATGATACAGATCAAGTGCACAATGCTTAAACTGCTCTGTGATAAGAACATGGCTGCTCAGAGTTGAATCACTGTCATATAAACATTCACACACACAACCCACTTTGTAATAGTATGCATGTATTTGCTAGTTCATAAAACTCAACAAGGATGTGATACCTCGCCCTCAACCTCAGCTTGAGAGGTAGGAAAGAAGCAATTTACTGCCCAAAAGATAAGAGAAAAAATGCTTAATGGGGGACCCTCTGCATTCCAGAATTCCAATGGTTTTTCAAGCTGCTGTATTCTTTTCTGTCAAATAAATCACAATTTGCAGAGATCTTTGAATTCTGAATGTCTTCTCGTAGTGTGTGGAACTGGGCTAAGGTAAAGCCAGCAAGGTAAAGATGGAAACTAAAATTATGGGGATTGATGACATCACACAGGCAAAGAAAGAGCCAAAGGACAGAAACTTGGAGAAAACCAACATTTAAGGGGCACACTAAGGACATAATTCAGAACATCTGGATAGAGGTAGAAGACCAGGAGAAAATGAAGTCATTATATATAACACATTCCTAGTTTTCTACTTCCCTAATTTTTTATGCCTCTCAAAACAAGAAAAGATTAGTTACGTTAGCTACTGATAAAATATAAATTGAGATTTATATATACCTCTTGAGCTTTTCTAGGAAAACAAGACTAAGCAAAAACCAAGATTGAAACAAGATGATAGCAAAAACCAAAGACACAGATATGAACTATGATAACAAAATTAAAATTTTTAGAAACAAATCTAACTTGAAAGTCTTGCCTTTCCCCAAATTATGGTTTCTGAACTATTTCTATTTAAAAATAAATTCAAAGTTAATATCTTACACCCTAAATAAATCTGGGATTTAGCAATTTCCTTCTCCTGAGGCAAACCAAGAACTGTCATTTAATATCTAGAATTAAGCTCATTTTCATCAAAAGATATAGTGATATAATAAAATTCATATAAATAACTTTTTCCAATTCTCTCAACACTTAAACCGATTGAAAAATATGGTTTCTCTTTACTCCTTAATAAAGTAAGCCATACCTTTATGTTGGCTAGCATCTGCATCAAAGTTCATCTGTCCTTCTAGATGATTCTGTTCATTATCATATGAATGCCTAGCATGAGGATCATTATGAAGAATATTAGGCTGGAGGTCCCTCTGTTCTCCCAACAAAATACTAAGTAGCTGAGAACATAAAACAAATCCGATTGCTGATCCACAAAGGAAGGTTAAAAAATTCAGCCAAGATTTAGAGGCCATTTCCCGAAAATGTATTTCTGTAAGAAAAAAATGAGCAGGATGTTATAAATTATAAAGCAATATAAATACCAAGAGTAAGGACTGATAACTTTTAGCTATACTGGGAAGTTAATTCCTTTCCTACAGGAGAACATATCTAAGAGTATTTAACTTTCATCTCTCTATGTGCTGCGAAAACACACAGTATGGACAATTCAATAAAATAAACGAGTAGCAACTAGGAGGATCACTGCTGGGGTGGGGAACGGGCAAATATGTCAGTATTTACACACGGAATTTCCTGTTCTTCTAGCCAGGATCCTGCATGGACCCAAGCCTGCTTGCCACGTTCTTTTTCTTTCTTTGCTATCAAAATACTTAAATTTACCCTTTTTCTCTTTTGGTAGTAATCATTACCTACTCTCATCAGGGGTCAGCAAACACTTTCTGTAAAGAATTAGAAATAAAATACATCAGGCTTTGTGGACCACAAACAGTGTCTTGTATATTCTTTTTCTTGCTTTTTTATTAAAACAATCTTTTAAAGATGTAAGAAGAATTCTTAGCTTGTAGAAGGCTAGAGTCAGCACTGTTTTGGGATCCGCAGGGCCAAACCTATCTGCCACCTGTTTTTGTAAGTGAAGTTTGACTTGAATACACCCCGTGTTGACTATGGCTGCTTTTGCACTACAACAGCAGAGTTGAGTACCTGCAACAGTGGCAGTATGTCCCACAAAGCCTCATCTAGCCCTTTAAAAAAAAGTGTGCCAACTCCTCGCCCTAATACCCAGGCTTCATTGCAGTGTTGAATGCAGCTGCCACCTGCTCACCATCTTTCATTGCTACCCCACTGGACTGCAAGACCCCGAACAACATCTATATATCACTAGGATTAAGTAGGATGCCTGGGACAGTGGCTGCTCGACAAATGCCTGTTGAACTGCCAGACAACGAAACAGCGTTTCGTTGCTAATTAAGCGTTTGCTAATAATTACTACATTGTGAACTTATAAATTCCTATGAAATTCTTATGAGAATAGTCCTAATTCTACAGTTTCCAACTCCCCAAGATAATTTTTAAACATTTGCTAAGCATCTACCACATGCCAGATGCAGTCCATACTTTATCTTGCTTGAAAAAAATTTTAATTTTAATTTCATTTTTCCTTCTCACTATGACCACTTTGCAGATAAGAAAACAGAAATTTTAAAAAGTTAACAGATAACTTGCACAGGTTGACAAAAATCAATAAAAGTCACAATTTGAACCCAAGTCTGTCTGCTTAAAAAGTCAGTGCTTTTTTTTTTCTTGCGGTATGCGGGCCTCTCACTGTTGTGGCCTCTTCCGTTGCGGAGCACAGGCTCCAGACATGCAGGCTCAGTGGCCATGGCTCACGGGCCTAGTCGCTTCGCAGCATGTGGGATCTTCCCAGACTGGGGCACGAACCCGCGTCCCCTGCATCGGCAGGCGGACTCTCAACCACTGCGCCACCAGGGAAGCCCCAGTGATCTTTCCATTGCATTTCTCAAACTCTTTACCCAATCACCACCAACAGCACAGGACAATGGACATGTATAGTGAAGGTAGGGGTTTGGGAGATATGACAGTCAAAATAAAAACTGCTTTGAAATATTTTGTAAAAACAAATAAACAAACCAATGATCACCACTGGAACAACAAAACAATTTCATGTGGTTATATTTCCAGAATGGCTAGGTTCTTTAAAACCAACCATCCAGCTAAGTACAACCAGAAAAACTGAACAAAATGTAAAAATATATATGTTTGGAGACACTGGTAAGATATCAAGGCAGTGAGAATTGAGGGGAGTGGGTACAAGCTCTGGAAAAAGAAAGAAGTCAGGAAAGGTAGGCTGGACATTTGGCACAGCTTCATTCCTCAAGACAGCTACTGATTCTGACAGAGAAAACAGGAGCTGATGCAAAGAAGCTAAGAAAAAAAACAGAGTCCAGCATCTGTCTTGGAGAAGAGGTCTTGGAAAACAGCCAGGCTTTTATCTGGACCCTGAAAGGCTACAAGCTAGGAATAAGGAAGGAGCAGAAATTAGACCAACCTTCACAAGGACTGAAGCCCAAGTTGGAATCATCTTAACCACTGACTGATTAGGGTGATCTACCCCTAGCCTAACTGCAAAAATAAAGTTTCCTGGATAAATATAAAATTATGGAGAACCTCAAATTATTATTATAATTTTTTGGTAGTGATAATGTCCAACACAATAAAAAATAATCAGATATCAAAATTAAAAGTCTGACTGAAAACAGAGAAAAGAGTGGAAAATAGAAATTGACCCACAGGAGACTTAGATAAGAGATTTTCCTACTAATAACTTTAGTTAGTCAATAAGTTCAATGACAAGATTAAGATATAAGGTATAGAATAGACATAGACGAAGAGGAAAATTAATAAACTGAAAGCCAGGTCAGAAGAAACTACACAGACTGAAGTACAAAAAGACATAAGGATAGTAAATAAAAAATTGAGCGAAAGAAACATAAGGAATAGAGTGAAAAGGTCTAACATATGTGTTAATTGGAATCTCTGAAGAAAAAGAGACACATGATTGAGGAGAACCAGTATCTGAAGAAATAATGACTGAACATTTTCCAAAACTGGCAAAAGACTACCAACTATCAGATTTCAGGAGGCTCTATGAAACACAAAAAAATTTAAAAACTAAAAAAAAAAAGAAAGAAAAGAAAATGATACCAAGAAACACCACAGTGAAACTGCCAAAAACCAAAGACAAAGAAAGCATTTTATATCCAGCAAAAATTGCCTTCAGAAATAAATCTGAAAAAGATTTTTCAAAAAATAAAATCTGAATGAATTCATAATAAGCAGGTCTACTCTAAAAGAAATACTAAAAGGAGGGACTTCCCTGGTGGTGCAGTGGTTAAGAATCCACCTGCCAATGCAGGGGACACGGGTTTGAGCCCTGGTCTGGGAAGATCCCACATGCCATGGAGCAACTTAAGCCCGTGTGCCACAACTACTGAGCCTGTGCTCTAGAGCCTGCAAGCCACAACTACTGAGCCTGTGTGCCAAAACTACTGAAACCTGCGCGCCTAGAGCCCATGCTCCACAACAAGAGAAGCCACCACAATGAGAAGCCCGCGCATGCACTGCAACGAAGAGTAGCCCCTGCTCGCCACAACTACAGAAAGTCCGTGCACAGCAACGAAGACCCAATGCAGTCATAAATAAATAAATAAATAAATAAACAAATAAATAAATTTTTAAAAATACTAAAACAAGTTCTTCAGGCAGAAGGAAAAGAATTCCATGAAAATTCAGAGATGTAAAAAGGAAGGGTGAGCTATAAAAAGCTTATGTATATAAATAAATACAAATGAACACAGGCTACATAAAACATTAAAAAGTTCCCACAAGGTATTATTACTATTATCATTAAAATAAATGACAAAACTGGCAGAAAAAGTGTGAGGATACAAAGAGTTTAAGTGTTCTAAAATCATTTTGTTGTGTAAAAATACTAATATCTGACTTTAAGACACTAGGAGGGCTTCCCTGGTGGCACAATGGTTAAGAATCTGCCTGCCAATGCAGGGGACACAGGTTCGAGCCCTGGTCTGGGAAGATCCCACATGCTGTGGAGCAACTATGCCCGTGTGCCACAACTACTGAGCCTGCGCACCTACAGCCCGTGCTCTGCAACAAGAGAAGCCATTGCAGTGAGAAACCTGTGCATCGCAACGAAGAGTAGCTCCCGCTCGCCGCAACTAGGGAAAGCCCGCACGCAGCAGTGAAGACCCAATGCAGCCAAAAATCAAATAAATAAATAAATTTAATTAAAAAAAGAAAATACACTAGGAATGTATACTATAATTGCTGATGTAATCATTAAAAAGGTAAAAATATATAAGTAAAACTCTAATAGAAAAAATTAAATGATAAAATAATATAAGTATTTTCAAGGCAGAAAAAAGGGAGAAATGGATAAAAAAATACGTGGGACAAACAGGAAACAAAGTTATATGATTAACTAAACACAAATTTAGCTGCAATAGCATTAACTATAAAAAGACTAAAAATTCGATTTAAAAGATACAGATTACCAGCCAGACTAGAGAAAAAATAAACCCAAGTATACGCTGCTTACAAGAGACATATATCAAATATATTCAGAAAGTTAAGAGCAAAAGGATGGAAAGAGATACGGCATCCAAACACTTATAAAAAGAAAGTATGTTAAAATCAGACAAAACAAATGAGTAGTGGTTACCTGGTTTGTTGTCTTCATGATATTCATTAAACTCTGCATTTATGATTTACACACTTTTCTGTATTAACATTTACTTTAGTAAAAGTTTTATATAAAAATACTTCCATATGACCTTTATTTTATCCCATTTAATACACATTTAATATATGTATATTTGACATAAAAATATTTATTCCAAAATCTGTAAGTAAATTTGTCATGCCATGGAACTATATTACCATGCTTATCCTGTATCTTGTATCTCAGGCCCTCTCTCTTGAATAGCAATTCCAGTTTGAGAAGAATGACCCTAAGGGAAAGTGGAGAGCAAAGCTGCTCAACACCAGAGATGTAAATTACCAATATGAAACCAGCAGGCACTTGTTTACTTCTTTTGCTCTATCTTTACTATAACTTCAAGTTTAGAAAGGTAGGCCTTCATGGGTAAAGAGTATATATGTCCTGCTCAACTCCCCCATTCAATTTCCCAGAGGAAAAGCAGAAACAAGTTTACCAAGTCTTTCTGCTGTTTTCCCTGAGGGGCAGGGTCCTCAATTTCTCCCTCCCACTGTCTTCTTTTCCCCATTCAAACTGCCCTTTAACAAAATCCTTATAATTCAAAAGGTGTAATCTACAATCCCAGAAAAATATCCTTCCTGCTTTAAGTGCTTCTTTTGAAACACTAAAATTCTCCAGATTATTTGAAGCCCAGTTCATTAAACCTTGCTCTAGCCAAAACCTTGGTCTGAGATTACATTCAAAAAGCCAAAGAGAACTGACTACTTAACTATCTTTTTGCTATTATGTGAGCTCTCCCTTTAACTGGAGTGTACATTATTAAGACTTGATACAACTGACGTCAGTGATTTCAAAGAATCATGAATTGAAAACATGAAGCTGAGAGAAGTAAGTGAAAGGCATCACAACTCCAAATTTCTTATGGTAATTAAAGAAAGACTGGCAGAGTACGATTGAAGCCGTAAACCGAAGGAAAGCTATTAAGGTAACAGCAGGCACTTAAGAAACTGAGAACTCAACTAGGAGCCACAATGCAAGCAATTCCCCACATCTTGTAATTCTCCCACTGACACTCTGCCTTCTAACACACTAGTTTTGATTTTTTATTCTTTTTGTACTGGCTGTGACTTTCCTTACCTTAACACCAGATATAATCACGTTACAGTCTCAGAAGGGCACAAATCCATCTGAAATTTCCATGGCTGCAGAGTCTACCACTCCTGGTACTGGAAAGCAATACTCACAGCGGCGTTCAGTACCACTCAGACAGAAAGCACTGTGACTGAGAACAGGAAGTAAGGACTGTAGGGCCTGAGAAAATTCTTATTTCCATCACCACAGTGAATATCTGAAGTGAAGGAAGTGCTGATCAAGCTCCAGTAACCATGAACACTAACCTGCTACCCAGCCATTTTCCAAGAAGATACTGAGCTTCCGAACAAGCCTACTTCTGCAGCATGGAGGTTTTATTATTTGTAGATGGATAGGGTTTTCTTAGCTGAGGTAGCACTTTTTTAGAAAGACACCTGTTCTGGGGGTGACTGGAGGGTAAACTGACTTCTTGATTTTACAAAATTTGTTAACTTTAAAATATTCTGTGATGCTGTTCGATGCCTGTCATACTCTTACCCCTTCCGGTCCAGAGAATTCTCAGTCAGCATGTGCTGGCTTATCCCTGTTACTTTTACCCCATCTCCTTCCAATTTCAAGGGCTCCTGCCTTATGACTAAATTTCTGTATACCTCCATTTTTCTTTCTTGTTCCTGGCATAAAAGAGCTACCTCATGTGAGTGGAATGCACCCCAAGCCCCACTCAGATTTTTGGCAAAAATCATCACCCCCCACCTCTTCAGCTTCTTAACACAAGAGTCTAAAGTAGACCAGGTTGGAAGGAGACATTGCTTAACAACACCACACATTACAAGGGCTTTAATATATATTAATTAGAATTGAATGCAGGGAAGTTATCAATGCCACCTGTTTTCCAAACCTGATGCATAATCAGAATCATTTGAAGAGATTTTAAAACTACAGATTTCAGATGCAAAAGTGCTGGGACAACTAAAATTTAAATTTATATATATATGTTTTTTGCGGTACGAGGGCTTCTCACTGTTGTGGCCTCTCCCGTTGCGGAGCACAGGCTCCGGACGCGCAGGCTCAGCGGCCATGGCTCACGGGCCCAGCCGCTCCGCGTCATGTGGGATCCTCCCGGACCGGAGCACGAACCCGTGTCCCCTGCATCGGCAGGCGGACTCTCAACCACTGCGCCACCAGGGAAGCCCTATATTTTTATTTTTTAAGGAACAGCTTTGTGCTATTCATTGGTTAAAAAAAAAAAAATCAAGCAAATACAGAACTATGTGAAGAAGAAAGAAACCACCCCAAATCCCATCACTCAGAAACAACTATCATTAACATCTGGTGAATATCATTACAAATATGAATAACATCTTTATGAATAACAGAGATAGAAGGGGGGATAATTATACCTAACATTTGGGCCCTGTACTAATAAGAGCATGGATTACCTGTAAACCATAAACTAGGGACAATTAATCCCACTTTACAGATGAACTCAGACACAGAGGGCTTAGTAAGCTTCCCAAGATCACATCAGCAATTGGAATCAAGAATTCAGATTCTTAACCATTGTGATATCGTTTTACAGAATTGGGATTATATTAGTCATGCTACTTTTAACATAGTAAATTAGATTTATTTGAATTTATAGAAAAAAGGAAAATTAAGTGAATCTAAATTAACTTTGAACATCAGCTAATAAACATTTACAATGTGAACCCCCTCCTCTAAACAATCCCTCTAAAGATAAGGATTATGAAAAACATAAAGCAATCAGAGGCCTTAATTTTTTATAACATATTTCAAATTTAGACAGTACCTATTGATTTCTTGCTTTGAGAATGTGTAAATCAGCATATATATACATACTCCCACAACAATCAATTTTTGTGAACTACTTTTATTCTGTAAAATTTACAGTTTATATTCTGTAAATTACACTAATTCCCATGACTGCTTGATCTTGAATATATTTTAAATTGGACTCTATGCTCATTAATAGTTCTTTTAGCACAGCTGCTCTAAATGTGAGTTCTTTATTAATGTGTTTTTGTTGGCTGGATTTCAGCAAGTAATTTTTGTAATGGTGCTCATTGGTGCTATATTCTAAATTCTTGCAGGCTGGAGAATGTTTACTTCTGCCTTTATACCTGAAGCACAACTTGACCTAGTACAATCTCTCTTCTTCTTAAAACTCTAAAAATTACTCAGGGTCTTCCCATATTGGTGCCAGAGACTTTGAGGGTAGGCTGATCTTTTATCCTTGTATATAGATAAATGCTCCTCTTCTCTTATGGTTGGTTTTCAGTCACTCATTGGTCACTAATATCCTCTCACCAAGACTTTAATGCCCTTTATTACATGAGCAAATCCTTCCTCCAGTTTTTTAGGCTTTCAGAAAGTCAGTGGAATTCATAATAAAGTCCTAGGCTTTCAGTGTTTTTTATTTGTTTTTTAAATTTTAGTACTTTATACCATATCCTGCCAGGGTTGTCAGTCTAGAATTTGTAATCTGTTCTGGATTATCATATTCATTTGTTATATTTACATATTCAAAATATATTTCTCTCTTCAAATCACATTAAAATGATGTTCAAAAACTTTTTTCCCCAAAGACTTTCCTTATATAATTGGGATGAATGTTATATAGTGATACAACTTATAAATGCTTACAAATACACTGTATGTGAGGCATTATGTTTGAAACTTTTATATGTTTTCTCTGATCCTCACAATTGGATATAAAGTAGGAGGAATCAGTCAACCTGAATTCAAGACATCATACAGCTACTGAAATCAAGATTCTATAGTACTGGTGGAGGGAAAGACTCATGGATCAATGGAGTAGACTAGAGAACCAGAAACAGACCACTTAAATAGCTCTACTGATTTCTGACAAAGGTACAAAAGCAACTGACTGGAGGAAAGATAAACTTTTTGATAAATGGTGCTGGACATCCCTAAGCAAAAAAATAAACCCTGACCTGAGTCTCACATCTTATATAAAAACTGAATCAAAATGGATCACCGACTTAAATGTAAAACATGCAACTATAAAATTTTTAGGAAAAAGGAAGGAGAAAAATCTTCAAGATTAAGAGGTAGCCAAAGAGTTCTTAGACTTGACTCCAAAAGCACAATTCATAAAAGGGTAAAACTGATAAACTGGACTTCATCAAAATTAAAAACTTTTGCTCTGTGAAAGACCCTACTGAGAGAATGAAAAGACAAGCTACAAACTGGGAGAAAATATCTGTAAACCACATACCTAACAAAGAACTAGTATTTAGAATATATTAAAAACTCCCAAAACTAAACAGAAAAAAATAAACAATCCAATTAGAAAATAGGCAAAAGACATGAACAGATATTTCACTGAAGAGGATGTATAGATAACATGAACATGAGAAAATGTTCAACTTCATTTACCATTAGGAAAAATGCAAATTAAAACCACAATGAGATATCTCTACTTACCTATAAGGATGGCTAAAATAAAAAACAGTGATACCACCAAATGCTGGTGAAGTGGAAAAACTAGATCACTATACATTGCTGATGGGAATGTAAAAGGATGTCCAGCCACCACAGATCAAAGGTAACTACGCAGAGAAAAATATGTTCTGACCCATGAAACAAACCCAACTTCTTATCAAGGTAAACTATTCACCCTGACAAAATGGGAAAACAGCCAAACAAATCTGAATGATATGCCTCCAACCTGGTGAAGCCCCCCTACTGCCTAGAGTCTTAAAATAAAAAATCATTAAAAAGTCAAAGTTCCTACTTGCAGCTGTCCAAGGTCCCAGCTCCCCAATTTACCTCTCTCAGGTAGCTAACTGACTAGACAGAAACTGTCAGCCAGCAGCAGCACAGATCTCTAGCTCAAAATTTAAAGGGAAGATCCAAATGGTGCATAAAACAATTATCTATCTATCTAGGTAATAAAAGAGATTTTCAACTACACTATTTTTAAGCAAGGTTACCTAGAATTGATTCTATTAAAAAATGAACAAGCATAAATACATGGAACCTACATAAAAACCTTGTAGTGGGAAACAAAATTAAACATAGGATGCAAAAGACAAGGGAAAAGCACAGACCTGAATACTTACTCCATAGGAAAGAAAATCTTAAACTACATAGGACTATTTTGTAGTCTTTTAGAAACTGAAGGGATTAGAGCAATTATGCAGGAAATGATAGCTATGAAAGATGGGCAATGGAGAGCCAACAGAGAAATAACTTATTTCTCAAAAGAGAACAGAACAAATGAAATAGAAAAAAAAAAAGTCAAAGATATAAAAGAAAATGCACTGAAATGGAGGCCATGCATCGAAATAGTTAAAGGTCTCACATATAATCAAGAAAAACCTTGGTTAAGAGATCCTGAACTTGGGGTGGGGAGAGGTTGTTGTTGGTGGGATGAATTAGGAGATTGGGATTGACATATATACACTAATATGTATAAAATAGATAACTAATAAGAACCTGCTGTATAAAAAATAAATAAAATTAAATTAAAAAAATTAAATTAAAAAAGAAAAAAAAGAGATCCTGAACTTCACTTAAAAAAAAAAATCTCTATAAGTATCCAGGGAAAAATAAGCAAGTCAAAGGGAAAAATTAGGCAGAACTACAAGGGAAAAATTATTAAGCAGCTTTCTCCTCTGTGTTATTATATGTCAAAAGAAATGCTGCAAAAACCCAAGTTTTTGAGGGGGACAACATTCCCATAGACTTAAAGATTCAGCAAGTTGTCATTCAAGAATCCATATAACAGGAAGACATTCTCAAATATGCAAAGGACTCAGTACCCACATACCCTTGATACATTACCTACTTAAAGGTAATGAGTTACCAGCTGAGAGTAAAATCCAAATTAAAACAAAAACAAAAACCCAAATTCACAAATGAATAAATCACACAATGAAAGGGTTAGCATTAATAAAAGGTTGTAATCCTTTCCAATATAACACTGTGGAGTGGTAATGATGAAACAAAGCAGAAATGTTATTATCCTAGAAAGAAAAGCTACATGAGATAAAGTGATAATAGTAATTTAACTGTAAGACACGTAGGCAGAAAGGGCATATCATGTGAATAAAAATGGAGTGGGGAGGGGTAGGAGAGAATGTGCTAATAAGTATGTACTCTAATTTCATTAAAGGGGTAACTCAGAGGTTTTTTTTTAAGCTTAATTTAAGCTTTAATTTAATTTAATTCATTGCAGCACTATTTACAATAGCCAGGTCATGGAAGCAACCTAAATGCCCATCGACAGACGAATGGATAAAGAAGTTGTGGTACATATATACAATGGACTATTACTCAGCCATAAAAAGGAACGAAATTGAGTCATTTGTTGAGACGTGGATGGATCTAGAGACTGTCATACAGAGTGAAGTAAGTCAGAAGGAGAAAAACAAATATCATATATTAATGCATGTATGTGGAACCTATGGAACCTAGAAAAATGGTACAGATGAACCGGTTTGTAGGGCAGAAGTTGAGACACAGATGTAGAGAACAAACATATGGACACCAAGGGCGAAAGCTGCGGCGGGGTGGGGATGGTGATGTGCTGAATTGGGGACTGGGATTGACATGTATACACTGATGTGTATAAAACTGATGACTAATAGGAACCTGCTGCATAAAAAAATAAATTAAATAAAATTTAAAAATTAAAAAAAAATCTTCAAATACACACAAAAGTATAACAATAAACCCCCATATATCCATCACACGACTGAATTATAACTTTAAAATTTGCTACATTACTTTATTATTTCTTCAATTGATGATAGTATTTTAATGCAAATCCCAGACATCAAGTCATCTCACCTCTATGTACATCTATACACCTCTCTGAAAATATGGACATTTTTTTACAAGCCAAAATGCCCTTATCAAATGCCTAACAAAATTATCAATGCCTAACAAAATTAACAATAATTCTTTGGACTTATCCAACTCAAGTCTGTAATCAAATTTTCCCAACTGTCTTCTATAATCAAATTGCCTCAATTAGCTCACAAATGTCTTTTCACATTTGGTTTGTGCAAATCAGGACTCAAACTATATCCAAATTCACAAATGAAATGAAAAAAAAAAGAGCATTTTATATAAGAAATAACTATTAAACATGAAAACCTAAATGAAAACCACATTTCTCTAAAAAAACAAATAATCAAAGCTGACTCAAGATATAAAACCTAAATGAACCAAAAAACCAGAGAAGAAATAAAGAATGTTGTCAAACAGCCAGACTTCAAAGAGGTCCAGGTTTTTCCTGGATAAAATACTTCAGTCTTTCAAAAAACATAATTATTATACTACATAAATCATTCTGGAAAATTAAGTAGCAGAACTTAACCAATTCTTCTTTTATGTAAAAGGTTGGATACTGATATCTGACAAGGAGAGACCAAAAATAAAATAGAAAACCTCAGTCCAATCTTACCCCCAAATAATACATTACAGGAAATGCAGCCCAAACATTAGTAGTTATCTTAAGTTGGGTCCCCAGGAAGCAAACTCTGAGATGACGCATTTGTGCGAATGTGATTTATTAGAAAGTATTTCTGGGAAAAACTTGTAGGGAAGTAGGACAGGGAAGGGTAGGAAGTCAAGAAAGGATAAGATACCAAGCAAAGGCCATGGAGGGTAATTTTAGCTTAATCCCTCAAGGTAGTTCTAGAGGCAGCGTAGGCCACACCTTAGAGTTGTACCCACACAGTCAACCACTGGTTAAGGGCTATCCATAGGAAACAAATTCCCCAGACAATTCCAGAGCCTGTACATTGGCAAAACAGGATCTGGCAGTGTGAGGGCAGTCCTACAACAAAGCCTGTGAAGAGGAAGGAGATAAAGGCCTATGGACAGAGTATTAACATCATCTGTTACAGTGACTGTTGCACAGGTAAAGTTAAAAACCAATTGGTTTGTTCTGTATTATGAAACCCCCAAAAGGTTAAGCAATGAATCATTCCAGTTCAACCATCATACAGTGAGGACTACTGGTAATAAGCCCTAAAAACATGTACAGAGATTTCAATTATTTTTTTAATATCTACTCTAAAATAGCCAGGTAAGAATCACCAGATATTTTAAAGAAAGCCTCTAATATGAAAGAAAAAGATCAACATAGTCAAATTTAATGTAACTTTAAAGAGACCACGTAATGAGATGAAAACTTAAGAAAAACCCTCAAAACTATCACTAATATCCTGAAGGATAAAAGTCGTGCCATCGTATTCTTTTTTTTTTTGCCGTACGCGGGCCTCTCACTGCTGTGGCCTCTCCCGTTGCAGAGCACAGGCTCCGGACGCGCAGGCTCAGCGGCCATGGCTCACGGGCCCAGCCGATCCGCGGCATGTGGGATCTTCCCGGACCGGGGCACGAACCCGTGTCCCCTGCATCGGCAGGCAGACTCTCAACCACTGTGCCACCAGGGAAGCCTCATGGTGGAAATATTTTTTAAAAAAACGTAATTACAGTTTGAGATTTACGCAACTTGATTTTAACTTGACTGTGAGGTTTTACGAAATCTTTGGAAGGTGATACTGATTGAGCACCTTTCAATGTGTCAAATACTGTCCTAGGAACTAAGGATATGGTCATTGGTATATTTTCTCCTGTTTACAGAATATAAACTCCCAGAAGACAAAAAACAGTTTCCTACCTCTGAGTTGTTGACCATGATGCTTTTCACAAGACATTGGTACAGTAAGTATCAGCTGGCTTGAAATAAGAAGGCAAAGCATCTCTTTATTCATGCCCCAAGTCCCCAGACCTGATTATATTTCCACATCTATTTTACACTCTGTAAACACTTTTCTCCCTCCATTCCTTGATCATTCTCCCTTGGGCTCAACTCTCTTACCTCTGTTTCCCAATTTAATAAAGGCTTCACATAGCAGTCTTGTTTAAAGGAAATACTTTCCAATGCCACAGGATCAAGTCCATACTGCTTACTTGGTAAACAAGATCTAGCTCTAGTTTACCTTCCTGCACTCTTGATACTCCCTATCCATAAAGCCTATACTGAGCCATTCTCCAAATCTGCCATGGCCTTTCATATGGATGACTTTGGCCATTCTATTCTTCCAGCTTGGAGTGCCCTCCTCAGTTATGTCTACTGGATAAATGCATAATTATCTTTCATGGTTACCTTAGTTTCAGTACTTTTCATAATCAGTCTTCCCCATCACCCATGATCAAATTAACTGCTTTCCCATCAAATATTTTCTTGTTCCTTCATTCACATCTCCTACTATGTACTTATCACACTTCATCATAGTAGGTATGTGCATATCTATTTCCCCCTAGACTATACGTTCCTCAAGAACAACAGCTATCTCTTTTATCTCTATCTCTCCAGCAACTAACACATTGCCTGGCTTGTAAAATGCATTCAAATGTTTTGTTTTAAGTGTGTGTATGTGGGGGGCACAGATGAAATTATTTTTTCCAAATAGGTATCTTTATCTATACTGCCTAATTTACTGAATAAAAAATCATATGGTCCCATCATTTGACACATTTATACACTTATATAACCCAGTCATAAACTAGATATATAACATGAACTATATGTACTATTTCCTTTGATGTGTACTCAACTCATACAAATTATAACAGAAGTATATATTAATTCAGAGACAAAAAGACTAAAAATATTTTCTATTAGTAATTTATTAAAACTACAGAAATAGAAAATATTAACACAGAGCCTTCACCTAATGATCCTGAAGTATTTTATAGTATTACAGTTACACAATCTCAGTACTAGAAAGGACCTTGGAATTTTATGAATCCTGAAAAAGTATGTAAGGATTAGAAACAAATAAACCTTCCAAAAATTATGTAACACCTCAAAACCAAGTTGTATTAAGTCTCAAACTATAACTCTATTTTTAAAACTATTCCTACAATTTCCGATTCAGAAGATCAAAAGTGAGAATACCTTTTTGTTACTTTTCAATGAGAACATTAATATGGCTTGCATCCTCAGTAGAAATTAGAGAAGACACAAACAGAATGACATCCCATGTTCATGGACTGGAAGATTTAATATTGTTAAGATGTCAACATTACTTAAAGTGATCTACGAATTCAATGCAATTTGTATCAAAATCCAAAGACTTTTTTTGAAATAGAAATATCCATCATAAAATTCACATGGGATTTCAAGGTACCTCAAGGAGCCAAAACAGTTTTAGAAAAGAAGAGTAAAACTGGAGGACTCACACTTCCTAATTTCAAAACTTACTATAAAAGCTACAGTGATCAAAACAGGGTGACACTGGCACAAAGACTGACATATAGCCCAATGGAATAGAACAGAGTGCCCAGAAATAAATCCTCGCATGCGTGGTCAAGATTTTTGACAAGGGGGCCAAGCCCATTCAATGGACAAAGGACAGTCTTTTAAACAAAAGGTAAAGAGAAAACTGGATAGCTACATGCTCAAGAATGAAGCTGGACCCTTACCTAACACCAGATACAAAAATTAACTCAAAATGGATCAAAGACCTAAGCTAAAACCTAAATGTATAAAACTCTTAGAAGTAAACATAAAACAAAAGCTTCCCAACATGGAGTTGGCAATGATTTCTTGGATATGACACCAAAAGCACATGCAATAAAAGAAAAGATACTCAAACTTGGCATTATAAAACTTTAAAAACCTGTACATTAAAAGACATTATCAACAGAGTAAAAAGGCAACCCACAGAATGGGAGAACATATTTGCAAACCATGCATCTAGTAGGGGATTAATATCCAGAATATATACAGAACTCCTAAAACTTAACAATAACAACACAAACCCAACCCCAAAATGGGCAAAGGACTTGAACAGACACTTCTGCAAAGAAGATATACACATGGCCAATAGGCATGAACATGTTGAGTATGAAAAAAATGCTCAACATCACTTATCATTAGGAAAATGCTAACCAAAACCACAATGAGATACCACCTCACATCCATTAAGGATAGCTACTATCAAAAAACCCCATAAAACAAGTGTTGGTGAGGATGTGGAGATATGGAAACACTTGTGCACTTCTAGTGGGAATGTAAAATAGTACAGCAATGGTACAGCATGATCCAGCAATTCCACTTCTGGGTAGATGCCCAAAAGAATTGAAAGCAGGGTCTCAAAGATATCTGTACACCCATTTGTATAGGAACATTGCTCACAATAGCTAAAATGTGGAAGCAACCCAAGTGTTCATCAATGATTGATGAATATGCAAAATGTGTTATATACAAGATAGAATATTATTCAGCCTTTAAAAGGAAGGAAAATTTAACATATGCGACAACATGGATGAACTTTGAGCACATTATGCTAAGTGAAATAAGCCAGTCACAAAAACACAAATACTATATACAGTAAGTCCCCTACATATGAACGAGTTCTGTTCCGAGAGCTTGTTCATAAGTCCAATTTGTTTGTAAGTTCAACAAAGTTAGCCTAGGTACCCAACTAACACAATTGGTTATATAGTACTGTACTGTAATAGGTTTATAATACTTTTCACACAAATACATAAAAAACAAACACACACACAAAATAAACATTTTTAATCTTATAGTACCTTGAAAAGTACAGTAGTACAGTACAACAGCTGGCATACAGGGGCTGGCATTGAGTGAACAAGCAGGAAGAGTTACTGACTGGAGGAGGGAGAGGAGGTGGGAAATGGTAGAGCTGAAGGATCGTCAGCAACAGGAGATGGAGGGCAAGCTGCAATTTCACTCACGCCTGACACTGATGGCCCGGGTTCTGGCTCCTTGCTGGATTCAATTCTGTCTACCCTCTTGAAAAAACAGATCCAGTGATGTCTGGGTAGTGGTTCTTTTTTTCTTGTCATATATGACATGGTAGCACTGGATTGCATTCTGAACAGCTCCTGCAACCTTCGTGTACCGTTCTACGTTCGGGTCCTGTGCCTCAAAAACTAACAGTGCCTCCTCAAATAAAGAAAATCCCCTTGTCATTTCCTGCATCATGAATCTCTTCAGTTCTTCAGTTACTTCTTCTTCCCCTTGTCTCTCTTCATCCTTTCTCTGGGCCTCCAATTCCACCAGGTCTTCATTAGTAAGCACCTTGTGTCGCACAGCAAGTTCCATCATTATTGTTTGGTGCTTCTTAGCAGTACCAGCTACATCACCACTGCTTTTACTCTTGCTTCCGGACATCCTGGGCTTGAAATAAAGATACTGCACTATGGTACTCTATACAGTACTGTAAAGTACATAAAAGTGCAACCACATGTAGAGGATGCATGCACGTAACAATGTACGCCAGACACATGAACATACATTATGTGACTGGACGTGCAAACATGTTTGCATCTTTGAAAGTTCGAAACTTGATGGTTCGTATGTAGGGGACTTACTGTAATTTCACTTATATGAGATACTTAGCTAAAATCATAAAGACATAAAGTAGAATGGTGATTTCCTGGGACTAGGGGGAGAGGGGAATGGGGAGTTACTATTTAATGGGTGTAGAGTTTCAGTTTTACAAGATGAAAAGAATTCTGGAGGAAGATGGTGGTCATGACTGCCCAATATAAACGTACTTAATACCACTGAACTGTACACTTAAAAATCGTTAAGATGGTATATTTTGTGTATTTTACAATATAAAAATTGAAAAAAAATCAATAATAAAGATGTAGATTTGCTCCAAATTAATCTATATGTATCTATCTATATAAAATGTCATCCCAACTAAGATGTAAGATACTTAAAAGTTTAGTAACTTGGTAAAATGTAACTGAAAAGTTTGAAAAAATAAACATGAGAGTATACCTGGGAAATTCCTGAAAGGGGTGTAGGGGTGGACTAAGCCTAGGCAGACCTACTTAAGATATATGATTTTTAAAAATTAAATAATGTGGTAAAAATTATGGTAAATGTTGTTTGGAAAAATAAACATGTGAGTAAAACATGTGCTATAGTAATTAAAACAATTTGATATTCAGGCTGAACAGGCATATCAGTGTACCTGTGAATCAGAAAAAAATTTTTTAAACACTTTTATTAATTCATACTAAAGATATATTGCTGAGAAACTTTTGTTTTCTCTACAACCAGACTGTTAGAATTATTTGAAAGTGTATCAGTGAGATTGGAACACCCCAGTCTGACATGTATGATGAATCGCTAATCAGAAACAGCTTCAATTTCCAACCCAGAGCTTCAGAAAAGTGTTTCCCAGACACAACATTCCACATTTATCTTAACTTTGTAGTCTTCAAGGAAACAGGACACTTAAGTCTACTTCTCAGCCCAGGCCTGATGTTAATTAACCCGATTCACAGTCTTGCTGTACTTTAAACCTATCAAATATTGTTTCATCTAAATTCTGTCTAAACTCCACCCTTCTCCAGAATCCTATAATAACCCTGTCCCCTCTGGCAGTTCCTCTGGTGTGTGATCTCCCTCACAGCAGCAAGTTAATTAACTTAACTTTGTTAGCCTAAAGATGTATATCCCTGGCGGTCTTCATCAGATCGAAATAGTCTATTAAAAAAAAAGTACATATGGAAATTTAATACATAATACACATAGCATTTCAAATCAAGAAAAAGATGCCTTATTCAAGAAATGATATTGAAATAATCTTCTGGAAAAAGATAAAAAGCAACCATCTGGATCCCTACCTTTCTCTTTAAAATTCCAAATGTTTCTAAGATTTCAATATTTTTAAAAAATGAAATAAAAAAAAAACTAGAAGACATCTTTTTACATCTTTACATCATGAACTGAGATCTTTTCAAAACTCAAAAGGTATAACTATAGTAAAACTGTACGAGGTTATGCATTGAATATATTTCTGGCAGTGAAATTGCTGGTTCAAAGGTATGTTTCTGTATAAAATGTTAAAAAAAAATCTGTACAGCAAAAAATAACAAAAAGTATCATAAAGAAAAAGAGAAAAGGCCAACCTAATATAAAAACAGTAAAAGAAAATAAAGGATTTGAAGGAAAAGAAAAAAAATGGTCAGGAATGTTCACATTTCACTCATATTACAGAAATGTAAACCTCAAATGCAGAGGTACTATTCTTTTTTAATTTTATTTTTAATTTATTATTTTTTTTTTATTTTTGGCTGTGTTGGGTCTTCGTTGCTGTGTGCGGGCTTTCTCTGGTTGCGGTGAGTGGGGGCTACTCTTCCTTGTGGTGCGCAGGCTTCTCATTGCAGTGGCTTCTCCTGTTGTGGAGCACGGGCTCTAGGTGCGCGAGCTTCAGTAGTTGTGGCACGCGGGCTCCGTGGTTGTGGCTCGCGGGCTCCAGAGCGCAGTCTCAGCAGCTGTGGCACATGGGCTTAGTTGCTCCGCGGAATGTGGGATCCTCCCAGACCAGGGCTCGAACCCTTGTCCTCTGCATTGGCAGGCGGATTCTTAACCACTGTGCCACCAGGGAAGCCCAGAGATACGATTTTTAACCTATCACAGCGGCAAAAAACGTTAAGCTCAGTAACAGCCAGTACTGACTTAGATATGAGAGAAAACTGGCGCTCATCCGTTGTTTCTCAGAATATACATATTTACTGTCTTTTGGAAGGGCAGTTTGGCAACATCTTTAAAATTTTTCAACTATGCCTTGACCCATCATTTCATGATCAGAAATTTCTCTTATGGACACAAACACAGAACTGTGCAAAGATGTTCATGGCAGCCATTGCCACAGATGTTTGTTAATGAGGAACGAGTTAAAAAAAAAATACGGTACATCCATACCATACAATATGCTATAGATGTTAAAAACAATGATCTATATGAACTAATAAGGAAAATCTTTGCACATTTGGCAGGTTATGACTTTTTGTTAATAAGGTGTAGTGGCTACTTTTTAAATGAGAAATATAAGGAAAAAACAAACCCTAACTGAAACCGTAGATTAAATATGTATACATATATATATATATATATATACACACACACACACATATATATGTATATGTAAGCATACACACACACACACACACACACACACACACACAGAGTATGTTTTCATGCCCATCTCTACCCCAGGTTCTCACCAAAGGTAACTACAGTTGACCCTTTAACAACATGGGTTTGAACTGCCCAGGTTCACTTATATGCAGATATTTTTCAATAAATATACTGGAAAACTTTTTTGAGATTTGTGACAATTTGAAAAAAACTCGTAGATGAACCATGTAGGTTAGAAATATTGAAAAAATTAATAAAAAGGTATGCCATGAATACATAAAATACATATGATACTAGCCTATCCTTACATAGGCATAAGGTGAGTGATATTTAACACAGAATTAATAATGTGTTAGTTTTCCTGTTTTATAACTTTTTTTTTTTTGTGGTACGCAGGCCTCTCACTGCTGTGGCCTCTCCCGTTGCAGAGCACAAGCTCTGGACGCGCAGGCTCAGCGGCCATGGCCCACGGGCCTAGCCGCTCCGTGGCATGTGGGATCTTCCCGGATCGGGGCACGAACCCGTGTCCCCTGCAACGGCGGGCGGACTCTCAACCACTGCGCCACCAGGGAAGCCCTATAACTTTGTTTTCAAAGAATTACATTACCTTATAGGTACAGTATGCCCCCCTCTGTCTCTCCCTCCCTTATAATTTATGCTTCAGCAATTTTGAACTATTTACAGTTCAATAAATATCTCAGTGCAGTGAGTTCCTCTACTCTTACTGTCTTTTCTGTCTATACAACATCCCCTTCCCTCCACCGTCCATACCCCAACCTCTGTAAATCCCATTAAGCCAGTGTTTCTTAACCGTGGCATAAATGACATCATGAGCTGGATAATTCTCTGTTTGGAGGCTGTCCTGTTCACTGCGAGATGTTTAGCAGCATCCCTGGCCTCTACTCACTAGATGCCAGTAGCACTCCCCCTAGTTGTGACCCAAAATGTCTTCAGACAGTGCCAAATGAATGCATAAAATATACGTAGATTATATACTAGTGTATCCTTACATTTGCAACTGGGTGACTGAAGTAACTAGAGAAGGAAGAAAAAAGCTTACTTTTCACTACAATCCTTTGTGTTTTAAATTTCGTACCTCTTCTAACCTTTCCACCGCTACCACCCTAATCCAAGCCACCTTTCCCCCTTCCTCTTACTCTCCCACTTCTTCTCTCCCAACTACTGCAACAGCCTCCTAATCAACTTTTCTCTTTTTTCATCCTTGGCTTCTTCAATCCATTTTTACCCGTCCTTTTAAAAGTTAAATCAGATCATGTCACTCATTTGCTCAAAACCCTCCAGTGTCTTCCCAATGTCACTCAGAGACAAAACCAAAACCTTAAGATGAACCTCACACAGTATGCAATCCTACCCTCCACACTCCTCTCTTGCTGATCTCTCCTTCTAGTATTTGGTTTTTGTAGGTCAAAAAGGAACAAATAGCAATTTCAAAAACTGAACCTATTACTATCTGTTCCCTTGCTGTGTTCTAACTTTGGACTCTTTGCTGTTCTTCAAACACATGAGGGTCCTTACACTTGCTGTTCTCTATTGGGAACACAACTCACCCAGATACTCACATGGCTCACTCCCCAACTCCTTCAGGTCTTTACTTCTCAGGGGGTCTTCCCTGGCCACCCTATTCCTACTCACAGCACCTATTAACATCTAATATATTACATATTTTACTTACTCATCTTGTCTATTGTCTCTTTTCTCCATCTTGATCGGTGGTTCTCAAACCTGAGTCTACATCACCTGAAAGGCTTGTTAAAAGAGTTTCCGAATCAAGAAGTCTGGGGAATAGAGCCTGAAAATTTGCATTCCTGACAAGTTCCCAGATGATGCTGAGGTTCCAGGGACCACATTTTGAGAACCAATGTTTTAGAATGTAAGCTCCGTGAGAACAGAGATTTTTGTTCACCTATTCACTGCTTTACCTCTATGACCGGGCACATGGTAGGCAGTGAGATAGGTAAATGAATTTATTCTGTTCCCAAGGCACCCTCTGATTTGGTCTGCTATATGGTGCTAAAATTTTACTGAATACTGTAAAAGATAAATTACATGACTGTAATGAGTTAACCTGTGTCTCCCCAAAAGATGGGTTGAAGTCCTAATCCCAGGAGCTATGGATGTGATTGTATTTGGAAATAAGGCATTTGGAGAGGTAATCAAATTAAGATTAGGTCAGCAGGGTGGCCCCTAATTCAATATGACTGAAGTGCTTACAAAAAGGGGAGAACACCATACTAAGACAGAGACACACAGGGAGAATGCCATGTGACAACAGAGGCAGAGACTGGTGTGATATAACTTCAAGCCAAGGAACGCCAGTGACACATGAAGCTAAGAGGCACGGAACAGATTCTTCCCTAGAAGGTAGAGCATGGCCCTGTCAACATCTTGGTTTCAGACTTCCAACCTCCAAAACTGTGAAACAATAAATTTCCGTTGTTTTAAATCACTCAGTTTGCTGTATTTTGTTATAGCAGCCCTAGGAAACTAACACAACGACCAAAAATGCAAATGACTACACCAAGCTGTATAATTTCAAGCCTCCCTATTATCCAACTTGCACCAATTTGTTTTAATATATAGCTTTCATTGTGAACTAATCAGACTTCCTGTTCAGAATCTCCCCAATTTAATACCGCCTCTCTCTGCCCTCCATGTGTCCCTTCAATGTGCAAGGCAGCTCACACTACAGGTTCTAGATAATGTACTCAGATTTTCTTTTTGGTTTCTCCTACCTTCCTATGGGCTACCCTATTTCACATACAACAGCTTCTTTATATTTTTTTCTTCAAGGGACACTTCTTATTTTCACATATTATAGATTTTGGCATGTATTTTCCCATAGGACATCTGAATTAGTTATAAACTGAAAATTTAAATACACATTCGATACACATTTAGACTTCAAGATAAAATGCTAACTTCTCTTTTATGGAACAATGCTCCATTTTTTCCCCCTTATTCTAAAAAGAATGACCTTAATCTCACTTAGGTTTGGGTAAAAGAATTTTGCCATATTCTTTCCACCTTGCTGTGGTTTGTACACTAGCCTCTTTACTCAAATCTCAACAAATCTTCTAAAAGTAACATGGTTGTACTGGGAAGCTTAAAATTTTAAGTGAATCTGAATGAAATTTCAGCATCAAGTTGTCCATTTTCTGTTTGTTTACAGGTGCACTGTCACAAGAATTCCAATCAATGATTTCTTCACACAGAAACTCTAAATTACCATAGTTTATAAAGTAAGCTGTATAATGCAATTTTTATCTTAGTGAGCACAAGTCAATATACAAATAGTATATAGCGTATATCTAAATGACACACTTTTCTATTTCTATGACTAGGTGATCTTTAATTGATATGTACTCCTAAATGACTTTGTGATAAAATTCTAATAATTTCTGGATACTGAATTTACTCAGAAATATAGACTAGTATAATCTATACCCCAAAAAAACCACATTTAAGAAAAATACCTATCTTTAAATGGGTATTAACCACAAAATATTTTTAAAATGCTGAACCCTAACTAAAAAGATCAGAAAAACACAAACTCCAAGCAAATTTAAGAGAGACATCTAATTGTTCTCCACTAGTACTAAAATACCATACTCTTTTCCTGTGAAGAATTTTAAGTGAGTCATACTTTCCTTACTAAATCACTGTTTTACTTAACATATGGTAAAAAGAGTTAACTGTTTGGTAACGTGAAACTTTACACTCAATTAAACTGTACATTAGTATACACTACGGCTGGCAGAAAATAAAATAAGTATGATTACTATACACAATACTTAGAATACACAGCATCAAGTGACATTTATCTGATAAAAGTGTGGAATGTTGCAAAAAGTTAGTTTTACCTCCTAAAACCTCAGATTCCCACCGTCTAAACCAACACCAGAATGAAACAACTTGAAATTATGCACAACACCTTTTCCTGGCACCCAGGCAGAGCTATCACTGCCCAGTTTTTGGTAAATTAACATATTTCTGTTCGTTACACATTGGCCTAATTACTCTATTGCATTAAAGTTCTAACTTTATAATTAACTTTTAAAATCATAAGGAAACCAATTCATGGTTAGGATAATAGTTTTCAACCTGAAGCTCTTTAAAAGGATATACCACAATAACTATAAGGAATTGAGAGAACTAGATTATAAATCTAGTCAACTTTTCCAAAGCTTGTGATGTTTTGTCATTTGACAATAATAATAAATGGAGAGAGTAAGAGCTGGGCAAGAATAAATCCCCACCCCTAAATTTCGTTCATTTTTTTGCGTATACAATACATCCAAATTCAGAGCTGTAAAGCTAATTTGCCAGCACCTACGAATCCCATCACACTTGGTGGGGGAGGGAGGAAAGGAAAAAACTCCTTTCCTCGTCCTCCACGCAGCTAGTGCCCAAACACACCTGCCTCAGTAGAGGCAGGGAAATTTAAAAGAACAAATCGGCCACACACAAACCTGCTGGTCCAAGAGAGCCCTGAGGAAGTCCCCCGGCACTTGCGGAAGGCGCCCGCTCGGTGGGCGCTGGGGCGGCGCGGCAGCCCGGTTGCTCTCCTGGAAGATGTCCACACCTGAGAGCCCGCAGGTCCGCAGGGAGAGGGCCCAGCGGGGCACGACCGCTAAGTGCTCAAGCCGCGCGGTCCGGAGCGCAGCCCGTGTCTCACCGTCGCCACCCGACGGCAGGCGGCGCGCGAGGAGGCGAGGGGCACGAGAGGGTAAAAGGGAAGGACCCACGACCCAGAGAAGGCTACATGTCAACAAAATAGCGGCCCGGTGGGCAGGCGGCCCCAATGGCAGTTCGCAGAGACGCCGGGAGCAGGAAGTGCCCCGCGCCTCTCTCAGTAACCCGCACGTCCCCAGCCCCGGCGACGACTCTTAGACACCTGTTTGGCGGCGCCGGGGGTGGGGTTGCACCCTCCACGCTTCCCCACTCACACACTCACGCTCCGAGAGGGGGAGGGCGAGAGGAACCGAGACATTGGACACACAGTCTGAGGGCGCCTCCGCCGGCGTACCTGACATCAGCCTCGGCTCCCTCTCGCCCCTCCGGGGGGGCAGAGAGGGGGACGACACGAGCCCGGCGACCCTCGCTCTTCTCGGCAGCCGCAGAAGTGGCTCGTGGCTGCTAGCCTGGGCCGCCCGCTGCCGCCCAGATTATTCCCCGGCAGCGGTGGCTGCTGCGGCGACGGCAGCAGCCGAGGCGGGCCCAGCGCGCGCTCCCGCCCGTTCGCTCCGCCCCTCCCCGCAGCGCGTCCAGGCCGCGGCCCGCGGACAGCGCAGCCGCCACCCAGGGCTCTCCTAGCGCTGACGTCGCCGCCGCCGCACCCGCCCCAGGGAAGGGGAAGAGCTGGAGGGGGCAGGGTGGGGCGGGGCTACGACGTCGTATGGGCGCGGGGATTGGCAGCCGAGCGCACGCCCCGCCCTTGTGCGAAGGGGTCTGGGAAGTCGGGTCTTTGAACGATCGTCGCAGCTCTCTTGCGGCTCCTCGCTGGCGGCCTCCGGCTTCCTGATCTTGCTCTAGGGTTTTGCGTTAGCTTGCGGACCTTGAGAGGAGTTAAAAGCAGTGAGACATCAGGGACCGAGACTGCGGATACCTGAGGGACCTTTGTCTGAGGGACAGGCTCTTACCCTGCAGGAGTCTTATGGCCTCTAGCCTGCTCTTAAACAATTCTTTTTACCCCTGTTATGCCCCCCTCCCGACTCTCTTTACTCAGTATCTCTCTGGCCTTAATGAAAGGAAATACGGCAAGATAGGTACGCGAACTGTTGTTGCATAACCAGGTATGTGAACCCGCAGGGGCTGAAAACCCAATTAGTGATACCACAAAGCCTCTTGAAGGCTCACGTGGTCTTTGGTTCTGTCATTACTTCACTGCTGTCAGGCAATGGCCGGAAGAGCTTCCTCGGGTCCTTGCAAAACCTCACCCCGCTCCCACTTTAGTTGCAAAGGGACTTTGTATCAGAAAACTGTTTTGGATTAGAACGAGGAGTCCTGGAGCGATTGAGGCAACCCCACAGCAGTCAGGAGGTGGGGTAAGGTCTTGACTTTATTGGTATTAACCGTGGTTTACAAGACCTAGCCTGAGGGTGAGAAAGCTACCCTGCTTCCTTTAAATGCCCTCCTCATCAGTTCTTTAGTGCCTTGGCCTCTGGGCTGGAATCTTGGTTCCCTCCACCTATTAGTTGTGTAACCTTGGCAAGTTACTTAACATGTCCGGGAGAAATAATAACGTTAGTAAGGTGTTGTTGTTGTCCACCCCCCTTTAATTTGTTTACATTCAGCTTTAGTGTAGTTTAGCAGTATATGCGATTAATAAATCCGAAAGAATCTTCCAAAAGAGTTTTAAAACATCTAGATTTTGTTTTTGTTTGCGGTACGCGGGCCTCTCACTGTTGTGGCCTCTCCCGTTGCGGAGCACAGGCTCCGGACGCGCAGGCTCAGCGGCCATGGCTCACGGGCCCAGCCGTTCCGCTGTATGTGGGATCTTCCCGGACCGGGGCACGAACCTGTGTCCCCTGCATCGACAGGCAGACTCTCAACCACTGCGCCACCAGGGAAGCCCTAAAACATCTAGATTCTTATCCAAACCTCTCATTTTTTTCAGATGAGAAAGCTGAGGTCAGAAAGATAAACTGAGAAACCCGTTCTGGAAGAGAAGTGCAAGTATCTGATGTCCAGGTTAGTGCTCTTTCCTGGACCCATGCCTCCAGACTTCTCTCTTGGATCCTTACCTCCATCATTTTCTTTCTTTCCCAGCCTCACCCCCTTTCCTTCCACAGCCACTGTGAAACAGGGAAAAGAGACCCTTCAGAGGTCAAAGTGTTCCAACTAGAAAGCAAAATGAAACAAAACACCTCAGGATTCTTATTTTAATTTTATTAATATTTATAATGAACACGGAATAATATTTTTCCAGTGAGCAAAGATAAGAAATCCTTCCAAGGATAAGCTCAGATACAGCATGTCTAAGATAATTTTCTTAGTGGCAAGAAGGTATGTTGATACAAACAACACCAGATCAAATCAGCCCCTCCTACCCTTCTGGGTATTTTTGAAAATAGCTATTATTTTCATGAAAACAATACATACTTATTCAAATAAAAAAAATTTTGCAAATCCCATAATTCAGAGGTATCCATTTTTAAAATTCATGTTATACTCCTCCAGACATCTCTAAAAATAAAAAATACATAAAGATATATAAATACAGTGTATGATAAACTGGATTTCATTATGTACACAGTTCTTTTCTCACTGAACAATATATCATGAATAACATCATTTTTAAAAGTTGCATAATGTCCATTAAGTGGATGTACTATCATTTATCTAACCAGTATTCTATTGATTCATTTCTTTTTTTTTTCCAAATGTTTACTATTTTAAACAACTGTGATGAGCTTCTTAATGCATGTACCTTTGCACAACTGTGCAGCTGTCACCTTGAATAAATTCCTGGAAATGACATTCATGTTAGCCAATTTTTCTTCATGATCAACTAGAAAAAAGAAAGTGTGATTACTTAGAATATAATTTATATGTGAGACTCAGAATGACCAGATTCTTCCATTTGAAACACAGATAAACCTTGGACAGTATGTTTGTGTGTATGGTATGGTGTTTCAGTAATGTATGTCAAAGCTCCTTGGAGCAGAATAATGTGTGTCAAGGCTCCTTGGAGCAGGGTGATAGACACTGATAGTTGATTAAACCCTTTCTTTTTTGCTAGCAGAACTCTGATTTTTTTCAGGGTGACAGTGTGTGCAGTTAAAAATATTTACTTCCTCAGTCTCTAATAAGCCATGGTTTAGCCATGTGACCTGTCAGCAAAATGAAGGTAGATGTTTCTAGGAGAGGCTCAAAGTTTTATGGAAGAAATTTCCTGTTAGCCATTGGACCTATACCTGTCCTTTATCTTACCCGGAACAGTGACATGATGCTAGAGGTGGAGCAGCCTTATTTCAACCGCAAGAACAAGATAATAGCATAGGAAGCCAGAGGGGCCTGGGTTTATGATTGCTTTGGAGGGTAAGCTTACCCAGCTCTGGACTGCCCACTTCTGGATTTGTTGTTATGTGAGGGAAAATAAATTCCTCCTCTTTAAGGTCTTGTTGTTTGGGTTTTCCATTATAAGTCCTGAATGAAAGTCCTAATTGACATAAAAAGATAGGAAAAGTCATTATTTATTTAGCACTACATGTAGAATTTTTTAATAGGGTAAGATGAAAATGGGGCACAAAATGTAAACAAGCAACGACAAAAAAACACTCTCTAATAAACTTAGTTTTCCTTTAAATACCCAAATATTACAATTAGATTAACAAATCTTTTTGTAATAATTAGATTAAATTCTATAAATTAAATTATATTTACTGGTGTAGTAGTTTTCAAATATGTTCACAGGTTCTTTCATACTTCTTTCAAAAGTGAAGCTTAATTCCCCTCACCTAATGTTTGGACTGTACTTAGTGACTTGTTCTCATGAAGAGAATATAGAAATGCTGTAGTGTGACTTCTTAGAGGAGACTATAAAACATATGCCAGCTTTCTTCTTGCTCTCTCTCTGGGATCGCTCGCTGGGGAAAGGTAGTTATGTCAAAAGGACACTCAGCAACTTATAGAGTGACCCATGTTGTGAATAATGAAGGCTTCGGCCAGTTAGGAACTGAGGACTCCTGGAAACAGCCATGTGAATGAATTTGGAAGCAGATCCTCCAGCCCTAGTCAGATGACTGCATCCCTTGTCAGTATCTTTATTGTACCCAAAGAGAGTTTGTGAGCCAGAACCACTCAACTAAGCCACTCCCAAATTCCAGGCCCTCAGAAACTGTATAATAATAAATGTTTGTTGTTTCAAGCCACTACGTTTTGGGATAATTTGCTGTGCAGCAAAGGTAATGACTACAGCTGGGTATAACAGAGCCTACCTAGAACAGTGCCTGACACATTTGTAGGTATTATTTGTTGCTTGAATGAGTAAACCGTTGAATCAATATATCTTTTTCACTTAAAGGGTAACATACAATGCTGGTATTATTTTTGATCCCTGACACCTGTGTTATGTAAGGTTTTTCTGACGTGATCATAGGGAGATCAATTGTGAATCTTACTGAGATCTGAAAATTGACAATCCTGGAAGAAACATATAGTGAACAAAGCAATGGAACCCTTGAGACATGAATACTGCTCCCAGTTTTATCAGTGATTAGCTGAGTAGCAAGTCACCTAAGCCTTCTAAATCTCAATTTCACTATACGTAAATTGGGGGAAATAATCCTGACTGGCCTCAAAATGTAGTCAGTGTGATTATATGTGACAGTATCATTCTTTTAATTACATTAGGTTTGTAATGTCTATCCTACTTTTTTTTTTTAATTAGTCAATTTATTTTTGGCTGCGTTGGGTCTTCATTGCTGCGTGTGGGATTTCTCTAGTTACGATGAGCAGGGGCTACTCTTCCTTGTGGTGTGTGGGCTTCTCATTGCAATGGCTTCTCTTGTTGTGGAGCATGGGCTCTAGGCGCGTGGGCTTCAGTAGTTGTGGCATGTGGGCTCAGTAGTTGTGGCTTGCGGGCTCTAGAGCACAGGCTCAGTAGTTGTGGTGCATGGGCTTAGTTGCTCCACGGCATGTGGGATCTTCCCAGACCAGGGCTCGAACCTGTTTCCCCTGCATTGGCAGGTGGATTCTTAACCACTGTGCCACCAGGGAAGCCCTGTCCTTTTTTATTTTTAAGCAATTGAGTATTAAATACTTTAGGTGTATATAACATTGATTTTTCTTTCAAGAAGTGATAACTAATAACTGATTTTACTGTGTACCTTTGTAAAATATTAGCATCATTCATAGTAAGCAGTTAGGATTTAAGAGTATGGCAGGATGGTAAGTTATTATATGTCAGATCTCATTTTATTAGCCTGTTGAAATATGATTGCACTTTAAAAAGAATACATAATTATGACTAGCTCCTTTCTCTTTTCAGGACTTAATTTGTAATTATGGTTGGGTGTGTGCCCCTCTTTATGGATGGTTGGGTGTGTGCCCCTCTTTATGGTAACAGTGGTAGTTAAACATACTTAGTAATAAACATACATTTAACCAATAATTTGGTCTGAATGTAAGCATTTATTCTAGAGCAAAATTACACCCAAGAGCAAGAAAATAAATGGTAGAATACACGTCTTTCTCTTTCAGAGAGGAAGACTTGGGCACGAAAGGGAAGGCTTTATATAACGGAACATCAGAGGTAAAGAATATGCAATTAGAGACATTGCACAGTTTGGCGGTGTGACTAACTCCAGAGGTAAATATATGAGGATGAGTAAGACAGAGCTTCAGTGTAAGATTCAAGTCTTGATAATGTAGCAGATGAATTATTGAAACTTCCTAGTTTTGTTGTATTTTCTTTCTTGCTTTCTGCTATTCAGGTGTGACTCTAAATCAGTTGAAACTACTCTAGATATCAGATTATTTGTGGTTTTAGTTGACCCTGGCTACCTCCCACCATTATTCACTTGAATAGGAAGAAGAAACGTAGAAAAAAAGAGACAGAGATTTCTTTACTGGAGATAGTGTGCTTTTCCACGGAGCTTCTCATCTCATACTGAAAATTCCTGCCAGGTTACAGTATTTTCATTCTGTGGAACCTAAGAGAGCATTTTCCAAACAGTTTTTATTCCTTGCAGCTACATCTTCACAAAATCAACCAAGATTTTGAGACAGCTGGAAAGGCTAGTGTTACTTTCTGGATTGACTTGACACATGAAGGGGATAAAGGTGGAGAACGGAGCAGAGGGGGAGATAAAGAAAAAAGGAAAGTCTGGGAAATACTTTTAATCTCAAGGGAAGAAGACTCAGCATGACTCACAACATGTTAGTTTGAAAGCAGAGACTGCCTTGTGAGCACTGAGGAACCAGAGAAATACTCAACTTAGAAGGTTGGGCTCCCTGGGGTTACCCTGTGTTGCTCTAGTTTCCTGGAATAAGACTCAGAATATTCCTTGATTATATTCCCTGGTGGCTCAACAAAAGCAGAAAACATTTGTTTTAAGTGGAGTAGGTGATGCTTTAAAATCCGTAAACAGTGAATTATTTATAAATGTGTTTGTTACCTCTGTGATTGTAAAGAGCTGACTTACAAATTTTAGCTGCATGACGTGGCACAATTGTTTTCTTCTTGCTTTTAAGTTGTATTTAAATGTTTTTAAGTCTAAGAATGGATTGGGGTAGATATTTTGTTGGGTTTCTGTCCATCATCCATTGAGAAGCACCCTCTTCCTCTTCCTTTTTCCTCCAGTTCCCATCTAGAGATTTGGTCCTTACAGCCATGTTTATATGATAGGACCCTTCTCCCTTCTTGATTGGATAGAGTTTGATCCTTGAAGGAATCTGAATCAATCAGATTCTCTCCTCTGAGAATTTAGAATTGGAAGAGAGGTCTTAGTTTCTCTCTATTGAACACTGAAACTGTAACCCAAACGGGCTTGTAACCCAAACGTGTGAACTCAAGATAAGGGGAACCCATTGTATAGGGAGAGAGAAAAATGAAGCAGACTATCTGAGAAGAGAAATGATCCTGAGCTTTGGTGATCTCACAGAAACAGAGAAAGAAAGAGGAGAGTGTCATTTTTTAGCTTCTCACAGACTTTTCATGACACCCATCCCACAAATGGCCCGACTGCTCTTGAGTTCCATGAATCCCTCCACTGTATTCTTATATTAAGTTACACTTTTTATTGTTAAGTTAGAGTGGATAATTTTTCCATTCTTTAGAGTACATTTCATCACTTCATTTAAGAGCGATCTAAATAGTTTTTTTCATTTATAAGAAGTAAAAAGCGATTTGAAAGCTTTGGTCTGAGGAATAACATAAAACAATGAAAAACGCAAAAGCTTCAGTCTTTTGAATAAAAAGAGCAAAATGGCAGAGTAGGAAGCTTCCCACTCTTGTTCTCCCAAAGAAACATCGAAAAACAAGCAGAAACAGTCAGAATCAATTTTTGAGAACTCTGGAAAACAGTTGAAAGTTTACAGCAATCAAGGCACTTCAAAATAGTAGGAAGGGCTGCTCTCGCCTTTTGAGATGGACCGCACTCTGTAGAGTTTGTTTCTCCCAGGGCCTCTCACCTTCTGAGACGAGCCACACTCTCTCTGTGGCATGTGTATCTGCCTAAAGAAATCTGGTTTCCTCTCTGTTCTCAGTGCAGAGCCTTCTTGCCTGCCTGCTTATATCCTTCACAAGTGTCCTATATTAATAAATCTACTTCTTGCTTATCCCTTTGCCTCTCGCTGAATTCCTTCTGTGCTGAGACTTAAAGAACCCGAGTTGCATTGAGTCCTGAGACCAGGTGTGTGGTTTCAGCTGGAAGATTGTGGGTTCAAGTCCAATCTGGAGTGCAGCTGGTTTCGAGTCCCATCTGAGGTGTGATTGGGTTCAGAGTCCCAATCTGAGGTGTGCGGTTTCATCTTTGGAAGGCCACGTAAGAAATTGGTAAGAGTGGCTTTCTCCAGAGAGGTGACCAGTTCCCCAACCAGGGATTGAACCTGTTCCCTCGGCAGTGACAGCACAGAGTCCTAACAACTGGACCTCCAGGGAATTCCCTAAAACTTTATAATTTGGTTTATTAATAAGTAATAGAAAAAACTTTGAGATCTGTAATGTACATTATGTGGCAAAGTTTATCAGCCCAGCTATTTCCCAATCAAATTGATTTTCTGCTATCTTTATTTTATGACGTGTTCTGCCCATTAAATTCAAAATAGCTGTGAAAAAAAAGTAGGAAGATTTTGTAGTGATTTACTTGTCCTTCCACTACCTCTACCCCTGCATGGGGACAGTCTTATAAAATGTCAGTAGTCTTAAAGCAGCAGTGGTCATAAAGCTGTTGCAGTCATAAAAAGGCAGCTATCTTAGAACGGCAACAGCCCATGTTCCCACTGTGGGACTGTTTCCGTTCTGGAGGGAGCAAAGCTGACCCTGCTCACACATTGTTGTAAAATCTGTTCTAATCTGTTGGGGGGTGCTGTGTACTGAATTGTGTTCCCCAAAATTCATATGTTGAAGCACTAATCCTCAATGTGACTGTGGGGCCTGTGAGGAGGTGATAAAGGTTAAATGAGGCAATAAGGGTGAGACTTTCATTCAATAGATTTAGTGCCCTGTAAGAAGAAGAGACACCAGAACTTGCTCTCTCTTTCTCTCCATCATGTGAGGACACAGTGAGAAGGCAAACTAAATTGGCAGGTACCTTGATTTTTGAATTTCTAGCCTCCAGAACTGTGAGAGAGAATTTCTGTTATCTAAGCTATCCAGGCTGTAGTATTTTGTTACAGCCGCCCAAGCAGACTAATATGGGGACAACCTAAAGGACGGATGCTAGGTGTTCCACTCTGTCTCCCCTAATTCAGAACTCAGGAGAAAGAGCTTGAAAATACTTCAAGCCAAATTAACAATCCTCAGACACTTGGGGCAGAGATTATGGTTGAAACGTACAGTAGACTGTCTAAGGCAAAAACTGGGGAGAGTTTCTTTGGGAAATTAGGACATTTAAAAGCTGCTATGTAGGGCTTCCCTGGTGGCGCAGTGGTTGGGAGTCCGCCTGCCGACGCAGGGGACACGGGTTCGCGCCCGGTCTGGGAGGATCCCGCATGCCGCGGAGCGGCTGGGCCCGTGAGCCATGGCCGCTGAGCCTGAGCCATGGCCGCTGAGCCTGCGCGTCCGGAGCCTGTGCTCCGCAGCGGGAGAGGCCACAACAGTGAGAGGCCCGCATACCGCAAAAAAAAAAAAAAAAAAAAAAAAAGCTGCTATGTATACGTGGGGATTTAGAAAGCCGTGTACATACCCAGGGTAAGACACATGCTCAGAAAACACCTGAGAAGACCCTAAGCTTTTTCTTAGGCTGATCCCTTGGCACAGTGCAAGCCTGGCAAGTTGAAGATCAGAGCCAATTTGCCAAGACTTGTAGGTTCCTAGCTTTCAAAGAAATTTCTATCAAAACACCAGCTGAACACAAGCTGAGGAACAGAGACTAATGACCACATTGACAAAGAATGCAGTCTTTGCAGTAGTAGTTTGGGAACAACATTGAACAAACTGACTGCTACAGCCTTCAACAACCAAAAAGTAGCAAGCCCTGTGAGAGGGAGAGAATCTGACTTCCAGGTACCATACTACAATAGAAACTAAATAGTTTTCGTCAAAAAAATCACAAGGCATACAAAGAAACAAGAAAGTATGGCTCTTTCCAAGGAATGAAATAAATTGGTAGAAACCATCTCTGAGAAAGTTCAGACATTGGAATTACTAGACAGAGATTTTAAAACAACTGTGTTAAATATGCTCAAAGGACTAAGGGAAAACATGGACAAAGAACTAAATGAAATGAGGAAAAGGATGTATGAACAAAGTTAGAATATCAATAAAGAGAATTATAAAAAGGAACTAAAGAGAAATTCTGGAGCTGAAGACTACAATAGCCACAGCTTAGACAAACTTGGCTTTACAACAAACCAGCTTTTTATGCAGAAGACTCCCACTGGGTGATGACATTCCTTAACTCAGATCATAAAATTTGTCATGGTTTAGTGTGGTTTAGTGGAAATATCTTGGACTTTGAAGTAAGATTGATGTGTTTGAATTATAGCTATAAATAAAAATAACAATGACTAACATTACTAACTAAAGTAGAGAAAGCTCTAAGAAGGAAGAACTCAGAGTCTAGGACTTGTCACATAATGTCTGCTACTTAATTGCTATTATATTAGGCACTGTACTAAACAGTTAACTAACTGATTTATTTCAATCTTCATACCAACTCTCTGAAGTAGGTGTTATCAACCTTATTAACTGATAAAGAAACTAATCTTAGAGATTAAGCACTTGTAAGTAGTATAACAAGGATTCCAACCCAGTTTTTAAAAACTGCTTTATTGAGGAATAAGTGACATGACATAACTATATATACATAAGGTGTGTATATAATATGGTATTTTGACAGACGTATACACCCATGAAACCATCACCACAGTCGAGATAGTGAACATATCTATTGCCCCCAAAAGTTTTCTCCTGTCACTCCCCACCCCATCCCATCTCCAAGCAACCACTATTCTACTTTCTGTTACTATGGATTAGTTTGCATGTTCTAGAGTTACATAAACGGAGTCGTACAATGTGTGCTTTTTTTAATCTGGCTTTTTTCACTCAGCATAATTACTTTGAAATGAAGCCATATTGCGTATATCAATAGTTCATTTCTTTTTA
This sequence comes from Lipotes vexillifer, assembly GCF_000442215.2. Lineage (NCBI taxonomy): Eukaryota > Metazoa > Chordata > Mammalia > Artiodactyla > Lipotidae > Lipotes > Lipotes vexillifer. Next base: position 666,397 of record NW_006777108.1, read on the forward strand.
TTGCTGAGTAGTATTCCATTATAAGAATATACCACAATTTGTGTATCCATTCACTTGCTGATAGACCTTTAACCCAATCTGACCTTAACCGATGCAGCACTCTCTCTTCGGCTCCCTCACTTACCATGTGGTCTTGGGAAACCTAATTATTCTCTCTGAGGCTCAGTTTTTCTTATTGTAAAATGGCAATAATGTGGTTTTTTGCCACAGGATTGTTATGAGTAAATCAAATAACATGTGAAAGCACTTAGTACTGTGCCTGGCACACAGTAGGTGCTTATAAATATCATTCATTTTTCCCCAGGAAAGAACAATCTCCAGGAAGGGAATAAGGAAAAAAATATAGCAGTACATGCCTTTCTGGCTCTTTCTTCCTGTATTTTCACCTCATTCTTGAAGATTTCTCACTTTAATTTCCCCTGCTTGCATTTCATCTGTACCCCATGAATATGATGTTGCCCTTTTCTCATTGACCCAAATATGGACACAGACTCTTTCTTTTCCCCAAAACATGACTGAAATAGAGTGATATTTTCACAAAAATTAAGGGATATATTAAAGGGGTCTGATTACATAAAACTAAGCAGCGTAAAAATAGTCAAGTCTCCTAGATGCCTGCTCCCATCCCAAGTAATCCTAGCAAAATAAGTCAGAAAGCTTTTTGTTTTCAATTTTTATTTTGACATAATTTCAGACTTTACAGAAAAGTTGCAAAAATAGTACAAGGAAACTTCATACAACTTTTTCCTTGATTATTGTTTTAAAATTTTAACAACTCGAAATATTTTCTTATTCTTCTGCCTCCAAAATTTAGGCTAAGAGTGGCTTGACAGAAAATACTCAATTAACTCAATATGGTAATAAATATAATAACAATAACAATTCCAAAAATTGCTTACTGAACCTGATAAGTGCCAATCTACTCAGTGTTGAACTTGGACTATCACCTACTCCTAACCATATACAACAGTTACTATTATTACATTCATCTAATAGATGAAGATATTGATACATAGAGAGTTTTAGAATCTTGCCCAAGGTCACACAGATAGAAATCTTGTCCTGATGAATGCAAATGAAACCAACAAGATTCCTGATGCATGTTTTTAATGCTAATCTTTTAAATGAAGTATCTACAAGCTACAGCCTTTTGGCTAAATCCAGCCTGTAAAAGAGCTTTATTTAGTCCCAGATCTGCTTGGGCAAGGATCACCATCCTCTTATACAGATGAGTGGGCACAACTGGGTCTTCATTCCTTCCTAACCTGGCTTCTTCTGTCTTTCAGTTATCTGGTCATCTTCTCTCACTGACTACTGTGATTTCTTGTCCTGCTCACAGAAAAACACCAGCCTGACTCTAAGTTCCAACTTCCCAAACACCATTTGGTCCTTCTAGTGAGGGTCTCAGGTCTATAGGAAATACCTAAGTGCCCAATAAAGTTGACAGGCAAGGTTAATCTTCACCAAGTGGGGGCATTTCTGGGGCATTTTATGATGACTCACTCCAGACATATTAAATGATAAAAACAATACTGTGCATGTGATCAAAGGGAGCAAACCTGAGGTGGACATAGTGATGCATCGCTCTGATCTCCCTTCAGGACTAAAAGAATTATTCCTCTAGCTATTGGGAGTGCTGCCAACAGACAACCCTCAGCTGCCAACCCTCTCAGGGAATTGCCTCAGGTGCAGCTACCTGCCTCAACTCAAGACCACACCTCTTTCAGGGCACCCACATCCAGTGACTAATTAGCACAGGAGTATAAAAACCAGCCTCCCAACCTCAACCTGTAATATTCTCTAGGGCCGTTCCACCATCAGAGTTCCCCATGGGGTTGACTAAGGCCTTTGTTAATACTACATCATAGTTCAGCTTCTCCTTCTGTCTAGTCTTGCTTCTTTCTCTTCCCTTTCACAGGCATTGATCTCAGAAGTACTACCTAATAAGCTGTATGTATTCTGATCTCTGTTTCAGAATTTGTTCTCTGGGGAACCCAAAACCTAAAGCAAGGACATGTCCAAAAATGAGTAGTATCTACAGGGATTGTATCAGAGAAACCAGTCCCTGAGAACAATGTTAGCAGATGACAGAGGGAAAGCAGAATTCTTTCCTTCTGTTTGGGCAGAACTGCCTCTATATACAAACACAGCACTAATCAGAAGAAGCAGTTAGTATTGAAAGAAAAATAATGAGCCATAATATATAAGCAATTTAAATAGAGTTTAAGCAACAGTAAGAGCATTATCAGTCAAGATCGCATTCCTTATTCCCATGTACATTAGACTTTGGTCAAGGATATAAATGACAGGGGGAAAAGACAGGGGTAGGGATTAAGGATGGAAAGTGGAGTTGGTAAGTAGGAAGATAACACTTTATAGTTGAAACCTGAAAGATCTAGATGGAAATTGAAGATGGTATACAAAAACAGAATAGAAAGAAACTTCTGGAGCTCAGAAGAACCAGAACTCTAGTTCTGTGAGGAGACCAGAATTTGTACTCTGTATAAAATGTGGAGAGGTTCTAGGGGCAAGAAGCATGCCCATGTGGGGCAGGAAAGAGTTGAAGGATAGAATAAAGATGAGGAAAGTTAACTAGTTTTGCTTCTCATGTGCAAATGGCCATTTATTGTGTGGTTGGTTTTTATCTTTGAAGTACAGACACATCCCCCAATTTATTAACGTGAGTACAAAGCTCCCTAGAGTATGAGAAAGGAAATGAGAAAAGAGACTGTGCTCCAGCTTACCAAGCTCCCAGCTGACTGAAAGGCCTGTTCCCTTTTCTGCCAATATATGTTAAGTATGTTTATGTGAACTGTTGTGATACTGTTTTAACATTGTTTCTTTAGGAAAATGCATCCATACTTCAAGTTGGATCACCTTAAAATGAGTTTTTGAAATGCACCTCACACAGAGAGAGGGGACTTCTTCTATGTTTACTATGTTTACTAACATTAACGGTCTAGATGTTGCAGATAAATAAAATTCAGGTGGTAAAACAGTAACTTGCCAAAGGCATCATTATCAAATTAAGCTAAGATTAAAAGTTCATGCACCTTCATTCAGTCTGTAAAACTTCTTTTTCTCTAAGGAGCATTTGTCTTGAAGAGGTTATTGGGGAGGGGGGCTAGAGGGGAAGGAACAAACTACCATAGTCCAATGAACAGACCACTTTCTTTCTCTCTCCCTCTTCTCCTTTGCATTTCTATTTCTCTTCCAATCTATTTCTTTCCTCCTCCCTCTCTTCCTCTTCCTCTCTTTGGTTGGGGGGGCAGGTGGGAATTTTGTTTTTCTCCTCTCCTTTTTCTTTGTTTTCTGGTCTTCCACTGCTCTCAGTATTTGGCCTGGCTCTTTTGATTTTCTAGTCCTTATTTTTATACCTGCCAATCCTAGTAGAGAAAGGAATGTCACTATTACTATCATTTTTTAAAAAAACGTTTACGTTCTTAACTCTTTCTGGCTCTGTGCTAAGCATTATAAAAAAGGAAATTGTGTAGACAGTGTGTGACTTCCAAAAGTATATAATCTATTGTGAATTCCAGCTGTGATTTTATAATACCCTCACAATTCTTGACTTTTGTTTGTTTCTCAGTCCCATTAAAACTCTGGTGATAGCAATGAATTGCCTCCCTCCAAAAATGCATAAGTCACAAATATACCCAATTTGCATGCAATTTCAGAAGGTGCAAAAACTCCCTGAACCCCTTAGGAGTTTATGACCTCATATCAAGAACCCTACTGTTGCCTCAATACATTTACAAATATCACACAATTTGAGATAGGAGTGGTATCTTAAAACATAATCCATTTTAATTCACTTCATTAAGAAAATCAATAGGCTGTATATAACAGCCATTTTTTTGTGGTTGCAGAGGTAAAAGGGGAAGAAATGTTTTCAAATTACAAGTATATTATAACATTATCCAAAAGGAAGAAACATTTATTGAGTACTGCCTACTATATACATACCAATTTCCTACATGATACAGCTGTTGTAAAAATTATGTCTACATATATTACATGTCTACAAATATACAACTATGTACATATGTATTATATATGTATACAGCATATGTGCTTATGTAATATATAAAGCATATATATGTTAAATTTTCACAACAGCTGTATCATGTAGGACTCATCAGATAGGGAAATTGAGCTCAGTGAGCTCAAATAGCTAATTCAGGTCACCTGCTAGTGAACAACAGGTGAGGGTTCTAACCCACATCTAACTCCAGTGCCCCCTTGGAGGATGATTTCTTATGTATCTTTTCTACTTAACACAAAACTTAGCACATAGGAGGTATTCTTGGAAAGTTGAATGTTGATTGAATTAAACTGAACAGGGTCAAGTACAGAGCCCTGTAGTAGATTCCTGGAGACTAGAGACCACTCTCCCCACTGCCACCCCCCATTGAATTTCATTTCTTTAGAGAAAAGGAACGGGGCATTCTAATAAGTTCTGAAGAGTAGAGGGGAGTCTACAAAATTGCAGAGAAATGTAGTAATTTTCCTCTGTTCATCAGAGAAATATGTTTCCAGCAGTGTGAGGGTAACAGGCTTGAATGTGCCAATTTTCATTTGGAAGGAGTGTACTGCAAAGTTAATGCAATATTAAGTTGAGGAAACCATTTTCAATTTAGTGAGTCCTTTGAATATTAAAGGAGGCATCCTAACTGAGGCTCCTGAAATATAAAGAACAATTTGAAACGTGCCTAGGAGGAAAATACAACAATTTTAGCATAAGGAAGTTCTCAAATGAAGTCTAATTTTAAAGGAAAAAGAATCTCATTGATTGAAGAAATTGTTCAGAACACATATGTACATACTCTAACTGAGGCAAGCTAATGAAGGAAACCATAATTTGAAGAGAGTTGGTGAGGAAAATGAAAGTAATATCAGAATGTGGGCACCTCTTAGATAGAGGCTGATTATACTTTAAAAGAATGTTTAGGAAAGCTAATAAACACTCAACTAAGTTGAACAGAAAATACATCAGAAGTAACTATAATCTTAGAAGCCAGTCAAGACAACGGAGTAATGGAGAATCAGTGACTGTTTCCTTGATTTAAAAATAAGCCCATCCGTGGGACTTCCCTGGTGGCTCATTGGTTAAGAATCTGCCTGCCAGTGCAGAGGACATGGGAAGACCTTTCTGGTCCGGGAAGCTCCCACATGCTGTGGAGCAACTAAGCCTGTGTGCCACAATTACTGAGCCTGCACTCTAGAGCCTGTGAGCCACAACTGCTTAGCCCATGTGCCACAACTACTGAAGCCTGTGCGCCCTAGAGCCTGCATGCCGCAACTACTGAGCCCGCTTGCTGTAACAACTGAAGCCCACGCGCCTAGAGCCCATGCTCTGCAACAAGAGAAGCCACCGCAATGAGAAGCCCATGCACTGCAACGAAGAGTAGCTCCTGCTCGCCGCAACTAGAGAAAGCCTGCGCGCAGCAACAAAAACCCAACAGAGCCAAAAATAAAATAAATAAATAAAATAAAAATAAAAATAAGTAAGCCCATCTTGACTCAGGTCAGGGCAAGATCATGATGTATAGTTTCTGAATTTTTCCAATCTTTTCCTAAAAACATAGTAAATAACTAGAATAGCAAAAGAAAAATTCTACTCACAACATCCTCCAGAAGACCAACCAAAACACCCCCAAGAACCTCAGAACACCAGTGGGTGCTGCCTTACCCAAACCACAGATGATGTAGGACCCATACAGGACATGCCTAGGTTTAGCAGCTATGCAGAGCTAGTGGAGGAGAAAGAAAAAGTTTTAATGGTTCTATGAACATTGCAGTACAACAACTGCCAACAAATCCTAAAAAAGAGAAAGTCCTTCCTTGAATGGGATTTTCAGCAAGTGAATATTGTGAGAATAACAGTGAAAAGGAGAAGGTTCCAGACTCCGGTAATGGGTGAGTGGAATAAAAGGTACACAGCTACACAATAAGGGACTATGGAGAGATCAGAAGATACTGCAGTGACTTAAATGCTCAAAGAACTGAGAAATATCTAATAAAAACTCCTTTCCTAAGGAAAATGCTACTGTGAAAATAATTCAGATCGATCAGGACAGGAACTCTGAGGGCAAAGAGAGAAAAGGATCAAACTCTTTGGGGAGAGGTAGGACTCCAGAGAAGGCAGAGCTCAGAAAATGGGTATAACTACACAGAGTGGTTATTTAAATATATATTTGTGTATCTGTCTGTCTGTCTATCATCTATCTTTGTGATAACAATAGAGGAGAGAGCTCCTAAGCAGTAAAGATAAGAAAGATACCATGATGCCTCTCAATCCCCTACAAGGGAACCACTTTCTAAAAGCACAGTACACTCAAATTGTTTATATGTGAACAACAGAAAAGAATATTGTCAAAAACCAAAGATACTATTATTTTTTTTAAATGGCCTAAATAATGCATTCCAGAAAACATACAATCAAAAAGCAAATAAAAACTAAATAATATAACAGAATTATCTAAAAGAACTTAAGAAAACAATAAAAACTATAAAAGAACAGGACCTCCCTGGTGGCGGCACAGTGGTTAAGAATCTGCCTGCCAATGCAGGGGACATGGGTTTGAGCCCTGGTCCAGGAAGATCCCACATGTCACGGAGCATCTAAGCCCATGCACCAGAACTACTGAGCCTAAGCTCTAGAGCCTGCGAGCCACAGTTACTGAGCCCACACGCCACAACTACTGAAGCCCGCACACCTAGAGCCTGTGCTCCACAGCAAGAGAAGCCAGCACAATGAGAAGCCCGCGCACCACAACGAAGAGTAGCCCCCACTCGCCGCAACTAGAGAAAGCCTGTGCATGCAGCAACGAAGACACAACATGGCCAAAAATGAATAAATAAATAAATAAAATAAAAAGACAGACAATAATTTAAAACTATAAAGAATGGCGTGTATTAGAATTAGGTAACTCAGAATTTAGAAGGCTAAACATCAGTTGCGGATGGATATGATTCAAAACTGAGCTTAAGTCACTGTAAGGGCTGGTCTGTTTCCAGTTTACCCTTCCTTACTCATAAAGTTTGTCCCTTTTTGGTCCCAATTGGGATTTATACATCCCCTCTTCCCTGCATGGCTAAGAACTCCAATTTTCCTCCAGTCCTTTGAAACTATCAAAAGTTTTGCTCAAATTCTCATCTTTTCAGCTACTGTTCTCATATAGGCAAATATCTCAAGGCTGAAAGCAATGCCAATACCAGGCTCTGGGATTCCCTTATTTTCTGGATAAAATCCCCATAAATCCTCACTTCCTGAGTGAGGATTCTTCAAATACCTTCACATTGTTCTGAAACAACCTCGTCCACAATTGTCAGAAACAGAATTTGGGAAATAAAATTGACAAAGGAGGAGAAAGAAAAAAGGAAAAAAAAAGGATTCGAAAGAAAAAGAATACAGAAGACAGGAAAAGAAGATCCAACATAAGTACAATTTATGTTGGAGGAAGAAAATAAAAGCAATAGAACAAAACAAATACAAAAATCCATAATGCAGGATTTTCTTAAAATTAAAAAAAATCAAACATCTATATTGAAAGAGCACACCATCCATGGTCCATTGGAAAATGAACCCAGAATTGTCAACACCAATACATACTCTGGTAAGACTGGACAACAAAGAAAAAACTCTGGATGTTCAGGCACAAAGAGCAAGTCACTTATAAAGGAAAAATAAAATCATATATTCATCAGATTGATCCACAGCATAGGACAGTAGAGAAACGTATTTAAGGTAACCAAGGAAAGAAAATATCAAACAGTGATTTTTATACATACCCAAACTTGCTTTTAAGTATAAAAGTTACAGAAAAACAAAGCAGTTGTGAACATGCACGAACTCATGGAATGTTGCTTCTTGAGAAATCTACCTAGAAAACAATCTTCAGACAACCAACAGATCATAGGAGATGCTTCAGCTAAGTGTCAGGCACATAATAACTTGCCAATAAATGCTACTTTAACAAATGGATAGATATATGGATACATGGGTTAAAGAATAAACTTACGTATTTCAGGATATACCTGGTAGGGAAAAGGAAAGGGTCATCCATATTACTAGTTACCAGAGAGCTAGGAATATGAAGTCAAAGAATCTTAGTTCTGAGAAAATTTTTTTAGATCAAGATGAATAAACTGTGTCAAAGATTTGCCTGAGATGCACAAATGGACCATGGATGAGCCAGGAAATAGATCCAGAGTTTTCTGATGCTTAGTGAAGTTCTCTTTAAAAACTCATGCACGAGGACTTCCCTGGTGGTCCAGTGGCTAAGACTCTGCGCTCCCAATGTAGGGGGCCTGGGTTCTATCCCTGGTCAGGGATCTAGATCCCACATGCCGCACTAAGAGTTCACATGCTGCAACTAAAAAATCCCCCATGCTACAACAAAAAGATCCCTTGTGCTGCAACTAAGACCAGGTGCAGCCAAATAAATAAATAAAGTAAAAACTCATTCACTGACAAAGTGTAACCTTTAAATAGCATTATTCATTTTTTTCCCCAAAATAAACTAGTCCTGTTTTCTGTATCCCATAGTAAAATGTTTACTGAAAACTGGGCCACAACATTTTTTCATCAACTTCAAAAATTTACAACAATTTATTTATTGTAGAAAAATTAGGGGAAAATTCACTTACAATCTCGTCATCTTTACCTTTTATTTTCTTGAGCGTTGCATGATTTCATGTCATTTAACATCATAGTGTAACTTTTGTCTGTCCCTAATTTATTCTTTATTCTTTATTATATTTGGTTGATATAAATCTTAAACTTGCCAAGCTGATTAGTTACAGCTCCTTGGTACCTCTTGAAACCTGAAGGCAGTGTCATCAGATGAGGTTTTCATTGGGTGGGGAAAAAGAGGAAATGAGAGTGGGAGAGAACTGCTGTGTGCTGAGGAGAAAGTAGCCATGAGTAAGTAAACTGGAGGTAAATATATTTGGCCTTATAGATCAGGCCTCTCTCTTCCCCAGAGCCACATCCAGTTTTGATATCTCCATATGGTATTGCCATGGTCCAACAGAGCTAGGGGGCCGCATTCATAGCAGTGGCTAAGAGACATGGTAACTGGAGGCACTACGTAGCAGAGGGCAGACCCAGGTGTTGCATATATGATGAAAAAGCAAGTAAGTTCACATCTAGGAGAGCTTCTGCTGACAGAGCAGATTTTCAGATTTTGTTATGTCAAATAGATCCCCAATCCTAAGTAAACTTGGGGAGGAAATAAAAACTTTCTTGATTTTGTGATAGAGAGATAGGGGCCAAAGATATTTAGTTTGGATATTAATGTGTATTGTGTATCTAGCTATTGAACTAGTACAAATGGATTAGTCTCAGATAGTTCATAGAATTAACTTAAAATTTTACTAATAGCAATAAGTTTCTGATAGACTGCTTGGATTCAATTCCCAGCTCAGTCACTAGCTACTGAGTCATTTAAGAAAGTTATTTCACCTCTCTAAGCCTCAGTTTTCTCATAAAATGTGAAAAGATAATAGTACCTAACTCAGGGTTGTTGTGAGAACATCATGAAATAATGCATAAACATCACTGTAGTACAGACATTGGCATCTATTAATCCTTTTGTAAATGTTAGCTGTATTACTGTTAGTGTCATTTCTAGGGGTCTAAAAAAGTGGTGAGTACCATCATAGAATATCTGACTAGTTTTTAATATAGCTGCAGCAAAAGGAGTGTTTTTACACTAGAGAGGAAGGCATACCCATACACACCCCCACACACTCACTGAGTATGGTGTAAATTACTTGTGATAATAATCATGATCTTTTCTCCAAACCAGGAGTTAGCAAACTCCAGCCCACCATCTGTTTTTGTATGGCCCACAGCTTAAGAATGGTTCTTGCATTTTTAAATAGTTGGGGTGAAGAAAAAATTAGAGTTAATAAATCTTGGCAGGATAAGACCAGGATATAATTTATCAAGAAATAGAATAAAATTTTTGTTAAAAGCAGAAATTTCCCTAC
>NW_006777108.1:676447-689028 GCF_000442215.2 Lipotes vexillifer
TTCCCTACAGAGGATAGGGTCTTTCTATAGGAAATCTATTTGCAGTGACTAAGAATCTATAAAGTAGTGGTTAAGAGCTCTGGGACCAAATTGCTTCACAAGCTTCAGTTTTCTTCTCTGTAAAATGGGAATATTAAGAACACTGTAGACATAGAATACAAACTTATGGTTACCAAAGGGGAAAGGCAGGGAGGGGTGAATTAGGAATTTGGAATTAACAGATACACAATACACGCTACTACATATAAAATAGATTTTAAAAAAAACCACCCACCTTGTAGGGATATAACAATCAAATTATGTAATGTATGCAAATTGCTTAACATACATTTTGACAGTTATGCCTTCAACAAATGTTAGCTGCTGTGGCTGCTACTGTTGTTGGTATTATTATTACTACTACTACTATTATCTCAGGCGAGAGATGTAAAGACCCCAGTTCTCCCTGACCTTTGGCTTCCTGTGGTTATTTGTACAGTGGGTTTCAACACTGTCTAATCCTTCAGGTGATGGTGGCTTTTCCTTCTATCCCATCTCACTTCTCTAGGTGTCAAAGACCCTCTTTATCTAGGGGTTTTTGAAAGGAAGAGTGTCCAACAAAAGACCAGTACCTCTTGGTACACTGGCGTCTCTTTGGTAAATTTTTGCACTGTCTTCTTGGCTCTTCATTCTCTCTTGGTATCTGATATAAAATTATCATCATTATTATTGTTGTTGTTATTTGGTATCTTTGGTTCTTGACTCCACAGCCCAAAGTTCAGTCGTCTTCTACTCCACACCAGGCTCCCAGAACCCTTGCCTGAGTCTCATATGCCAGGGCCTATTTAATTGGGATCATAAAAGAGCTGGGTCATGGAGTGTAATAAATAAGGGTTTTGGAAGTGGGCAGACCTGGGTTCAAATTCGTGTACCATTGCTTGCTAGTTTTATAACTTGGGTCCATTACAAGACCTGTGAGACAATTTCAGTACATGTAAAATGGATAAGTTAATGTTCATCTCAGTGTGTTTTGAGGAGGCTGAAAGAGGATAATGGATATGCCTGGTATAAAAAAAAACCCTCAAATGTTAGTTTCCATCTATATTGTGTATATTTAAATTTGTGAGTTTAGATTTACATCTTTCCTTCCAGAGAGATATGCGTAACAGTGGTATCAAGTTTGTTTTACTGCCATATTTGAATAGCAGAGATGATAGTTTTCTAGCTAATGTATATTGCTATTATGTAGGTAAGCCCCTGTTATCCCATTTTTTATTCCTCCTTAGGCAACTACTTTTCTTGGAACCATTTGTTTCTATGCACTTGACCTTGAGTCACTTTCTGATTTATTACTTAACATAACCATAAGCTTGTTTGATTACCTTTAATTAAGTTGTATCCATTTCTGACCATGGAAATTCCCTTGTTTCTTGGTCAGTGAAGTCCCACCTTTGCAGCTTTTAACAATTCAGTCAGCTTATTTTGCCCTTTGTAATAAATGTGGTACTTCTGTCTCCAAACTTCTCTCAGAAGAACCATCAATTAAAAATATGTTTTAGTGCAATGAGCATTTTAATAATAGTATCTATCTTTAAATATAGAAATGATTGATTCTTCAATTAGTAAAAAACTCATTTATGTTGTAGCCTTCAACTGACATGAAAATTTAAAAAATCAGTGTATTAGATTTGTGGCTCCAAGCCTCCATCTAGGTATATACACTCCTATGGCATTGCTATATAATTTATAATTGATTAAGCACGGTCTTCCTGATCATTCCTTAGGCCCTTGGTCAAAAATCAAATCTTCTCTCATTATTGTTTGTGTAAAAAATCTGATTCAATTATATCACTGATTTCCAGCACCATTTTAATTTCCGAAAGTGTTCAGATAACAGGATTAGCAAGGTGGTGGCCCACTGAAGAAGGGAGGGGCAGGTGACTAGGTGAGGAAAGGTAGAATCGTAGGTATTCATACATGCACACACACTCAGTGTTGAGAGTGGATAAAAGAAAGTCTTTGTCCTTCAAAGTTTCTAAATTCTGGGCCCTTTTATCCTCCAGGGAAGATAAACTGGCTTTTCTAAGTTCTGGGCTCTTACTCAAAGGCAGTGTAATTCTGTTTTCAGAGAAATAGGAGATCTTTTGTGCCCAAGGGCCTAAAGGAGAGGGGGTAGGGTCCTGGGGATTAGTTGAGACCCAGGAAGTGCATAATGAAAACACCTTCTGTGAGTGAGTATTGTTTCACAACCAATGTGGTGGCCAGATGAGGAGGCCTGCCCATCCCTGTGTTCCTGGGGTCACTTCTAGGGGTAGAGGGATGTCTTCACCAGGCAGGAACCACATGAGGAGGGCCCCAGAAGTTTTATGCTTCCTTTGTAGGTTCTTCTATTGCACTGGTCCCTGTGACCTATCACACTCTAGAATGCTCACCAGCAAACACCCTGGAGACTTGTGCTCACCAGGGACCACTGACAGCTCTGGTAGTCCTTCAACAAAGATTTATTGAGTACTTACTGTTTGCCCAGTTCTTGGTCTGGGGATAGACCTTTGAAAGGGGGAGGATAAAACCTAAAAAGATTCATAATCTCTCTCCTTCTTTCTTATGCTGAATTTTCTTTCTTTATAGAACTCAAAACACTTTTTATATATCTTCTGTTTATTGTCTGTTTTGCTCCATTAGAATGCAAGGCTCAAGAGAACAGGAACTTTATCTTTTTTTAAAAAATATTTATTTATTTAGTTGCACTGGGACTTAGTCTTAGTTGTGGCAGGTGGGATTCTTAGTTGAGGCTCATAGGCTTCTTAGTTGTGGCTCGTTGTCTCCTTAGTTGTGGCTCGCCAGCTTCTTAGTTGTGGCCTGTGAACTCTTAGTTGTGGCATGCATGTGGGATCTAGTTCCCTGACCAGGGATGAACCTGGGCCCCTTGCGTTGGGAGCACAGAGTCTTATCTACCACACCACCAGGGAAGTCCCAGGAACTTTATCTTGTTTATTGCTGTCTCCCCAGTGTCTAGAACAGTGCCTGGCACATATTATGTATTTCACAAATATTTGCTGAAGGAATGACTGAATGAATCAATCCCATTGTTTTAGCCAATAAAAGTCAAGTAGCCTTGTATATTATTTTATCTTCTCTTTCTAAAGTACTCTTATACTTTTATACCTAAAATATTGTGTTTTCTGCTGCTTTTCCAAAAACTGCTTATACTGCTGGATCATTTATAATCTGCAGAACTGCAGTAAACATGTGACGTAAGAAAGGAACACTGTGTACCTTGTAGAGTTTCTAGTCTAGTAGAGCCTTGTAGAGCCAGGTCTTTTATGAGAGTCCTTTTATGAAAGATCTGTGTAGTTTTATTATCTACTTAAATTTGTATCTATAATTGAAGCAAAAAAAAAAAAGTCTAATTTCTACATGAAAAGCAAACCCTTTTTTGGTTGTGTTTCTGTGTGATAGAAACAAGGAAGCAGTAGCCTCAGAAGCTTCCGAGCTGCCTCCGCCCCACCACCACTGCTGTCATTCAGGTTCTTCTTTCCCCTGCCCTTGCCTAAGGGAGGGGAGGAGGGAAGGGTGAAGGAAGGACAAAGCAGAATTCCAGGAGGATTCTCTCAGCCGTCATCTTTGCCAATGAAATTTAAGATGCATCATTTTCTATTTCTACAGAAGTTTTTGCTGATTTTCTAGTAAAGCCTTCATTGATGTGCCAAAAAAAAATTATGTAGACAACCCCAGTGACCACGTCTGTGACTTTTCTTTCATCAGATATCAATCACAGGCTTATTCAACTTAGCTAGCATGAACTTTTAATAAAATCTGTGTTAACAGGTTTCAAACATTTCATCACTTGGTGTTTACATATTGATTTTCTTTATAGTGTTCTTAAATCTTAATTTAAAAATGGATGTTAACCTTTTTAGCATGCTGCAGTTTTCTTTCTTTTCCTTTCTTATAGACCTATCATTTTCTGTGTTTTGCTCATTGAATAGCCCTCTTGACTCTCGAGATATATAATGCTTTTCTATTTTACCCAACCTTTTTTTCTTCTTGTAGTAGCCTCTTAAAAACTTTTTTGATATGATCTACCTCTTCCAGAAGGTCAGTACAGCCTTCCTGATGAAAGAATGACATTTATAATGCTCAGTAACATTTTTAATGCTCAAATTTCTCTTGACTTACTAATGAAGAGCTTTAATTGCTTTTCCTTTTTCAACTTCTTAGGTTTTTTGTATCAATAAAAAGTTAAAAAAAACTTTGGGGGGGGATGGAATTTTATCATTATTAAGTGTACATGTACCTGCATCCTCCCCTAATTCTTTTCTTTTAAGTATTGCCTTACTGTTTCATTTCCCTCTTCCTTATCTATGTGATTAATGGTGAATACTCACTGATCCGTCATTATATACGAAAACTAAGATAAGGACTATGCTTGCCCTATCTCTTTCGAGCCTCACCTCAGTCCTATGAGATAGGTAATATTCTTAGATTTATTTTTCAGATAAGAAAATTGAGGCTTGGAGGGCATCCCATCCAAAGCAGTAGAGTAGTTCTGGGAGGAGCTGAACTTTAAATCACTATGTGACTCAAGACTCTGTACTCTTAAGCAGCATACTATTATGCTTCTATATGATTGATGTCTGGGATAACTATCCCTTTCCAAGTCCATGGTTTCTTCAGTTTTCAATCCTGTCTTTCCAGCAGTTTACGTTTTCAGAGACAGCAAAACCTGGTGTTTCAGAGCAGGGCTCTGGAGCCAGATCAAGTGGATTCAAATCTAGGGCCACTACACACTAGCTGAATAATCTTGGGGAAACTATTTAGCCTTTTGTGCCTCAGATTCCTAACCTGAAAGTAGGGAATAATAGTACCTACCTCATGGGGCTGTAATACTTAAATGAATCATTAATACACCTAGAGTGTTTAGAACAGTCCCTGGTATATGGTAAATAGCTAATATTGTTGCTTATTATTTATTTATTTATTATTACTTATTAATTCAACACACATACATACTTATTGAGTACTTTCCTCTGTTACTAATGGCAGGCATCATTAAATTCTGTATAGAGAGCGATTACCACAGAATCTTTCCTCAGGTGTTCACATCTAGTGGTGGATCCTAAAAAATTGTGCTCACAAGGGGGGATAACCCATACTTAGAAAGATAGTCCAGACATTGGGCAGTCAATCTAAGTTCACTAAATTTGAGAGAAATTGGTTAAGGAGTGGTGGAACGAGAATCTGTAACCAAATGTGTAGATCTCCCAAACTAGTGCTTTCCCACTGGGCTAGATCATTTCCAGATAGCCAGCTAACCCCTCGCATTTCATGTGCCCCTTTACAATTTGACTTTTCCCATCTCCCCCCATCAAGAGGTTGTGTCTACTTCCTTTACCTTGAGTTTGGACTAGCCCCATGACATACATTGGCCAATAGAATGTGGTGCAAATGATGCAGCATGACTTACAGGCTTAGACCTTAAAAGGCCTTGCAGAGTCCTTTTCTGCCCTCTTGGGATCTGGCCTCCATGTAAAGAAGCTGAGGCTAGGTTACTGAATGATGAGAGAGGGAGTGGAGAGAAAGAAACCCAGCCAGTTTCCTGCCATTCAGTCACCCCAGGTGGGGTGTCAGTCATGTGAGCGAAACCTGGCACCCTAAATCCTGTAGCTTTTGTTGAGCTGCCCCAGCCAATACCACGTGGAGCAGAGTTAAACTGCCCAAATTGCAGAATCACAAGCAAATAAATCAAATAAATGGTTGAGTTGTTTTGGGATGGTTTGTTTCATAGCAATAAATCCCTGGAATTTAAGAGGTCTTGAGCTTTCATTTTCACTGTCTTGGAAGTCAGCCACCACATTTAAAGCTTGGATTAGATAATGGAATAGTGAGAGACCATGTGGAGATAGTTAAGTCCCGACATTCTGATCATCCTGCCAAGGCCCCAGACATGAGGATGAAGCTACAACCTTAGAACTCCTAGGATAGCCTTGCCACCAGCTGAATGCAGCCATATGAGGGAACCCCAGTGAGACCACCAGAAGGACCACCCAGACAACTCACAGATTCATGGTTACTGTTTTGTTTTTTTTTTGCTGTACAAGGGCCTCTCACTGTTGTGGCCTCTCCCATTTACAGAGCACAGGCTCCGGATGTGCAGGTTCAGCGGCCATGGCTCATGGGCCCAGCTGCTCCACGGCATGTGGGATCTTCCCCGACCGGGGCATGAACTCGTATCCCCTGCATCAGCAGGCGGACTCTCGACCACTGCGCCACCAGGGAAGCCCCTCATGGTTGCTGTTTTAAGCCACTACATTTTGGGGTAACTTATTACCATGCAGCAGCAGGTAACTAAAACACCCACAATGCACCGTGACTCCCCAGAAGTGAGAGTACTGATGTCCTTGGCTTATAGTGTGTTTGGGGAATAACAGTTCCTACCTTTAATCGAGTAATCATGGTAACTGTAAAGCAGGTAATTTGGCAGATGAAAATTTCAGAGATGTGAAGTAACTTGCTCAAGGCCTCACAGGTAGCACGGTCACAGCAGAATGGTAAGGTATAACGTGAATGCCTCATTTCAGATGTTCTCCAACTTTCTTCTCTCATTGGCAATGGTCTTCTAACTCGTCTCACCAACTTCCAGTCTCACATCCCTCCAGTAGACCCAATCAGTTTTCACTGCTGAAGCCAGTGTTAGCAAATATCTGCAGGATCTCTGACTCACCCTTATTAACACCCCACTGTCTAAGATAAAGTCCATGGCACACAAGGCCTCTCTTGCTTCTCTAGCTGCATTTCTCAATACCTCCTTCCTTTACCTTTTTACCATGTGGAGTCACTTGCACAGCACAGATTTTAAACCCCATCTTGTGTTATCTCTCAGAGCCTGTGCACAAATTACTTTGCCAAGAATGCCTTCCTCACCTCCCCACCTCCTGGTATATCCATTCACCTCCCAGGACTTGGCTCAAGCTCTGCCTTGACTGTGAAGCCTCATTCCCTGATTTTCCCTGGGCACAGATGACCACTCCTCACTTGTGCCCTCACGGAAACTTACACTTTCCTAGTAGAGCATTAGTAACACCTTGCTGTTTATAAGTCAGTTTTTATCAACCAGACTGTGAGCTTCTTAGTTTTTCATTCATCTAGTGTCCTCAACATTTAGCCTGGACTGTTCCTTAATGAGAGAAGTGCCCCAGTGAAGGAGAGAAGTGAGACCCAGAAAGGATCAGGTCAAATTGTCAAGGGCCTTGAATGTCATGCTGGTATAATCCAAGTGTCTGCCACCTGGATGTCTGCAAGTCCTCTCATTCTTCTAGGGCCACCCTTTTCTCTTAGGTCCAAATTTTCAAAGTGTCCAGCTCCCATTCCACATTGTATGAAAGCCCAACATCTCCCTACAAATAGCTCCAGAGCTTTAGGGAATGAGGAGTTGAGCCAGAAACTCCCAAGTCCCTTAGTCACTTCTTGCTCCTATTTCCTGCTTGTGCTGACAGTGTCATTCTTCCTGTGACTACTGTCCACTTTCCACACTGCTTCACTCAAGAGTTCTGCTTTGGGGCTTCCCTGGTGGCGCAGGGGTTGAGAGTCCACCTGATGATGCAGGGGACATGGGTTCCCTGCCCCGGTCCGGGAAGATCCCACATGCCGCGGAGTGGCTGGGCCCGTGAGCCATGGCCGCTGGGCCTGCGTGTCCGGAGCCTGTGCTCTGCAACGGGAGAGGCCACAACAGTGAGAGGCCCGTGTACCGCAAAAAAAAAAAAAAAAAAAAGAGTTCTGCTTCGATTCTTTTGTTCTCCCAAAGCAGCTTGAACGCAAGGCTGTGGTGGTTGGAAGGCTTTTTTTCTCCTAATTGCTTTTACAGTCTTGAATAGATAACATATTCACGTGGTTTAAAAATCAAATAATATAAAAGGTACATAGTGAAAATTCTCACTCCTACCCCTGCCCTTGTCTGCCGTATTTCCCCCCTTTCCCTGCCCCCAGTAGCTTTTTTTTTTTTAAGCTTCTTTGGTGTTCCTCTAGGATTTACTGATGCAAATACAATATATTGAAAATACAGAAAGATTTTTTTCTCTGTTAAACAAAAGCTATGAAAGTATGCTGCCTGGACCTACTTTCAAGTCTGTGCTGTCATCTGCTCTCCATGGGGCCTTCCCTCCCACCCAGAAAAGTCTTTTCTTTTCCATTTTTCCTATAGGACTGATTTTCCCAGTGACAATATTTTTTTGAATAAAAAATTGGGACACCTGGCCTGAGATGTGAGTTTTTGTAAAATATAGGACCAGATAGTAAGTTTGCTCTAGAAAATGTGGGACCAAGGTCTCTACAGTTATTCCAACCCTCATTAATTCCCAAGGCCTGGCCCTTTCTCTAGGATAGCAGACTTTTAGTGTCATTTATGGTGTAGCCAGGACTACAGCTCAGGAAAGAATTGAGAATGATTTAAACTTGGATATTAGCGATCATTGTCCTGACACGGGGGATGAATCACTAGCTACCCTTTTCTCCAGGGCTCTTGTCAGCTGCCATATGGCTGGGCCTCCCTCCCTCTGTTGAGACCCTCTCCTCAATCTTCTTCCTTTTTTTTCCAAGTCCTGGAATGCTCACTGCTCTCTCCCCTTCCCAGGCTGCCCCTGAAAACTCCTACTTCCCTTTCAGTTTTATACATGGAGCAATTTAGTTTGGTGGAGAGGGGTCACATGTGAGGTACTCCCCTGGGAACTACCAGATTGATGGTGAGCCCTCGAGCAGCACTAATTTTAGCAATCAAGCCGTTCTATAATAATTTGCATATAGATAGGAAGGCATCGGAGTGCCCCCTTGTTAATATTAATGAGATCAGGTTCTCATTGGATTTATCATCTAACAAACATCACACCTTGGGAGTTAGTGTAACTTATACACTCATTCCCTGTATAGTTTTATTGCAAAGACAGTGAGTGTTCCCCCAGTTTTCCAGGTGTTCTCCTACATGACCCAGCCTCACTTGCAGTTAGGTTGGGCCATGTGACTTGTTCTGGCCAATGACCCATGAGCAGAAGTGGTGTGTGTCTCTTCTGGACTGAGGCAGCTAAGAGTCAGTGTACCTTCTCTATCCCTCCCTTCCCATCAGTGGAGGCCAAGCATTCCAGATTGCATAGCTACAAGCTTCAGGAGGGCCAGCTGATCCACATTGGACTGTGATGTGAATGAAAAATAAGCATTTATTGTGATAAGCCACTGAGATTTTGGGATATTTTTATTAATATTTAATTGCATATCTGTGCTACTTGAGCCAATAGTTTTTGGAAATTAAAACCCAATACCTAAAATCTCAAAAACGATAGTGTGTTTGTCTGTGTGTATATCTTGTCTGGGATATGCAGATATGTCTCCACATTCTGCATGAATTACAGTTTGATTATCTTTTTGATTGTTTATTTATCTGAAGGTCCCATGTATGTATAAGTGAATTTTATTAAAGTATTCTAGTATCTCAATACTGCTGTTCTCAAAGCCAGCAAGAACTTTAAATATTCAATATAAGCTTATAATGTGTTGCCCTTTCATTTATTCCTAGTTCTGTACATTCAGGTACAGGTACAGCTTCCTGTTTGGCCCCCTTCCCAATTTCCTTAGGCTTTCGCAGAAACAGTTATGTAAAATTCTGGTTGGAGGTTTGTTTTCTTAAAGTTTTTCAAGGTAAATTTAGCAGTCCTTCTCTGCTGTTAGGAAAGTGAGATTAATTTCGAAGCTTTCTACTTAGCAGCCTCTCCAAAGGTTCCTAATGACCAACGCAGTTTTCTGTCATCCAACACAAATACCAGTTCCCATTCTGTTGCTCCCAGTGCCTTTCCTTCTCTGGGCTACTCAGGTGTTCTCTTACACAGGGCTAATTTCAACTGGAATTTTAGTCATACTTCCACGGCTGTCACATAGCTGTTTTATTTAGTTTTCTAGGACTGCTTTAACAAAGTGCCACAAACTGAGTGGCTTGAAAAACAGAAATTTATTGTCTCCTAGCCTGGAGACTCACAGCCCAAGATCAAAGTGTCAGCAGGGCCATGCTCCCTCTGAAGGCGCTAGGGAAGGATCTGTTCTAGACCTCTCTCCTAGCTTCTAGTAGTCCCTTGGCATGTGGCAGCTTAACTCCTATCTTTACATGACTTTCTCCCTGTATGCCTTTCTGTGTCCAGATTTTCCCCTTTTACTTGTCCTACTCTAATTGGAGTAGAGGTCTACCCTAGTCTAATATGATTTCATCTTAACTAATTATACTGCAACAACCCTTTCTCCAGGTAACATCGCATTCTGAGTACTACGAGTTAGAACTTCAATATATGGATTTAGGGGGCATAATTCAACCCAGAGCAGTCATCATTGTTTGCAGTGTCAAACATGTAATCATAATGGTTAACAGCAAAGTCCTTACAGTCATACCTATTTATGTTGGAATCCCATTTTCTGCCATTTGAACCTCAGTTTTTTTTGTCTCTCAAACGGAAGCCTTAATCATTACCTTATAGGGTTGTTGTTAATTAAAGAACATTCTGCTTCAATTTTGGCCACGAAGACCAAAATTTCATGGCTTCAAAAACCAAAACCAAAATAAATAATTGCAAAGTACCTCCACATTCTAAAGTGAGTTGCTGAACCGCCTATGCAAGACAGACTGAGACAGTCTGAGACTGTGCGAGCTGGCGTGTGCAATCACTCATCTCTATTGAAAAAGGAGTCGTAGTTGATAAGGCCAAAAAGAGAGAAATTGTCTTTTAGGGAGCTATTCTCCTGTTTCTCATGTAGAAGGGGAGGGGAGTGCTTCCCTCTCACCTCAAGGAAGGTGACAGGAAGCTTCAGAGAGCTTGAGCAAAGTAGGAACTAATGTTTAACTCGTGTCTTGGGAATTAAACGTGGAAGACTGTGGCTGCAGGGGCCCAGATGCTCCCCACCAACAGCAGAACAATGTAGTGGAGAATTTTCCCATGTGTCCTGTGGGCTGGCAGGATAGAGCTGAGTGGGAGTCATTTTGAAAAGACTGTCCAGGAAGGCTTTCTGCTAAGCTGCTCCTCAGCGAAGTTAGAGTATACCATTGGATGTAGAAACTGAGGAGGATTCATCACTGGGCAGCCTAAAAAGGAACTGGTTGGACATTGGAAGGCTGCAGGGGGTGAGGGAGCTATGTCAGTGACCCAGCAGAGAAAGAATCAGCACTGGGGATCTGCCATGCCCAGAGGCCTCCAATGTCAGACCATATCTGGACCAGCTTAGAGACTAGTTTTTCCTCTTCCTGATCACATTCCAACCCTAGAGGAACCTGAGTAGTCTAGTAGGGGAGGAGACATGGGAAGGAGAAGGAAAGCGAAGAAACATCTTACAGAGAATTGGAGCAGAAGCCAACCTTGTTCTCTTCCTGAAAATGAGAGGCCAAAGGAAGCTCAAGCTGGGGGTGTGAATAAGCTTTAAATTGGATGAGAACATTGGGTTATATGCTAACGACCTTGGACTGGACATTTTAATGACTGAAATGAGATGATTCGGGGGACTGAAACGAATTGGAGGATAAACTTTAAGATCTGAGAGTGGCTTAAAAAGTGAGGAGACCTGGCCTCATTTCATTTCTGGAGGAACAGAGAGATCTACCCATGGAGTTTGAGTAGAACGGGGAGAAGAATAAAGCTGTCCTCACCTGTACCTTGTTGAATTCATCCCGGCAGAAAGGCAGTAGTTGGTAAAAGTTGCTGTCAATCTGATAATGCTGGTAATTATTCTAGTTACCATTGTGACTGGATAAACCCATACCATCTTTCATGGTGGTGTCAGTGTACAGTTTCAGGGAAACAGAAATCACTGCCACAATTATAAGTAGAAAGGAACTTAATATAGGTAATTAGGTACTTGCAAAATCATTGGAGAGCTGGAGGAGAAGCCTCTAAACTGAGCCTCCAGAAATAACCACCAGGAGATAACCATCAAACTGGTTTGCCAGGGGAGCTCTCGCCCCTCCCAGTCATAAATGTGTGAAGTTAAGAGTCTGTTGAGGAACCATTTGAATTCTTGCACACGCTGCTATAGTTTCAGCCTGTGGATCATGAAGACACTGTCATCCTTGCAGCTGCTAACTCGTAACACTACTGAAGCTGGACACTGGATATTGGGATGCTGTTGCAGAAAAATCTGATGCCTGCATGACCCTACTTGGTAGCAGCAACAAACATCAGAGTAAGCAGGTGGCTCTGGTCTCACTCCTGCCTTTCTAGTCTCTTGAGTATATTTAACTCACAATCTGAACTTAGTTGTGAAGGAGTCATAGAAATGTAATTTTGAGCTTTTCAGTCTTTGCAATACAAGAAGGTATCACAGAAGGTGGTTGGAATGGATGTTAAGAGCTAGTGTTTCATATTTACCACAGTGATCCCATGCATATGAAAAGACAGGTTATGCCAGCACCCCAGCTTCTGTCTAGAAGACCAATTACTGGATTCACTTGGGTTTTTTAAAAATCAACTTTATTGAGGTATAATTTGCATATAATAAAATGCACCTGGGCTTCCCTGGTGGCACAGTGGTTGAGAGTCCACCTGCCGATGCAGGGGACACGGGTTCGTGCCCCGGTCCGGGAA
>NW_006777108.1:689133-691164 GCF_000442215.2 Lipotes vexillifer
CATGCCACGGAGCGGCTAGGCCCGTGAGCCATGGCCGCTGAGCCTGCGCGTCCAGAGCCTGTGCTCCGCAACAGGAGAGGCCACAACAGTGAGAGGCCTGCGTACTGCAAAAAAAAAAAAAATTAAAAAATAAAAAAATAAAAATAAAATGCACCTATTTTAAGTGTATGTTCAGTGAGTTTTAGCAAACATAATGTAAATGTCATCAATACCATAATCAAAATGTAAAATCTTTCCATCATTCCAAAAATTTCTTTTGGTCTCTGCAGTCAATCTCCACTTCCCCTCCCTAAGCAACCGCTGATCTGCTTTCTGTCTCTGTAGACTAGTTTTCCCTGTTCTAGAATTTCACATAAATAAAAGCATACAGTAGGATACAGCTGTCTTTAATATTTGCAAATAGGTTTTTTTCCTTGCCAAGAATCCAGCATGGCATAGTGGAATAAGTAGGATTTTCGAAGCTATACAAGCTCAAGATTGACTCCCAACCCTACTACCTAATAGCTCTCAGGCTATTACAAGTTGAACTGAGCCCGGATTTCTTAACTGTAAAATGGAAATTTAAAACAAAAATAAAAACAAAAAGCACCTATGAAGGTTAGAGCCAATAAATGAATAGCACACAAATGGCACTCCAGGAAAGGTAATTATCATTCTTCTTCTTGATTATGGCTTATTATTTTCCGTTTATGCTGGTTTTCCAGTCAATTGCACTTTAAACTGTAGTGCTTCTGTGGGGAGTTTTATCACTGACTTTCACATGTGACTGCCATAACAGCAATTAAAAGCTATGCTTTGGAGTATTAGATTGCTTCACATCTTGGGTACTACCACTTGCTACCTGATCTCATGAAAAATCTGAATCTGTGCCTCAGTTTTCTTTTTTATGAAACGGGAATAATAATACCTAGAATTGTTATGGGAATTAAATAATACTTATCACCTTAGTAAATACTCAAAATGGTTAGCTATTATTGATATCATTGTTATTTCATATTGAAATTTCCCTAAGATCCCTCAGAGTGGATTCTGTCTATACCTTCACTTCAGCTCCATACTCCGAGAGAAGTGACTCTCCCTTTTCTGGCCAATTAAAATTTCCTGTTTTAGCCTCCAGGAACTGCTCCCTTCTACAGAATACATTTGTGCCCTCTCATTTGGTACATATTCCAGGCTTTGTATTATCATTGAACTGTAGAATGTTTGGGATTGAAAAATTGTTCACTAGAACCTCTCATTTTATAGCTGGTATAATAGAGGTCCAGTAAAGATGAATTATTTATCAATTATTTAATTATACCTTTAGAACATAAACTGGGTTAGAACTTGGGTTCCAAACTCTCAGTCCTGTGTCTACAACATAATTTAAAGAGCTTAGCACATAATATTTAGTGGTTTACTGACTTATTATTTGAATTCTTAAAGTATACCGTGCTCAGTTGATTTCTAGAGCCAAATCCAAGGACTTTGCTTGTCACAATCCCTAAGCTCTTGTCACTCTCTGCAATTAGAGAAATGATACTCAGCCCTGTCAAAATATAATCACAAAGTTTATCAGGAAACTCATCTGAAAATAAGTCATGCATATTACACTATGTGAGACGGATATGCTGCATTGCAGGATATGCTGCATAGACTTTGTGTGGTGGATATAAATCCTGCTGATGTTGTGATGCCAGTTCTTTAACGACTAGCCATAAATTTATGAAGTCTTGCTCTATAATTGCAAAGAAAATGCTTTTTATCACCAGTTTAGTCTTTGGGTAAATATTTTAAAAGAAATTTCCACGATATCTTCAGCCCAATGAGATGAAAGGTCTTATATTCCACCCACACAAGGCAAACACAATTGGATAAAATGTAAAATGCAGACGAACCACTGTTGTATTTGTATGCAAGATAGCAGTTATACAGATTTTCTAGGACCGAAAACTAAAACTATCACCTCCAGCAGTGTGTTTCTGCCCACCTGCCACTGTGGACTTAGGAAGGAAGGAAGTTCAATATGCATATCCTGGGAAGGAGGGAGAA
>NW_006777108.1:691290-708842 GCF_000442215.2 Lipotes vexillifer
CTTTTATGAGGAACAGCTCTTCAGTGTTTCTTTTATAATTTCTAAAACGCTGTGTATCAGGGCTCCCCAAGATCACTCCCCAGGCCCAGTGATTTGACAAAAGGTCTCACAAAACTCAGCATCTATGTGTATTCATAGCTAAGATTTATTACCATGAAAAGATACAAAGCAAAATCAGAAAAAGCAAAAGGTGCGTGGGGTGAAGTTGGGAGGAAACCAGGCTCTAGCTTCTGAGTCCTCTGTCGGTGCATTGCCTTCCTTCCTTCAGCAGTGAGTTGTGGCCACACATGCAAAGTCTTGTCTCCTGGGGCGGCTCATTAGTGACTCGGTGCTCAAGGTTTTCACTGGGGGCTGGTCAAACAGGCACTCTCTGCCCACCACGTACTCAAATTCCTGGTCCAAGAAGAAGAGCAGATGTTCAGCATAAAGCATACTGTGCGCAAACACTCTAGCCCTAGTGAGCCACCCTTAGGGAACTTAAGGAAACTTAAGAACTTAGGGAAAGTTTTCTATCAGTGTAGGGAACTGTTTACCGGCTAAGTTCCCAGATGCCAGCCGAGGGTCAATCCTGCAAGCAGACCTTTCTAAGGACAGCAGTCTCAGGCCTGCTATGCTAACTCTTTTTCTGCACACACTATTTTCTTCATTCAGGCATAAGAAAGATGTAGAGACGTAAGAAAGACGACTCTTGTAATCCCATTAGAAATAAGTCATCTGTAGCAAAGAGTTTACATGACTTACCTAACATCATATCTGATTAGTTGGCTTGGATGGCTTGCCCGGGGCCGTGGGATGGGGACTCAGTTCTGGCTGGTATTTGGGTTTTCGGTTCTTCTCCATATTATCTTTCCTGGGGCTGCCAAGATGCTGCCAGGACAGCTTTTTTACTCATGTTTGATTCCTGGGCTGGGATGTGTTGACTGAAAAAACTTCACTGACTGAAAAAAACCTAAAAGTTGAGGATTATGTTTTATTCAGAGGACATTCTGAGGACTTGAAGCCCAGGAGACAAGACTCTCAGATCATTCCGAGAGACTGCTCTGAAGAGACAAGGAGGGAGCCAGGATATATAGGAGTTTTTGCAACAAAGACCAGGTAGTCAGAACATTAAAAAATTACTGTTAATTAAAGAAAACTAGAAAAGAAATCTCAAGTTAATGAATTTAGTGCCTTTCTATGTATGGGAAGATGGGCTCACTGAAATCATTCCTTTGATATGCACCTCAGTTATCTGGGGTCAGTATCCTGTGTTTACTATCCTGAGTTTCCTCGGGGTGCATTGTTGGGGGTGGCTGTAATGTGATGGCTTGATGGCTGCAACACCCTTTGTTTACTGATTGGCAGGCAGTATTTTTTATTCACAGATGGCGGAAACAGCCAGACCTAGTGCTCTATGTGGATTCTCCAGGTGGATATTTAGGCTTCCTTACAGCATGATGGTTCCAGACACTTGGGCTTCTTACATGATGTCTGGCTTCCCTCAGAGCAAGCATTCTAAAAGAGCAGGGCAGAATCCTAGAACATCACTTCTGTTACACTGTAATTTAAGCAAGTTACTAAGGCCAACCCAGATTTAAGGAGAAGGTAATTAGATTCAATAGCAGGATAACAAAGAATTTGCAACCATCTTTAATGAATATTTACAATAAGTAATTTATCTGGTTATCTTAACATCCATTTCTATTATAGTTATCTACTTTGCATGTTTTATTTCTCCCATCAGCCTGCAAATTCCTTAAGGGTAGGGACCCAGTCTACCTCAGTTTCCAATTTGCTACAATGTTAAACAGTACTTTGCTGATAGCACAGGTTGTTTGTTGAATAAATAAAAGCTATTAAGTGCTTACTACATGCCAAGCACTATACTAAGCTCTTTAAATTTATTATCTTGTGTAATCTTTATGACAATCTTTTGAGGCATTATTTTTATCTCCATTTTTTAGATGAGGAAGCTGAGGTATAGAATGGTTAAGTTGTCTGCATAAGGGCACATAGCTAGTACCAGAATTTGAACTCACTTCTGTTCCACAAGCAGGAATCTGTTATCTAGGTAGTTGATATCAGGCAGCTCGAAAACTAAAGTCTTAACCATTTTTTTTTTTTTGGCTGCGACCTGCGGAATCCTAGTTCCCTGACCAGGGATCAAACCTATACCTCCTGCATTGGGAGCTCGGAGTCTTACCCACTGGACCGCCAGGGAAGTCCCTAAAACCAAAGTCTTGACCCAGAATTATTTAGAGATCAAGCCTTAGGCACCATTCCTACAGGTACAAGCCTCACTGCGTTCCTTTATTCATGCAAGGGGTGGGGAGGGTCTCTTAAAGATTTTAGAGACCAAGCTTATATCTTAAATATCTTTAAGTTAACCAATGAGAGTTCCTTTCTGGCATTCAATATACTAGTTAGTAGACTTAAAACCCCGTTTCTGAAATTCACTGAGAACATTAGCAAAGAATCTGGTGTCAATCCAGATGTTGATGACAGAAAGAGTACTCACTTACAGCATATGGGTTTTTCAGTTGGAACATTAGCAACAACCTCTGGAGTATGCACTTTCAATTAAAATTTTAGTTGACTGCACCTAGGCTGCAGTTTATCCTAACTAGAACAAATAAAATAATTTAATTTGATTTAATTGCCATCCTCAAACCATGGCTTGTACACACGCTTCTGTTTAGATCCCATTGGCTGGAAGTTAGTAACATGGTCACATTCAGCTTTAAGGGAAGCTGGGAAGTGTAGTCTTTTTCTAGTAGACCCTGTGCCCAGATATCATAGATATTACTACCAAAGGAAAAGAGATGAACAGGTACTTTGTGAACTCTGCAAGGCTTCCCCTGCAGAGGAGAGACTCACTGTGGTTGCTCAGTACTTTCACTTGCATGGCAATGAATCAGTCCTTACTCCACTCTCAGTCTGTGGGAAACTTTCCAGGTTTGAGAAATAGTCCCATGTTTTCCCAGAAATGGGTCAGGGATGTGGCAATGGCTTAATGGTGGCTATAGATGTGTGAAGGCAAAAATTTCTTCCATCAGTTCTCTTATGTTCCCAGTTATGTGAGGATCTTGCTACTAAAAGTGTGTCTGTGGATTAGCAGCTTCTGCATCACCTGGGAGCTTGTTTGAAATGCTGACTTACATTTTATCAAGACCTGCAGATGGTTCCTATGCACAGTCCAATTTGAGAAGTACTGTTTTCGAACGCTTCCTCCTCCTTCCTCAACATACCTGTACTGGAGCACACACACTAGGACGGGGACTAAAGTGTTTCCTCCAGCAGGGCAACTTTGACCTAGAGCACAAAAGTAAGTCTGGGAGAACTCACAGACAACTGGTGTATTATAGTTTAGATCATAAATTACTTAGCCATTTCATACAGATTAGCTTATTTTTCTATGCAAAAAGCAACTAAAATACATATGTTTTGGTTTTTCAGAAGAAAGTAACAAGAATATTTTAAGAGTGGACCTGTTTGGTAATGTACAACATGATAAATACAATTAATACTTCTGTATGTTATATACTAACGTTGTTAAGAGAATAAATCCTGAGTTCCCATCACAAGGAAAAATTTTTAAAAATTTTTTTCTTTTATTTTGTATCTATATGAGTTGATGGATGTTCACTAAACTTACTATGGTCATCATTTCATGAAGTATGTAAGTCAAATCATTAAGCTGTATAGCTTAAACTTATACAGTGCTATATGTCAATTATATCTCAATAAAACTGGAAGAAAAAAGAAGAGATGTAATAAATAAAATTCTTTGCATTACACATTAAAAAAAGAGAGGATCTGTTTAGATGATGGAACTCTGGATAATTTATTTTTCCAACTGTGTCATACTTGTCAGAATTTTTTTAATAAACATAAACTATTTTACTTTATTTATTTTTTTAAATAACTTTAATAACTTTATTTATTTTAATTTTAATTTTGGCTGCGTTGGATCTTTGTTGCTGCGTTCAGGCTTTTATTTTAATTTATTTTAATTTTATTTAATTTTAATAACTTTATTTATTTTAATTTTAATTTTGGCTGCGTTGGATCTTTGTTGCTGCGTTCAGGCTTTTATTTTAATTTATTTTAATTTTATTTAATTTTAATAACTTTATTTATTTTAATTTTAATTTTGGCTGCGTTGGATCTTTGTTGCTGCGTTCAGGCTTTCTCTGGTCGCAGTGAGCGGGGGCTACTCTTTGTTGCGGTGCGCAGGCTTCTCATTGCAGTGGCTTCTCTTGTTGTGGAGCACGGGCTCTAGGCGCGCGGGCTCAGTAGTTGTGGCACACGGGCTTAGTTGCTCTGCGGCATGCGGGATCTTCCCAGACCAGGGCTCGAACCCGTGTCCCCTGCATTGACAGGCGGATTCTTAACCACTGCGCCACCAGGGAAGCCCACGTAAACTATTTTAAAGTGGAAAAAATTATTGTTTGAGAATAATATGAAACATACTTGTTTTAGCTTTAGCAATCAGTTAGATAGCTGCATAAGAAATAACTCTCTAACTGGTCTGGAAGAGAACAGCAATGGCATGGGTCATTATGTATCTACCCAAGACAAGCTTCTGCAGTTGCCAAAATAAACTGCTTATTCACAGGAGATGGGCAGTGCTGATTTTGGAACATTACTCTTAACTGCTGACTTATGCAACTCAAAAATTTTAGTGTCATTTCCTAACTTTGTTTTAAGTGTATTTTCATCTTGAAACTTGGCACAAATGTTTAATAAAATTTTCTTTTTGTAATTGAAATGATTCAATTCAACTACATTTACTGGACAGCTGAAGGTTACACAGCTCTAAATCTATTTTTTTTGTTTTTTTGGAGGGAATGTAGAAAGGAATTAAAAGGCATGGTCCATACATTCAGGAACTCACTTTGGAGGACTATCATGAAATTCTTTTATAACTCTTTCAAAAATTAGGATTTGTTTAAGTGTGTGAGATAATTTTATTCTGATTGGATATTCTTATAACTATATACGTTTTTTCCCCAAAACCCATGATATATCTGATCCATTTGATATAAAAACAAGAATAAACTCTAGCTTCAAAGGTCATGATCATGTAGAGAATAGTACTGAAATAAGATATAATTTCACAATAGCAAGTATGGAAACACATTGAAGGCATTGGATCTTTCTCCTGCTGCTTCTGCAGGAAGATGAGGAAGGGCAAATGAAGGGAGCAGAGAAAGCATTACATTTCCTTAATCAGTTCTTGGCAAGAACTTTTACAGGAGAGCTTACAATGGGAAATTCATGCCTGTTCCTTGACTCTTGAAACAACAAAACTGAGTTTCCCCAGAAGAAATTTTTACTCTAGTGGTGGAATTAGATTAAATTGTCTAAAAACAGTGAAGGATTAGTGAAGAAGACTCTACGTTCTATCAGAGGATTAAAAAAAAATCTAATTCTGACATTTTAATTTGTGTACTGATTGAGATAGATGTTAATTTTTATGTATTGTGTGTTAAAAAATATTGCCTGCCATACCAATAAACAAAGGATGTTGCAGCCAACAATCCCTCAGCCACTACAGCTACCCAGTAACTGTGTACCCTGAGGGGATTCAGGATGGAGAAAAGCAGGATACTGGCTCTAGGTAGTTAAGGGACATATCAAAGGAATGATTTCAATGAGCCCAGACTCTTGCATCTTCCTACACGTAGAAAAGCACTAAATTCATTAACTTGAGAGACCTGGTCGCGGCATACAGGATCTTAGTTCCCCCGACCAGAGATCTAACCTGTGGCCCCTGCAGTGGAAGCACGTAGTGTTAACCACTGGACTGCTAGGGAAGTCCCTGATTTTCTTTAATTAACAGTAATCTTTTGATGTGCAGACTACCTGATTTTTATTGCAAAACTCCTGCCTCTTGGGAGCAGTCCCTCAGAGCCATCTGAGAGGCTGTCTTCTGGCCTTACTCCTCAGTTTTGTCGGCCAAATAAAATATAGTTCTCAACTCTTAGGCTGTGCATTTTTTTTCCGGTCAACAATAGTCTTGTTAATAAAGAGTTCTTTACATTTTAAAAAACAAAAATCAGGAAATTAAAATAAAGTTAACACTTTTTTTTGGTTACAAGAAAGAGATACCCACTGAAACTAGCTTAGTTATTAAAAAGGAAGATGTATGTCAATGTTACAGATATTTCACAGAATTCTGTGCAGTTGGGCCTCACACAAACTAGAAAGCTGTTTAGAACCGAGGTAAATAGTCTCTCACTTAGTCTCAGCTTCTTCTCCACATTTATACCATTTTCATCTCTCTGAAGATCAGTTTCATTTGCTTACTCATCATCTTGCAAACGGGTGCCTCAGCCACTGAACTGTCATGGCTTTGTTATTCCAATACAGTACTCACCACTGACTAGTAACAATCTCTGTATTTTATAGTTTGAATTCACAATGGAGGGAATCTGATTGGTCCAGATCATCTTCTCAAGTCAAGTCACACCAACTGAAGGTGTGACTTGACTTGAATCAACCAATGGATTGGCTGCCCAGTTGGAGCCCGTACCAGGTCCAGTCAGCCGTGGCTGAGAGATGGAGAGATCATATGTGATATGCTGGCTGCCCTATTCTTCTGGGCATATCCTTATTTCAGATAAAGTATAAAGAAAGGAATAAATTGGGTTTGGCCTTAGCAAACCCGAATCCATAAGGTGAAGTTACAGAAGACAATGCACATGAAATAATTAATATAACTAAAATAAATGACCAAATAAATAGTATGACAAAAAATACCAAGGGCTGAGAATTTAACACAATCTATAGTGATCTGAGAAGGCTTATAACAATATGAAATGTTGAAAAGCTGAAGGAGTTTGTCAGATATGCTTCCCCACCCCCCAAAAAATAGAAAAAGGATATGTTCCTTGAGTAATAAGTTTGATTAAAATTAACATTAAATTGTCTAAAGAATTCTGGTTCAAGATGGCTGATGAAGCACATGCCTAGGAAGAAAAATATATAAAAAATGAAAACAAAAATAACGCAATGAAAGAAATGGGAGGGGTTGTTGGTAGACAAGAGAGTTCAACAAATTTCTGGAAGATGTAAAATTTCTGGAAGATGAATGAGTGTTGATTGTTCAGGCTGACTAGAGGAAGCCATAGCCAAGAACACACCAGGGAGCTGACTGTCTGGAAGAGGCCCAGACAAGCTCTAGACTTTGACACGGTAGATGCAATCTGGGATGGGACTAAGAAATTGGACTGAAAGGATCTGTAGACAGTCATTAACCCCAGGGCAAAAATTGGAGGGTTTAAACAATCTTAAGAAACTGCCTAGGAAAAACTAGGGCAGATGACTAGGAAGCATTCCCAAGGTAATGACTCCTTATTCTGGCATTTAAGGGTTCCTAGAGTTACAGCTGGCTTCATGGCTGCACAAATCCTACCTACCGTTAACCAGCCCATGTGCATGCAGCTCCCAGAGTCTTTCTATTGCCATATTTTTTTAAAAAGGTTTTTATTTTGGCATAATTTTAGATTTACAGAAAAGTTGGAGGAAAGAATTCTCATATACACTATACCCAGGTTCCTGCAATATTAGTATGTTAACATGTTTATTCCTTTCTCTCTCTTTTCTTGACAAATAGGTAGATAGATATACATACATTTTGTTTTTTTTCTGAACCATTTGATGGTTTCCCATTATAGACATTATACCCCATTATACTTAAATACTTCAGTGTGTATTTCCTTAAAACATTCTCTCACACAAGTACAAAAAAAGATCAAAATCAGAAAATTAACATTGATATAATACTATTATCCAGTTGTTGATCTTATTAAGATTTTTCCAATTTTAAAAAAAAACTGTTCTTTTCAGCAATAGAAATTTCCAGATCATGTTACATTCAGTTGCCATGTCTCTTTTAATCTCTTTTAATGAGGACCAATTCTTCAGTCTTTGTGTTTCATGGTACTCACATTTTAGACTACTCTTCAGTTATTTTGTAGAATGTCACTCGGTTCAGGTTTGTCTAGTGTTTCCTCATGATTAAATTCAGGCTGTACATTATTGGCAGCAAATCACAGAAGGAAGGGATTTTTCTCAGTGCATCTCATCAGGAGGCATGTGATGTTAGTTTGTCCCATTATTGCCTAATTCTTAATGTGAATAGCAACCAAGGATCAATAGATATCAGATGAAAGTCTCCAACATGAAAAGAAAAACCTAAGGTAAAGTAACAGGAAGATAAAGAAAGAAGAAGGAAGGGAAGGAGGGAGGGAGGGAGGAAGGAAGGAAGGAAAGAAGGAAAGAAAGAATTCAGGGAACAGACATACACCTTAAAATAGGAGAGACTTTCCAACTGGTAGCTTCTGAGATGTCAAAAACAATGGCATATATGAAACAAGAAATTGTGTGTTAGGGAGAAGAAAGAATTCTTGGAAAATAAAATTGAATTGCAGGAATTAAAATTTTGAAAGTTTTAAAGGTGAAGTCAAGAAACTCACCTAGAAAATAGGAAAAAGAGAGTTGTAGGAAAGATAAGATATAAAAGTCATAGCAGATCATTGCTGGGGTTCTATATTAGGACCAGCTTTGGCTGCATCATAAAACAGAAAAATCACTAAAAAATCAGAGATTGATAAGATAGGAGTTTCTCACTCACATAAAAGAAGTAGATAGCTCTGAGGTGGTTTGGTGACTTCAGTGAGTCACTGGGAACATTAGGCTGTTACCTTCCTGTTCTACCATTTAGTAAATGCTAAACGGTAGAACAGGCCACCTCATTCTCAAGGCCACCTCATAGTCCAAGATGGCTGCTGCAACTTAAGCCATTGTGGCTGAATCCAGGCCAAAAAAGAAGTAAGCCAGAAGGACCAAAACAATTTTTTTAAAGGCGGGGGGGGGGGGGGTTGTTACAAACGGGTGCTAACTACCTTTAAGCAGCTTTCCCATAATTCTGCTTACATCTCTTTTGCCAAACCTGCCTGCAAGGAAAGCTAAGAAATGTAGTCCTTTATTCTGAGCAGCAATGTGATCACAGAAAGATCAGGATACTCTTACTAAGGAGGAGGATATTGATATTGAGTTAGGCAATTGGCAGATTCTGCCACCTAGTTTAATAGGCAACATAATTTCCACAGCAGAAAGGAGATACAAATCATTAAGTACCTAGTAAATACCTCACAGTATACATTTTGTACACATAGTCATAACAGTTTGAAACTTCAGAAATCTAGTGACTAAAAATAAGGACAGTGTAATTCCAAACAAAACAAACTATCTTTAACAAATATATAAAAGGTGTTCAACCTTGTTTACAAAATTAGAGGACTACAAATAAAAATAAAATATTTTTCAGGGTCAGCTTGGAAAAATTAAGATATTGAAAATATCCTATGTTGGTGAAGGTTTTGAAGAAGAGTTTTCTCATCAACTATTGGCATAAGTATAAATAAAGTCAGCCTTTGGAATGAAAATTTGGCAGCACTTAATGTATAAATGTATTGTTATTTTGTTGCTGCTGTAACAAATTACCACAAACTTTAGTGGCTTTAAACTGTACGTATTTAAAACACACACACACACACACACACACACACAAATTCATTAATTTAAACTCTGTAGGTCATAGTCTAGTATGGGCTCCCCTGGATTAAAATCAAGGTGCCATCAGGGCCGTGTCCCTTTCTGGAGGCTCTAAGGGAGAATCTCTTTCCTATTTATCTCTATTGCTGGCAGATTCAGTTCCTTGCACATATGTCTGAGGGCTTCATTCTCTTGCCGGCTGTCAGCTGAGGGCAGATCCAGAGTCCATTTGTGCTCTTTGGCTCATGGTCCCCATCCTCCATCCTCAAATCAGCCATGACAGCTCAAGTCCCTCTCACTCTTCACATCTCTTCCTTCTTCTGTCCCAGCTCTGACCCAGTCAAAAAAGGCTCTTCACTTTTAAGAACTCATGTAATTAGACTGGGCCCACCCAGATAATCCAGGATAATCTCCCCATCTCTAGGTAGATAATCTTAATCATGTCTGCCAAATCCCTTTTGCTATGTAAAAGAACAAATTCAGGGAGTTCCCTGGTGGTCAAGTGGTTAGGACTGTGTGCTTCCACTGCAGGGGGCATGGGTTCCATTCCTGGTTGGGGAACTAAGATCCCACAAGCCACACAGAGCAGCCAAAAAAAAAAAAAAAAATTAATTAATTCATTAATTAAAAGAATGAATTCACGGGTTCTAGGATTAGAGCATGGACATCTTTGAAGGGTGTGGGAAGCATTACTTTGCCAACCTCTGTAAAATATACATTCCCTTGTACCTAGTAATTACACAGAGAAACACAACACACACCTTAAAACCTGGTGGGGGCGCGGGTTGGAGAGAGAGAGAGAGAGAGAGAGAGAGAGGGAAAATGGAAGACTTACAAAGAATAGTATCATTAACTGCATCAGACTTCTTATCAGCATCATAAGATGCTAAGGAAAATATGGAGAAAGGCTTTCAAAGTTGTCTGGGGAAAATTTTAAATCCAGATTATTGTTATGCTTAGCCAAACTATCAATTGAGTTTGAAGGGGGAAAAAGGCATTTTCAAATATTTAAGGATTAGAATTTTTTTTCTCCAGCATACCTTTTCTTAAAAAGTACTTGAGGATGGATTTTAGCAATAAGAGAGAGTAATCTAAGAAAGAGGAAGGTGGGGGACATAGGAAGCAGGGAAGTAAAGTCCCAGGATGATTGCTGGGCAGCAGCCTACAGAGTTCCCAGCCCACACTGGAGCAGGACGATTGAGGACCCCAGATAGAAATTCTTCAGAAAAAGACTGAAAAAGGTTGTGGGGTGGATAGGACAAGCTCACAGAGAGTTTGGAAATATTGAGGCTATAATAAAGGTACAGAATACACGGTCTAAAATGAAAGTAACATGTTCTGATTTAAGCAACTGGTGAGGTGTAAAAAACCTCAACTGTGTTTGAACCACAGTTTTTGAACTCTGAGCAGCAAATAAGTAGTCTCTTTTGTGTGAAATACTGCAGCCACGGCACTGGAACTGTAGAGGCGAGAGCAGTGCCTGTTCACACATACTTTTATGCCTGGTCACACCTGGACGTGTTTGTATGTGATGACTTTGTGTGGGAAAATGTCTGGAAGGATGCATGCCATGATGTTAACAACAACTGTGGTTGGAGATGGGATTTGAGTGACTGTTTTCTTTTTGTTTATCTGTATTTTTCAAAAATTTCTAACATCATCGTCTGTCAGCTATTCAATTTAGATGGTGTCAGTGACTTTAAAAACAGTGTAGAGAAAATTGTGACATCATTATGTGGAAAAAACGTGGGCTTTGGAGATAGAAGATATGTTTAACTCCTGCCTTTAGTGTTTATAAGCAAACTGGGACAGTAGGTCACCCTACATCCCTTTAAGACCTAGCAGGACCAGCTACGAGGCCAAAAACATGCAAAGGACCTTCCACATGTACATTCAAATTTGCTGTGTCTTAAAGTGCCAAGCACTGTGCCAGACACGGGAAACAGAGAGGAACAAGATATAGTCTCTGTCCTGAAGATGCTCCAAGTCAGAGGAGGAGCAGACCAGGAAAACTTTAGTCACATCACAGAAGGGAGAGTGCTGCGCTTCATGTAAACATGGAGTGCCCCAGAACCCCAGAAGAATGGAAGCCCCCCCCCCCACCAAACTAGGGAGGGTCCAATGAGGCTTCTAATAGGAGGCGACATAACGTGTTCTCAGAGAAAAATAGAAACAAGCCAGATTGAGGACATGTAAAGATCCTTCTTGGCAGGGCATTCGTGTACACATTGGGTTGGAAAGACCATGGTGACCCCACAGCTTCTGGTGGCCTGAGGGCCTTAGAGCCTCAGGGACATGTGATCCTGGCATGGTGGGTGGGAGATGGGTCATAAAGAGGCTACAAAGCCTACTAAAGTGTCTGGGCTTTTACAAAATTCACTCTGGTGGTTGCCAAGGGAATGGAGTGGCAGGGAATGTGACCGAGATTATTATGTGAGAGTTTAGAAAGAATTTATGTGACCCTCCAGAAGTTCCTCCCACCCTCACTGCCTAATCAGATTCCTTCTACCTCCCCTACTCTTTCACCGCACGCTGCTTGTTTCCTTCTCAGTTCTTACATTTCTGATCTTAAACTTTTTTGATCACTTACCTGATTATAGTCTTTCTCCCCCGTTAGGCTGTAAGCCCCACAGGGCAAAGACTGTGTCTGTTTTATTCACCAATACAGTGTGCATAGGCTGCACCTAAACAGTAGTGGGCACTCAATAATTATTTGTTGAGCAAACAAATGACCAGAATAAGACAGCAACTATGGAGATGGGAAGGAGAAGGCAGATTTGAGAGTTCAGATGCAGAATAGACAGAACCAGGTGACTGGCTGATCGATTTAGAGAGCTGTGCGGGGGGTGGGGGGGGTGAGGGCTGCAGGGCGGGGAGGGTGTAGATGAGTCTTCCAGGGGCCTGACCTGGGAGACATTAAACTGAGCTGGTGGTTGTCGGGTGAGTGTGGTGGGGTGGAGAGGGGTGGGCTGGGGTGAGAATAAGTTCTCATCAGGGGACTATTGTAACCCTGAACTCACCCCACAGTTTTAACTCCCCTGCCTTCCTGCTCTTTCAGCGGTTCTTAAGCTTTGCTACACCGTAGAATCACCTGGAAAAACCCCACATGGGGGACCTTCGTTAGACCAATGAAATCTGAGGATGGGGGCTGAGCATCAGTATTTTTAAACTTTTAAAATACTGATGTTCCAGCAAAGACCATTGTCCCGTGGGTTTACAGATGAGCAATTCCCTTCCTGCCCTTCATTTGGAAACCTTGGGCTTATCAATCATCTCATCAATCATCTCACTGGGCCAGCAGCCAGTGTGCTGCTGCCCCACCTTCTCCAAGAGGTGTCAACTGGCTTCCATTCTTCTTCACCAGGGTTGGGTCCTAGCACTGAAAACCCTCTACAAATATTTGTGCTTTTCATTTACCACTGCCTGCCATGTGTGTCACCTTGGCCAATATTTGCACTTGTGGGTGACTACATGTAATGCTTAATGGTGTGCTTTGCTTAGAAGGTGTAAAGGATGTGAATTACTTGAGTTTTCCTGTTTCCTTTTGAACCTTGGAAAACGTCCAGATGATTCTCTTTAGCCCTTATTCATTTTCTTCAAACATTTTGCAATCTGGGCCTATACAAATAGATCTAATGACGCAATATGCAATTTCTAATTTCTTGCCAGTAACAGGGAAGCATCTTTTTGGTTGGTAGTGTGGCGAGGGGGAAGGACAACACGTTGTGTACCAAAACGAAATCGGGCTGTGGTTATCTTCTGGGGTAATTCCTGGTGGTTTGTCATTATGGACGTTACTACAAGTTTCTGTGGTTTTCAAGACCCCAGATAAACTACTGAAAGTGATGAGGCCCAGGAATGAAACTTTGTTGTTTGTAAATTAATGTTAAAAACTAATCGTTTTTTTTTTTCCTTCAGCGTCTGCACATGATTTGACAATAGAAACTGTTTGCATCTTATGTTCCTTACTTGATTTTCACACACATTCTTTGATCCTGAAGACAAGTTCCGTACTTGCAGACTTTGATTTGTTTTATGGCAAAACTTCTGGGAGAGTTGCTGGGAGGAGAGATGGCTCTTTTTCAGTGTAAGCCTAATTAGAGGGGCCAGAGAAAGGCTCTTGCCAGGGGTTGGAGCTGCGTGTGCAAAGCCAGGAGGGCTGGGTTTGGTTGGAGGCACTGCAAGTGATGGGATGACTGGCTTGTAGCAGGGTGGGGTTATGTGAAGGACTAGAATGAAGAGGTGGGCGGGAAGAGGGCAGATCACAGGGGGTCTTGTACACTTGAGTGCTACCCCCTCAGTCTGCAGCTACTCCCTCCTGTGCATCCTGTACATCGAGCTTCCCAAAGTGTACATCCGATCATTTTGCTTCTCCCTTAAAAAACAAAAACAAAATAAAAACCTCACTATGTTGCCTAACAAATAAAGACCCAATTCTTTAGACTCCCTCAGTCTAGTTGTGAGACTTTTCTCCTACTTCTTTATTTAAAGGCAAAGGATAGGATGCAGCAAAAAAAAAAAAAAAAAAAAAAGGACAATGCAGGAAGGCATTAGCGTGCCAGGAGACATTCCACGAGGTGACCTACCAAGGACATTTCTTTTGCACACACAGGACTGCACAGCCTCTTTGACTTGAACCTGTCAAATTCCTTGTGAAGAATTTTGCCTTTGGGAGAACTGAAAAATCCTGCAGTATTTAAGTCCTTTAAAGAGTCAAGCAATGCTTATCGAGCATGTTGGTATAAGAAAGAAAGAAACAGGATCTGCTGTTTAAGATACTGCTTCTTTCTTATACCAATCTTATTCTTTGGCCAGTTTCGACATTTTGCAAACATTCCTTACTCTTTTTAACCTCTGTGTTTTGCTTAAAGGATTCCGTTTTTTACAGAACGCCTGTTCTCTATCTCCACCTGGGAAGGCTTACCCGTGTTTGAGGGCCTAACTGAAATGGTATTTCCTTCATCCCATTACATTGTCATTCCAGGTAGAAGTGACTTTTGTCTAGAGTTTAATCTTTAAAAACTTTAAAGTATAATTTACATATATTTCCTGAAATAAGTGTACAGGTGATGAAGTTTCACAAACTGAACACACTTGTGACAGCCAAGAATCAGAATGTCACCAGCACCCAGAAACCCTTCTCCCATCACCACTCCCATCCAAGGGTAACTATGATCCACAGTTCAGGGCATAGATT
Organism: Lipotes vexillifer; assembly: GCF_000442215.2. Classification (NCBI taxonomy): domain Eukaryota; kingdom Metazoa; phylum Chordata; class Mammalia; order Artiodactyla; family Lipotidae; genus Lipotes; species Lipotes vexillifer. Next base: position 706,031 of record NW_006777108.1, read on the forward strand.
AATTTTGAACTTCATAAAAGGAGGATCATAACATATGTACTCTTTTGTATCTAGCTTCTTTCCCCTAATATTATGTTTGTGAGATTCATCCATGTTGTTACATGTATTTGTGGATGATTCATTCTGTGGCTGTATATAGTATTCCATTGTGTGAATATACCACAATTTAGTCATGCATTCTACTGTTGATGGGCCATTTGCTACTTTGAACATTCTAGTACCCGCCTTTTGGTGAAACTGTATATGCATTTTGAAACTATGTATGTATTCATACTCCTATATGAACATAGGAGTAGAGTTGTTGGGTCATAGGGTGTGCTTATGTAGATACTGCCAAACAGTTTTCCCAAGTGACTGCATCTCTTTACACATCCACCACTGATGCACGAGAGCTCTAGTTGCTCCACATCCTAACTGACTTGGTATCTTCCATCCCATCCATGAATTGAATACACCTTCCAAGAAGCATCTACCACAGAGTTCCTATTCAAGGCTACAAAGAGACCCAGATCAATGTATAAAGTAAGACAACCTCTCTCTCCAACTATTCTGCCTCGGGAGTTTTCTTTGTTTGTTTTTTTTTGTTTTGAATACATTATTTGAGAAATGAAATCTTTTCCTGGTTTTAAAAACTAAGAGAGCATAGGAAACCTTCTGAGGTGCTGGAAACGTTCTATATTTTATACAGTATTATGGTTACATGGGCTTATATACATGGATAAATTTTTAAAAATTAATAGAGCATCAACAAATTTGTATGCCTTTCTCCAGTCCTATCCCACCAATAATGTAAAGAAGAGACATATGTGAATACATATTCAGAGTAGATTCTTGCCAGGCTGGGGAGTAGATTAGTGATTTGGATGTAACCCAATCTGGAGGTTCTCAGAGAAGCAAATTTACCACTTGCAACATGGTGCCTATTTTTCTGCCTTAATCATCACTCTAGGTTTACTTGATGGAAAAGAAGCCTTCCTGGGGGGAGAGAAATTGGTGGGCATTTCTTGCAAAGACAAGGTTCTGAATGAAGGAGTGATATTGGTGAGCCCGCTTCAGTTTTCTTCAAATATCATGTCTGTGCCTTGTTTACTCCATTGTTATTTGTATTGGGCACTCTGAAGCCTAGAGTTTAGGAATAAAATAAAGATCAAACATAGGTCTAGAAATTATTTTTTTAAAAAAACAAAAAATTGTCGTTGTTTGTCCCAAAGCAATACTTCCACCTAGTGGTAGAAAAGGAGAACTTTCTCTCAATGTCTTAGCTGCAAGTGGTAATGATGGAGAGTCCCAGGTACTTAACTATGGGTGAAAATAAAACTGATATCAATTAAACATTTTCACTCTGACCCACTCCCGCCACCTTTCCCAAGAGATATAGCTCATAGAATTCTTAAAAGTGTGCCACAAAGTCAAATACATGATAGGGCATTACGAGTCCCTCCAGAAAGCTGGAATCACTGCCTTCTATAATTGCTTGAGAGAAACTTTTGTTTCATTGTTAGCTATCATTCCACATAACAAGATTTTAAGATCAAGAAATTACTTTTTCTGTTATGTGTGGTAGTAAATTCTCCCAGTAAATCTCAGTTTTTAGAAGAGATATGCCCTCACTATGTTTTGTTTATGATGTATTTATTTGGCAAATCGTACTTTATTTGTTGACTTCAATTTATTACATTTTACTATTTTTTATTGCTGGGCATAACACAGTTTTCCTTTAGCATGAAAACAGATGCTTTTAAAAATCACAATTAAGGGAAAATTACATTCTTTTCTGATACAATACTAACATGTTAACAGTAATACTGGCTATATACCAAAGACACCATAAAATAAAAATTACACTAGTAAAAGTGTTCTGAAGGAATAGAAAACTCGGCAATTTAATTTTTTAGTGCATCTTTCTCTGTTTTTTGTTTGTGTATTAATTTGCCAAACATATATTAGGAACCTACTATGTGTCAGCACTCTGCTAGAAGTTGGGAATACAAAGATTAATGTGACAGTCCCTGCCCACTGAGGGGCTATTCTCTAGGTGCGTAAGACAGAAACAGAGACAGATAATTATAATACTTTGTACAAAGTATAGTTACCAAAATATTCTGAGGACACAGGGAGAGGCACCTCAATCCTATTGGAAAGGTGGAGAGGAGGACAGCTTGGTTGGGAGGAACCTGAGTCTTAATTTTGGAGTAGGCTTGGCAAAGGGTAGGGGTTGAAAATGTGGGAGGGCTGATGTGGATTTGGAAGTATCTGGGATTTCCAGGTGGAGCAGTTCATTTCCCATATGGAGATGTGAGTCAGAAGCAGGTGCCTAGGGTAGAGTGAGAGGTAGATTTGGGATTTCACCTGAGAAACTGTGAAGCAAGAAAAGACCCATGAGCTGGGGATGAACATCTGAGAAGGCCGAGGCAGGCTGGCTGAAGAGAGCCTCCAGCAGCAAAAATCAGGATTCCCCAAGGGAACCAAGAAAGTTCAGTCATGGAACCAGGGGGACTAATCCGCAGCCATTAGGCCAAATTGGCCGAAAGTTTCATTTTGTTTGGCTCCTGAGGGTTTGTAATATTTTTTAAATAGTTCCCACCTTTTAAGAGTTGAGTGATGCCTCATAAAGTCTGCATTTTTAGCTTCCCATGAAGCACTGGAATATTTGGCTATGTAGGGCCTAGATTCCTCACAGCAGTGCAGGGGCTCCCCTTTTGCCGTGGGGACAGGCTCTCCAGGTCCCCCCACGCGCATATCTTAATGTGGCCATTTCGCTCATTGACACAGCCTGCCTGGCTCCTCTGGGCATTTGCATTTGGGATCTTTC
>NW_006777108.1:708856-712565 GCF_000442215.2 Lipotes vexillifer
CCCTAGAATTCCAAAAACAGTGTGATCTCCAAATGTCCAGTGCAGCAGAGGAGTGACTAAGGAATGAGAAAATCTCCCCCCTGCTCCCGCCTTTGAATTAGGAAATTGTGAGTCACCTCAGTGACCTGAGGAAGGGAAGATTAGGAAGGTGGTAAGACACAGAAGCAACATTGCAGTTACCATGGATTGAGGAGTGGCCAGAAGGGAAAGAAGAGGGTGGTGAGTATGGAGGAACCCACAATCTTTTCTACAAAGGGCCATAGAGCAGATCTTTTTGGCTTTGTGAGCCACGTGATCTCTGTCACAACTACTCAACTACTTGCTGTTCAGCACAAAAGCAGCTGTAGGCAATATATAAACAAATAAGCATGGCTATATTCCAGTCAAATTTTATTCACAAAGATAGGCTTCCTGTGGACCCTAGCTTGCCAAACCCCAGATGAGGTACACTGGATCAGGGGGTAGGACTGAGAGGAAAGCCGACAGTTCTCTAGACACAGGGAGGGGTCAGCAGAGAGGGAGATGGAGAAGGTAAAGAAAAACAAGAGAAAGATTGGTGAGGCCACTTCCAGAGGGAGGAGGGAGATGGAGCAAGGCCCTCGGTGATGGTGGGGGGAGGAAGACCTTGCCCGCCAAGGCAAGAGCTGAGCAGAGGTGGAGAACAAGTTTGTAGTGTGCACGAGTGAAATGAGGTAGCATGTTGACTGTGCTGCTGCTGATGCCAGTTTGGTGGATAAAGTAAGAAGTGAAGCAGTCGACTGAGAGCCATTGAGAAGGTGGGATGAAGCTGGTCAAAAACAAATAGAAAGGCTGACAAACTGCTGAGGGCTCAGCTGAGGTTGGAAACTAGAAATGATTGTGTTGTCGCATTGTGCCATCCTGCATGGCAGCAGCAATGCCAGAGTTTAGAATCAGAGGAGGTAGCTTTAGCGTTGATTGAGGGTTTTGACTTTTCTGGTGAGATAGTAATTCAGAGCAAAGGGGCCTGGGCTGCGTAGTGGCAGATGAGGCCAACAAGGTCCTGCTAGACTGTGAGGAGAGAATGGGTTGAGGAATTAGAGGTTTTTTTGTGAACAGATGCAGTGAGTATGAAGGTAGAGCAGAAAGTGTGTAGGAGGTGATCTGAGAACAGATGATTGGAGGTTAGAATTTCTGAGTTGGGGCACTTCCAAGATATTAAGATCCTGGACAAGCTCCTTGGATTAGGGGACTGAAATGCAGTGCAGCAAAGGACTGGCTATCTTCATAGAGGCTGAAATCTCTCAAGATTTGGAGTGGAGGGGGTTTCACTCAGTGATTCAGAGTGATTCGAAGGCAGTAGGTGACGGACAGCAATGAAGAGGAGTGCAGGACATGTATCTGGATGGTGTGGGTGTTGACAAGAGGCAGGAGCAACGCACTCCTTCCAGGCTTGCAGACGCCTGCCTGGTAGCCCTGCGGAGCCAGCGCGCCTCCGTTGCCAAGGAGACCAGTTCATCGCTATCTCCACAGACAAGGCAGGCTGGGACCTACTGTTCAAGATAACGGAGGAGTGTGCTGTTCACATACTGACCCTCTCCTGAGTCCACACAAGTCCCGCTGTGATCTTTCTCTCAACCCCTCTATGACATAGTCCTGTCATTAGAGAATATGTTGGCCTTCCCAGCATGCCTGCTTCTTTCTGCCCGTCTCTGATTCTGTTCAAGCTCCAGCCCATAATGGATGTCCTCTCCCCTCTCTCTCCCACCAGCAAGTAGACAGGTGATCACAGTGTCTCTCCAAATGTGTCCAGAGAGAAGAGCCAGGAGTCTTCTTAAATGACAGCGCCACCCCCTATGGGGGCTATCCTATCTGGGCTGTGGCAGAATCCACTTGGAATCTCATGTCAGGGATGGTGCGAGTTGTGGACAGCTAGTGACCACTCTTCTCCCAGCTCCATCCTAAGACAGGCCTCCCCAGGTGGGAGATTCAGAGAAGCTTCCAAAGAGAACTAGAATAATGGGCCTAATGAAAGAAGACCATAGACGTGCAGCTTATTTAAACTGCACGTAGTATAGTTTTCACAGCATTGTTAACCATTCTGTTCAATTTAATAAACTGACCCCCGTTTTTCCCAGAAATCGAAGCTTTTTGCTTTTGGCACCAAGCATGAGCCAGCCCTTCTGGTCTAGAGAGAGGGACAAACAGCACACAGGAGTTAAGGCTGAAGATGCCAGCACCCAGGGCTGGGCCATGCCCTTATCTCTGGAGTCTTAGGAATGGAAGCCGGTCCAAATGCTTCCTCAGCTGTTGTGTCTGGAAGGTGGGCTTCCCTGTCAGCTGTTTAAAGAACAGCTGAAGAAGGAGCCCTGCATGCTTCTGAGGACACCCTCTGTATGTCTTAGGCATGAGTCAGACCCAGAGGTTGACATTTGTCCCCTCAGTTAAGAGCTAAGGCCCATATCTCTCCAGATAACATCTCTGAAAATAGCCAGTCCTGGGCAGTGGGAGGGGCCAGTCAGGGAATGCCAACCCTTCTTAATTCTGTGGGGTGGGAGATCCTGACCCACATCCTGAGGGGACAGATAGCTTTCAGCCTTCAGTTAAGATTGGAAGTGGGGAGAACATTCACCCCTGCTTGTCAGTTTAGAGAGAAGAATCAATCCTCATGGCATTAACATTTTGGTATTATTTATTTGTTTTAACAAGTCTGAAGCCTTTTTAGCCAACATACCTCATTTTACTTGCAGGGTGGTTTTTAACATGTCACCTAAGCCAAGCTACATTCATCTAGTAACCCTTATATAGGTGCTATTATACACTCAGACAAGAGACTAGGACACATGCTAAGAAGTTGTTTCATTTTCATTTAGTAATGTCTATTCTCTGCAGTTTGGGGGAAAAATGGTGCCAGTTTGGTTTCCAACCTAAAGCAGTGATTGGAAAACTTTACATAGGAATCACCTGGAAATTTTAAAACGTTCTGATACCCAGGCATCACCACAGACCAATCACATCAGAATCGCTGGAGGTGGTAACCAGGAGTCAAGTTTTAGATTTCCCCAGGTGATTGCTATGAACAGCCATGCCAATGTCATTGACCCAAGTGAACACAGGTGTCTCTATTAATTCAATTCATGGTGTATTCATTGCTAAGTTGACTTAGCACTCTGAGGGTTGATTTGATTATCCTGAGGATATTTCTGGAGCCTAATAAAATCATAATCACTGGGGGGAGAGCAGGCACAAGAGCCAGGTGGGAAGCAGAGGTTTCATGAACCAGAGAGGAAATTTTGTCAGTCATCAAACCTGAAGGAGCGCAGAGCACCTATCAATGTCAGAGGTACTGAGCCCTGAGTCTGGAGAGCCGGATGTAGCAGCAGAAGTAGTGGATCTGGTGTAAGTGAGGAGTGTACAAGGGAAATTTTCTGGAATAAGTTTTCTCTGTAACTGGATCTTGTAGGCCAGATGTAGTAGGATACTTGGGTGGGCTCACTCTGTTTAAAGGTATAGGAACACAGTACAGACTCCCAAATTCTTTTAAGTCTCTAAGGTGATGATTCTCAGAATGAATTTTTTTTCTAGTTGAGAGTTTCAATTATTATTTTGTCAAGAAAATACCACATTGCTTTATCAGATGTGTGTTCAGTGCCTTTTCTGTGCTAGGTACACCATCCATTACTAGGGATACAAAGATTAAATAGAACGCAGTATATGCCTGTGAAAATCCATACCCTAGATGAGGAAAGAG
>NW_006777108.1:712637-796169 GCF_000442215.2 Lipotes vexillifer
GAAAGAGTGCAAATCAAAACCTTTTAAATAAGAGGTAGCAAAAAATGATGCTAGATTTGGACAAAGTTCTGTGAGTCTGATGTTAACCCTAATGATATCAACCCTCATTGACTGCATTTTCCTTCTTCCATTGCTCTACTCTGGACTTTGCATTTTTTGGCTTCTAATGTGAATTAAATGGTTTGTCCTGCTATTATCAGGAGGAGGTAGGATTCTCAGCAGGGGAGGCCAGACAGTTTGGGACCCTAAACTTCAGAGCAGGGAGCAATTTCTCTGGAATCTCATATGTGTCACTGAACCAGATAGAATTCTTCACAGAGGTTAACTTAGGTGGAATTGCTACAGTAAGAAGCTGTTTCTTTTTAAATCTTTTCAAGTTTTCAGCAATGATGCCTGTTTCTACTATACTAGAATTGAGTGAAAATATCTGCTTGACCCACATCTCTGCCCCCAGTGATTATTGTTTAATCTTCTGTTTTGCCACATCTTCTTTCTTGAATAGTGATCTCCAATTTTTTAAATATCTTTTGTCTCTCCCCTCAATGCATTTATTTGCAGTCTCCATGTGAATCCTTGGTCCTCTTCCCTTTTTCTCACTTCCTGACTCCCCCTTGTCCATGTCTTATCTCTTTGCTGGATTATTGCACATCTTCCCAGCAGGACTTCCCCAGCCACCGCTGTGGAGGATGCTGAGCTGAACTGTAACATGCTTATTAGAGTAGTACTTTATGTAAGAAATGATAACTTTTGCTTTTATAATATCCAGCAAGACTGAGGCAGAGAAAAAGAAGAGTCTAATAAGGCAGATGAGAAGGGAATGATCTGGGTAGAAGGGAGAAAGTACTAAAACATAAAGGGATATAGATGCTCAAAACCAGCATGACCAACAATATAGTCTGGTAGGTCAGTGATACTCACCAGGATGATTCAAAACTTAAAGAGGTGGCAGATTTGCTAAGCAGTTACACACCAAGACCAGACAGACCCAGGGAGCCAGAAGACTAAATTAAATTATCAAACACAAGACACTGAGCAAGCTGAGCTACTTGTACACAGCATTTGTATTTGGAATAAATAAACTGCAATTGTTATTCCTTCCTCCCAGGCTTCCAGCCTAGGGGCAGAGTCAGGATGAAATGAACACAACAGTTTAAACATCCACATTCTGGTTTACATGACTCCGAAAAGGAAGAGGTTTATTTATTCCCAGGGTGGCTCAGCCCTATTCCTCCTGACCTTATCTGTGTACAATTTGTACATGGAGAAAGGGACCATCTTCCACCCGATCTCTGAGGACAGGAACTTAAGCATTATCCTGCATCTCCCTCATCTGTTAGACAGCAAGTCCACGTGGCTGCCTTCCCTCTTCTAACTTAGCACGTGTGCCAGTCCCTCCGCCCAAGTCCACTGGACTTGGCTGCCAGAGTCACGCCTCCAACCAGCACACCTGATCGGGCCACCTCGTGCTTTAAACCTGTGCCGCCCCTGATGTCTCCAGCGTGAAGTGTAGCGTTCTCAGCCCTGCTTCCTAGAACCTCTGGAGTCTGACCCCATCACATCTGCTTCTACCACTGATCTCCACAAACCAGAGCTCTAGTAGATGACTTTTTCCAGAACTTACCAGGACTTTCCATGCTGCATTGTCATTGTCCGTGCTTGGAATGTTCCTCCCTTATATGTCTGACTAGGAAACTGGTAGTCATTCAGTGGCAGTGCAATGCTTCCCAAGTGAGACTGGTCATGCAAATCATCTCGGGGCTGCTTTTAACACACACACACACACACACACACACACTTTGCATCCCTGGGTCATGCTTTAGTGCTGTGGATTCCTAATATATGGAAGTGTATTTGAGTTATTCTAAAGATGAGAACCACCAAAGTATATAGTATTTTTAGTTATAGGCTTTTGATTTGAAGGTCCATTTTTTGCCTCACCTAAAATTGATACGCATTCATATTTTTGAGTGACAAATGCTAGTAATAGTAAAAAATTTTTTTTAATATTTATAAGCAGTTCTGTATGAATTGAAACCTTCCCCATGTCAGCTCAAGCTCTGTGAGGTTAGAATGGTGGGAGACCTCTGAGGGGAGGAGGGAAGCTTCTGACCCTGGTCCTCACAGCTAGAGAGATGGGCTGGGCAGCTCATGGTCTCCCTGGCCTCAGAGCAGAGGGCCCAGTTCTATTTCTTAGTTCATGGCATGTTATCATTATATGTCCATGCAAGGCTCTTCTCTTGTTTTATTTATCTATTCCCTGTTTTTCCCTAATTTCTTTTTTAAAAATTTTTATTGGAGGTTAGTTGATTTACAATGTTGTGTTAGTTTCAGGTGTATAGCAAAGTGAATCTGTTATGCATATACATATATTCACTTTTTTCAGATTCTTTTCCCATATAGGCCATTACAGACTATTGAGTAGAGTTCCCTGTGCTATACAGTAGGTCCTTATTAGTTATCTATTGCTATTTTATATATAGTAGTGTGTTTATGTCAATCCCAATCTTCCAATTTATCCCTCCCCCCTCTTACCCTCTGGTAACCATAAGTCTGTTTTCTATATCTGTAGCTCTATTTCTGTTCTAATTTTCTTTTATTTAACCATTCTAAAGTATTTAATGTCTATTTTTTGTGTGCATCCTTGCATTACGTGTGTTGTTTGTGTGCAAAAGTTTGACTTATGTAAATTTATTCAAATGGTATTGTTATCTGTCTCATCTTGTTTATTATGCCTGGTTTACCATTTTGGAAGGGATGGGAAATCATGGAGCCCTGCAATGGACAGTTATCACATTTTAATGAAATACCCACTATGTGCAGCTCTAATAAGGAGAGGGGCAATATGGTGATGTGGCTAAGAGCACTGGCTCTGGGTTCTGAATGCCGGGGTCCAAATCCTAGCTTCTCCACTTATTAGCTTCATGGTCTTAGGTAGGGTCCTTAATCTCTATGCTTTTAATAACTTGTAAAGTGGGGACACTTCAGCACACCTCAAAGGTTGTTGTGAAGGTTAAATGTGATAAGCATATCTGGGCTCTTCCTCTTATTGGAGAAAAATCACACTACAGATTGTACTGCAAACTGTTGATGACATCTACTCCCTTCTGGATCCTCACTGATGCCCAGTGGCCCCCTTAGCTGTAATTAAATCCTTTTCAGCAGTTCCTTACTAGGTTTCCTGGATTCTCAAATCCCTTTATCCCCAGCAGGCTCACATTCAGCAACCTTGCCTCTTATTTTTTAAAGCTTAAGTCCTCCACCTACACTAGAGGGTCAAGGTTCCTGCCCTTGGGGAAATATCCTAAAAGGGGATACAGGCAATAAACAAGTTAACAACCCATAGGGAAAATGTCTTTACCTAGCCAGAAATGCTTTGAAGATAACGCAATAGGGAAACTTTCATTTGGGTGGAAAGGAAAGGCCTTTCTGAGGAGGTGACGTTGAAGCTGAGACAAGGCTGTCATGTGAAGATCAACGAGCAACAAAGTCTAGACAGAGAGAACAATCTGTGCAGCACCCCTGAGGGGAGAAGGAGCTTAATGTGAGTGAGGAGCAGAAGGTCAGCCAGCAATGCTGAAATCCAGTAAGCAAGGGGGAACACAGCAGGATCAGGCCAGAGCAGCCCAGTCCAGTAGAACTTACTGCGATGAAGGACATGTTCTACCTCTGTGCTGTACACTATGGTAATCACTGGCCACATGTGGCTATTTAAATTTAGGATAATATAAATTAAATAAAACCTAAAATTCAGTTTTTCAATCACATTAGTCACATCTGGCTCTATGAATATAAATATGCGTAAAAATTGTTAAAGAAATATTAAAGAATTTTTTTTTTTTTTTTTTTTTTTTACTATTACCAGCATTTCAAGTGCTCAGTAGCCACACGTGGCTAGTGGCTACCATACTGGACTGTATAGGGTCAGAGGGGAAGCGGGAACAGATCAGTGGGGCTTTGCCCACCAAGGTGAGTTGTTTTGATTATTTGCTAAGTATGGTGAGAAGCCTCTGGCGGGTTTGACAAAGAGACTACTGTGATCGATTTATATGTTAAAAAATCTCTGAGGCAGCTGGGAAGAGGGCAGGGGTAGGGAGGCACCTGGAGAGGCAAGAGAGGAAAGAAGTTATAGCTATTGCATTTGCCTGGGGAAGAGAGATGAGGGTAGCTTGGACTGGTGTGGCAGCAGTGGAGCAAAGAGGTGGATGGATTACAGATTTATTTTGGTGATCGGTCCAATATGAGTAATTGATGACTCAGATGTGAGATGCGAGGGAAAGAAACAAATATTGACTCCGAGGTTTTTGATCTGAGCAAAATTATTCCTTTACATGTACTAATGCCATTAATTAGGCTCTTCCCATTTTTAAGGTGTATTACACTCCCTTTCTCTCTTCCAACTATGGATCCATTTTAATGACTACACTTATAGCATAAGGATTGCTTGATGTGGCTGGAGGGTTCTGCCTCTCCCATCACACTTCCATTGACATTGCTGTTTTCCAGGTCACCATTGACTTTCTCATCGTCAAATAAAATGGCTAATTCTTAGTTCCAGTCCTGACTAATTGCTGCAATATGTGCAGTTGTTGATCTAATTCCTTCATCCATTGACCCACAGGCCACTCTCTTCTGATCCTCTTCCTGCCTCTAAACCTGTGCCTTCTCGTTGATCTCTTCGCTGCTCCTGCTTGGCCCCCTCCATATGTTGGCGTCCCCAGGCTCAGTCTTGCTTTTTCTCTCTTGCACAGCCTGGGTGACCAGCTCCACTCCATTGCCTGCATTTCCCATCTATATTCTGCAGTCTCACAAATCTATAAAGTAGTAGCACCAGCCATTTCTATGAGCCAGGAACTTTGCTAATTGAGTTAAACATGTTGTCTCATTCAATCCTTCTCTGAGCTCTGTGGGTAGGTATGATTATTCTAATTGTCAGATGAGGGAGCAAAGGCTCAGGAAGGTGTAAGAACTTACCCAAGCTCAAAGAATGAAAAGTGGAGAGCTTGGATTTAAAACCAGACCCATGTGGCTCCTCAGCTGTTGTTATAACCAGCGCTTCCTGCTGTTCATAGCCCCAGCTCAGACCTCACATTTCCAGATCTATACTTCGAGCCACTTAGTGAAACACACATGCATGGAGCTCGCACATCTGAAAACAGACATAAAACCAAACTTATCACCTGCTCCTTACCTTCTATGAATCCCACAAAACAAACAAATAATAACAAACTGAAATATCTCCTCCCCTTGTGTTCCTTATTCGGCCTCATGGTACAACTAATCCAGTCTCCAAAACTAAAAACATCTTCATCTTTTAATACTTCTCTGCCTTCCTACATTCCATTGATTTCCAAGTCCTACAGGGTGTACTGCACAGGTGCCCTTCACCTAAAGGAACAGGCACTCCTAGAGTTTGAGAACCACTCTAGCCTGCATTAGGATCACCTGGAGGGCTCATTAAACTCCAGATCACTGGGCCCTGTACCCAGAGTTTCTAATTCAGTAGGTTCAGCTTCTAAGGATGTGCAGATCTAAAAGTTCCCAGGTGTTGCTGCTTGTTAGTGGGATATACACAAGCGCCAAGTGCAGCAGAAGCATAGAGGAGGGAAGGATTCGTTTTGCCTGGGAATAAGAAGGAAGGCTTTTTTAAAGTGTGAAAACCAGTCAACCACCAAATGAGTTGGAATGGGGGCTCTTTGTCTCTGCTAAACTGACCCCATTAGCCAGTATCACCATTATCCAGAGTCACATTTCCTTCCAGGCTCACAAATATAGTGTTAACATGTCATCCCCCTCTTGTGTATCCTTCCCCACTCCTCGGCCTCTGATCTAAACTAGAATCTGTCTAGCAGCATCAGAGTCCATACCCCTTTTCATAGGCCCTTGCAAAAAATGATGAATGACTAGTCTGCTTTCAAACTGCCAGACACAGGGCATGAGAAGGCAGAGAGAAAGCCCAGGAGAGACCTGTGCCTGGCAGCGGCAGCTGCAGCTGCCTCTGTCTCTCCTGTTCTTCAGGACCTCACTCTGTTCAATAATTTGCAGAACCCCATTAACTTTGGACCCTGCCTTCTGAGAGGTGTACATCGCCACTCTCCCCCAACACCTGGCCAGATGAGGATGCTTGGCTATGGGCTGGAACTAATCAGAGTAGCACAAGACGGAGGAAAGCCAGCACCATGAGGATCATGTTTATCTTCTCAGTTTCTCATAGTTTCTGTCCCTCCTCCCTCTCACCACATTTCTAGACTTAAAGCAAATGTTTCTTTCCAGAGAATCAAAACAACAATTTAAAAAATGAATGAGACAACGGAGAAGTGTAATTCACAGGATTTTAATAATTGCACAAAACAACATTGTAATTCAGGTGGTAATGAAACAGGAAAAAATAACTCTATAATGCCACGATTTATTTATTTATTTTAAATATTAATTAATTAATTAGTGATTTCAGCTCTGCAGGGTCTTAGTTGCGGCTTTAGTTGCGGCATGTGGACTCTTAGTTGTGACATGCGGGATCTAGTTCCCCGAACAAGGATCGAACCTGGGCCCCCTCCATTGGGAGCCTGGAGTCTTACCCACTGGACCACCAGGGAATTTCCTATAATCCCACCATTTAAGTGTGTCTAACAAAGTAGACATTTTTCAAGAAATGGGGCTTCTAGTCCTTATATCTGCAGATATTTACGACCAGAGTATTGATTAAAGTTCCTCGGCCCTGGTTGCAGATCTGAGTCACTAGGAAACATGGACATCCAGGCCCTCTGGAGTTGGAGCTCAGGCATATGAACCTCTACTTTCATAACTTTTTATCAAAGTAAACATATCATGTCAGTAATGTGAACTTTCACGAACCGAGCAAACTTGGGTAACCAGCGCTCAGATCAAGAAACAAATTACTGCCAGCGGCTCGAGAGAGCCATTTGTACCCCTTTCCAGTTATTACATACAGCCCAGCCAAATTTGTCAATATCCTAACATCATGGATTAGTTTGCTTTTGGAATTAAAAAAAAAAACAAAACTAAAATAATATATACTTTTGTGTCTAGCTTCTTTCCCTCACTGTTGTGTGAGGTTCATCCATATTGTTGCAAATAGTTCTGATTTATTCATTCTCACTGCTGTATAGTATTTCATTCTGTGAATAAACCTCAATTTATTTATCCATTTTACTATTGATGACAGTTAACAACTGATAATTAAGATCTATTAAAATTAAGAACTTTTATTCCATTAAGAGAATGAGATGGCAAGAAAGATATTCTCAATACATACACATAAAACAAAAGACTTGTACCCTGAATATAATATATATATTACGTATTAACAAGTAAAAAGCCAACTCAGAAAAAATACTTGACACATCTCAAAAGAAAATATACAAATGACCAATAAACACACGCTCAACATCATGAGTGGTTCAGCATATGGAAATTAAAACAATCACTGAAATGGCTAAAATAAAAAGGACAGAGTACCAAGTGATGGTGAGAATACAGAACAGTGAGGATTCTCACACACTATTGATGTGAGTGTTAATTTGTACAACCACTTTAGGAACTCTTTGGTAGATCTACAAAAGCTGATCACATGCATCTCCTATGATTTAGCAGTTTTATTCTCAGATATACACTCTACAGAGTCCGATATATATGTGCCCCAAAAGATAAGTATAAGATGTTCTTTGCAGCACATTTGCTATGACCCCAAACAGGCAACTTTATGTTTAAAATGCTCTGCAGGTGGATTTTGAGGACTCATCAGAGCTGAGAACCATGACAATATCAAATGCATTTTTGATAGAATTTTAATTTAAAATTTCATTTTATATGCCGATTTAACAGGACAATTATGACATTACCTTTCTCCTTTGCAAGAAACAAGCTGAAATGATGGAAATGGCTAGAAATTATTTACTTATAAAATATTAAATTTTGGTTGTTTGTTGAAATACTAAATATTTTATATGATATTTTTGTTAGGTGGTAGAATCTTTAAGAAGCCTTTGGCCTTGATGGTGGAATCAACTGTGGGAAGGGGTTAAGGTCAGGAAAACATAATAATAATTCTTTAGTAATAAGTCTGTACTGTAATATGATACAACTTGGTCCTCATTTGTATCATGAAATAAAAAAGGAGACTGGAAACGATTTCCCCTCCCAGGGAAGCCACCTGTTCTTCAGGCAGCATCACTAGGATGACCATCTTTTCAGGTTAGTCTCTCACTAGAGAGGCCCCAAGTGGGAGCCAGGCTCTCTGATGGGTGTCTAATCCTCTAATTATCCCTAGAGGTATTGCTTTTACTGCCATGTGACAGGTGCAGGAGTTGAGGCTGAGGGAGGCAACATCACCTGTAGGAAGGTCACACCGCCCCTAGTGACAGAGTCCGATACTCTGGGGAGTGGTGTTTCTGATGCCCGCAGTGGAGACACAGGCAACAGGTATTCATCTAGGACTTTTTAAATCACCATGCTAAGCACTGGATTATGTTAGGGTGTCTAGGAGGGGTGAAGACCTGAGAGTTGGTCGAAGAGGAAATTGTACTTTTGCGAGTGGGGAGGCTGTTTTCTTTGGAGGATGGCAGCCACGATGTCTGTAGAGTAGAAGGCAAAAGTGCTGATTCACTCTTTCTTGTTGTGGCTGGACTTGACAGGAGAAGAGCAATGCACCCAGCTTGAATGGTACTCTGCGAAGTAGGGGTATGCCCTGGCTGTGAAGGTTACAGTCTAGGTGATGGATAGTCTGCGAAGATGGAGAATCTCTTTGATAAGTAGGAGAGTGGTGGCCAGGACTGTTTGGTGGGGTGGGGGAGGGCATTTCTGGAGACAAGTTAGGGTCCATATGGTGAGGGAGGCTGGGCATGTTGCTGGAAATGGGCCTCTAGTCAGAGTTTCCCAGGGGCATTTGAGAAGAGGAGTGGGGTGGCACTTTTGGGCTGCCCAGACCTATTCTTGCCCAGGAGGTAGACATCAAGGGTAGAGTTGAGGTGAAGAGACTGGGTCAGGACTATGAATCGATAGCAGTGGCCTTGGCTGCAGGCTGTACATTTACTTGTGCTGGTAAGTCCCTCTCAGCTCCCTCTCCCACTCCAGTAATACTCCCCGGACTGCTTTAGATCTCCTGGTTCTCAGGTAGATGCTCCAGGGAAGATGTGTCTTTCTCCTTGCTGCCCTGTGGCCTGATGACAGACGTCTAATCTTCATTTGGCTTGGTATACAAGGCCATCAAGGTGCTACTGGAGCCAGGTGCTAAGGATCTGATCTCAACTGTGGTATGAAGCTCTGGAGGGCAACCCCCAAATCACGGCCAGTTATGACCCTTTATCAAACACTTGCCCTGTGTATAATCTATGTTTTACAGAGCACTTCCCCTCCCCCCCCCTACACCTCACAACAATTTTTCAGTGTGAATATTTTGATTTCATTTAACAGTTGAGATGCTTAGGATAAGAAAGGGAAAGATTTGCCTGAGGTCCTAAAACTTGTAAATAGCAGAGCCTGGGTTTAACTTGGTTTGTGTGATTCTAAAAACGGTGTCCTCTCTAATGTATAACTTGGGCTGGAAGGGTCAGGCTGGAGAAAAGTGTATAAGTGTGTGGTCTACACACCAGGCCTGGGAGCTGGGTGGTTGGAATGAGTGAATGGAAGAGCTCAGATTCTGCACTCCTTGAGGGTGATATTGTCCACAAGGGGGCGGCAAAAAACGCAGGTATTAACAATGTTTTGTGTCCCTACAAAGGGCGAGAGTATGTGTGGTGTTAACATTTCATGGGGGCGGGGGGTGCAATCAGAAAAAAAAGTCTAGGGACTTACCTGGTGGCGTAGTGGCTAAGAATCTGCCTGCCAATGTAGGGAACACAGGTTCGAGCCCTGGTCCGCAAAGATCCTACATGCCGCGGAGCAACTAAGGCCATGCACCATAACTACTGAGCCTGTGCTCTAGAGCCCGTGACCCACAACTACTGAAGCCGGTGCACCTAGAGTCTGTGCTCCGCAACGAGAGAAGCCACTGCAATGAGAAGCCTATGCACTGCAAAGAAGAGTAGCCCCTGCTCACCACAACTAGAGAAGGCCTGAGCACAGCAACGAAGACCCAACGCAGCCAAAAATAAATAAACGAATTTATTTTTTATAAGTCTAACAATGCTCCTTAGGGAGGTGATAATAATTAAAAGGTTGAGAAACACTGCTCTAGATGCATATGAGACAGAGCAGGGTACTGTGATTAGGTTTATTATTTATTTATTTATTTTTGGTCTTTTTTTTTTTTAACATCTTTATTGGGGTATAATTGCTTTACAATGGTGTGTTAGTTTCTGCTTTATAACAGAGTGAATCAGTTATACATATACATATGTTCCCATATCTCTTCCCGCTTTGTCTCCCTCCCTCCCACCCTCCCTATCCCACCCCTCTGTAGTTTTGATTTGCATTTCTCTAATGATTAATGATGTTGAGCATTCTTTCATGTGTTTGTTGGCAGTCTGTATATCTTCTTTGGAGAAATGTCTATTTAGGTCTTCTGCCCATTTTTGGATTGGGTTGTTTATTTTTTTGTTATTGAGCTGCATGAGCTGCCTGTAAATTTTAGAGATTAATCCTTTGTCAGTTGATTCATTTGCAAATATTTTCTCCCATTCTGAGGGCTGTCTTTTGGTCTTGTTTATGGTTTCCTTTGCTGTGCAAAAGCTTTGAAGTTTCATTAGGTCCCATTTGTTTATTTTTGTTTTTATCTCCATTACTCTAGGAGATGGGTCAAGAAGGATCTTGCTGTGATTTATGTCATAGAGTGTTCTGCCTATGTTTTCCTCTAAGAGTTTGATAGTTTCTGGCCTTACATTTAGGTCTTTAATCCATTTTGAGCTTATTTTTGTGTATGGTGTTAGGGAGTGATCTAATCTCATACTTTTACATGTACCTGTCCAGTTTTCCCAGCACCACTTATTGAAGGGGCTGTCCTTTCTCCACTGTATATTCCTGCCACCTTTATCAAAGATAAGGTGACCATATGTGCATGGGTTTATCTCTGGGCTTTCTATCCTATTCCATTGATCTATCTTTCTGTTTTTGTGCCAGTACCATACTGTCTTGATTACTGTAGCTTTGTAGTATAGTCTGAAGTCAGGCAGCCTGATTCCTCCAGCTCCATTTTTTGTTCTCAAGATTGCTTTGGCTATTCGGGGTCTTTTGTGTTTCCATACAAATTGTGAAATTTTTTGTTCTAGTTCTGTGAAAAATGCCAGTGGTAGTTTGATAGGGATTGCATTGAATCTATAGATTGCTTTGGGAAGTAGAGTCATTTTCACAATGTTGATTCTTCCAATCCAAGAACATGGTATATCTCTCCATCTGTTTGTATCATCTTTAATTTCTTTCATCAGTGTCTTATAATTTTCTGCATACAGGTCTTTTGTCTCCTTAGGTAGGTTTATTCCTAGATATTTTATTCTTTTTGTTGCAATGGTAAATGGGAGTGTTTTCTTGATTTCACTTTCAGATTTTTCATCATTAGTATATAGGAATGCCAGAGATTTCTGTGCATTAATTTTGTATCCTGCTACTTTACCAAATTCATTGATTAGCTCTAGTAGTTTTCTGGTAGCATCTTTAGGATTCTCTATGTATAGTATCATGTCATCTGCAAACAGTGACAGCTTTACTTCTTCTTTTCCGATTTGGATTCCTTTTATTTCCTTTTCTTCTCTGATTGCTGTGGCTAAAACTTCCAAAACTATGTTGAATAAGAGTGGTGAGAGTGGGCAACCTTGTCTTGTTCCTGATCTTAGTGGAAATGCTTTCAGTTTTTCACCATTGAGGACGATGTTGGCTGTGGGTTTGTCATATATAGCCTTTACTATATTGAGGAAAGTTCCCTTTCTGCCTACTTTCTGCAGGATTTTTATCCTAAATGGGTGCTGAATTTTGTCGAAAGCTTTCTCTGCATCTACTGAGATGACCATATGGTTTTTCTCCTTCAGTTTGTTAATATGGTGTATCACATTGATTGATTTGCGTATATTGAAGAATCCTTGCATTCCTGGAATAAATCCCACCTGATCATGGTGTATGATCCTCTTAATGTGCTGTTGGATTCTGTTTGCTGGTATTTTGTCGAGGATTTTTGCATCTATGTTTATCAGTGATACTGGCCTGTAGTTTTCTTTCTTTGTGACATCCTTGTCTGGTTTTGGTATCAAGGTGATGGTGGCCTCGTAGAATGAGTTTGAGAGTGTTCCTCCCTCTGCTATATTTTGGAAGAGTTTGAGAAGGATAGGTGTTAGCTCTTCTCTAAATGGTTGATAGAATTCGCCTCTGAAGCCATCTGGTCCTGGGCTTTTGTTTGTTGGAAGATTTTTAATCACAGTTTCAATTTCAGTGCTTGTGATTGGTCTGTTCATATTTTCTATTTCTTCCTGATTCAGTCTTGGTAGTTTGTGCATTTCTAAGAATTTGTCCATTTCTTCCAGGTTGTCCATTTTATTGGCATAGAGTTGCTTGTAGTAATCCCTCATGATCTTTTTTATTTCTGCAGTGTCAGTTGTTACTTCTCCTTTTTCATTTCTAATTCTATTGATTTGAGTCTTCTCCCTTTTTTTCTTGATGAGTCTGGCTAATGGTTTATCAATTTTGTTTATCTTCTCAAAGAACCAGCTTTTAGTTTTATTGATCTTTGCTATTGTTTCCTTCATTTCTTTTTCATTTATTTCTGATCTGATTTTTATGATTTCTTTCCTTCTGCTAACTCTGGGGTTTTTTTGTTCTTCTTTCTCTAATTGCTTGAGGTGCAAGGTTAGGTTGTTTATTCGAGATGTTTCCTGCTTCTTAAGGTGGGCTTGTATTGCTATAAACTTCCCTCTTAGAACTGCTTTTGCTGCATCCCATAGGTTTTGGGTCGTTGTATCTCCATTGTCATTTGTTTCTAGGTATTTTTTAATTTCCTCTTTGATTTCTTCAGTGATCACTTCGTTATTAAGTAGTGTATTGTTTAGCCTCCATGTGTTTGTATTTTTTACAGATCTTTTCCTATAATTGATATCTAGTCTCATGGCGTTGTGGTCGGAAAAGATACTTGATACAATTTCAATTTTCTTAAATTTACCAAGGCTTGATTTGTGACCCAAGATATGATCTATCCTGGAGAATGTTCCATGAGCACTTGAGAAAAATGTGTATTCTGTTGTTTTTGGATGGAGTGTCCTATAAATATCAATTAAGTCCATCTTGTTTAATGTATCATTTAAAGCTTGTGTTTCCTTATTTATTTTCATTTTGGATGATCTGTCCATTGGTGAAAGTGGGGTGTTGAAGTCCCCTACTATGAATGTGTTACTGTCGATTTCCCCTTTTATGGCTGCTAGTTTTTGCCTTATGTATTGAGGTGCTCCTATGTTGGGTGCATAAATATTTACAATTGTTATATCTTCTTCTTGGATCGATCCCTTAATCATTATGTAGTGTCCTTCTTTGTCTCTTCTGATAGTCCTTATTTTAAAGTCTATTTTGTCTGATATGAGAATTGCTACTCCAGCTTTCTTTTGGTTTCCATTTGCATGGAATATCTTTTTCCATCCCCTTACTTTCAGTCTGTATGTGTCTCTAGGTCTGAAGTGGGTCTCTTGTAGACAGCATATATATGGGTCTTGTTTTTGTATCCATTCAGCCAATCTGTGTCTTTTGGTGGGAGCATTTAGTCCATTTACATTTAAGGTAATTATCGATATGTATGTTCCTATTCCCATTTTCTAAATTGTTTTGGGTTCGTTATTATAGGACTTTTCCTTCTCTTGTGTTTTTGTCTAGAGAAGTTCCTTTAGCATTTGTTGTAAAGCTGGTTTGGTGGTGCTGAACTCTCTCAGCTTTTGCTTGTCTGTAAAGGTTTTAATTTCTCCATCAAATCTGAATGAGATCCTTGCTGGGTAGAGTAATCTTGGTTGCAGGTTTTTCTCCTTCATCACTTTCAGTATGTCCTGCCACTCCCTTCTGGCTTGTAGAGTTTCTGCTGAGAGATCAGCTGTTAACCTTATGGGGATTCCCTTGTGTGTTATTTGTTGTTTTTCCCTTGCTGCTTTTAATATGCTTTCTTTGTATTTAGTTTTTGACAGTTTGATTAATATGTGTCTTGGCGTATTTCTCCTTGAATTTATCCTGTATGGGACTCTCTGTGCTTCCTGGACTTGATTAACGATTTCCTTTCCCATATTAGGGAAGTTTTCAACTATAATCTCTTCAAATATTTTCTCAGTCCCTTTCTTTTTCTCTTCTTCTTCTGGAACCCCTATAATTCGAATGTTGGTGCGTTTAATGTTGTCCCAGAGGTCTCTGAGACTGTCCTCAGTTCTTTTCATTCTTTTTTCTTTATTCTGCTCTGCAGTAGTTATTTCCACTATTTTATCTTCCAGGTCACTTATCCGTTCTTCTGCCTCATTTATTCTGCTATTGATCCCATCTAGAGTATTTTTCATTTCATTTATTGTGTTGTTCATCATTGTCTGTTTCATCTTTATTTCTTCTAGGTCCTTGTTAACTGCTTCTTGCATTTTGTCCATTCTATTTCCAAGATTTTGGATCATCTTTACTATCATTATTCTGAACTCTTTTTCAGGTAGACTGCCTATTTCCTCTTCATTTGTTAGGTCTGGTGGGTTTTTATCCTGCTCCTTCATCTGCTGTGTGTTTTTCTGTCTTCTCATTTTGCTTATCTTACTGTGATTGGGTTCACCTTTTTGCAGGCTGCAAGTTCGTAGCTCCCGTTGTTTTTGATGTCTGTCTCCAGTGGCTAAGGTTGGTTCAGTGGGTTGTGTAGGCTTCCTGGTGGAGGGGACTAGTGGCTGTGTTGTGGTGTATGAGGCTAGATCTTGTCTCTCTAGTGGGCAGGTCCACGTCTGGTGGTGTGTTTTGGGGTGTCTGTGGACTTATTATGATTTTAGGCAGCCTCTCTGCTAGTGGGTGGGGTTGTGTTCCTGTTTTGCTATATGGTTGGCATAGGTTGTCCAGCACTGTAGCTTGCTGGTCGTTGAGTGAAGCTGGGTGCTGGTGTTGAGATGGAGATCTCTGGGAGATTTTCGCCGTTTGATATTATGTGGGGCTGGGAGGTCTCTTCTTGACGAGTGTTCTGAAGTTGGCTCTCCCACCTCAGAGGCAGAGTCCTGACTCCTGGCTGGAGCAGCAAGAGCCTTTCATCCACTCGGCTCAGAATAAAAGGGAGAGAAAGTAGAGAGAATTAGTAGAAGTAGGAGGAAATAGGAAAGAAAGAAAGAAAGAAAGAAAGAAAGAAAGAAAGAAAGAAAGAAAGAAAAGAGGGAAGGAAGGAAGGAAGGAAGGAAGAAAGAACGAAGAAAAGAAAGGAAGAAGGCAAGAAGGAAAGAAAGGAGGGAGGGAGGGAGGAGGGAAGGAAGGAAGGAAGGAAGGAGGGAAGTAAGGAAAAAATACAGAAAGAAAGGAGATGCAATAAAATTAAGTATAATAAAGTTATTGAATCAAAAAGATAATTATTTAGAGAAAAAAAAAAAGGGACAGATAGAACCTTAGGACAAATGGTGGAAGCAAAGCTATAGAGACAAAAATCTTACATAGAAGCATACACATATACCCTCACAAAAAGAGGTAAAGTGGAAAAAATCATAAAACTTGCTCTCCAAGTCCACCTCCTCAATTTGGGACGATTCGTTGTCTCAAAAAGGGAAGGAAGGAAGGAAAGATAGAAAGAAGGTAAAGTATAATAGAGTTCTTTAAATTAAAATTAATTATTAAGAAAAAAATTAAAAAAAAAACAATGGACGGATAGAACGCTAGGACAAATGGTGGAAGCAAACCTATACAGACAAGATCTCACACAGAAGCATACACATACACATTCACAAAAAGAGGAAAAGGGGAAAAAAATCATAGATCTTGCTCTAGAAGTCCGCCTCCTCAATTTGGGATGATTCGCTGTCTATTCATGTATTCCACAGTGGCAGGGTACATCAAGTTGATTGTGGAGCTTTAATCCGCTGTTTCTGAGGCTGCTGGGAGAGATTTCCCTTTTTATTCTTCATTCTCACAGCTCACAGGGGCTCAGCTTTCGATTTGGCCCTGCCTCTGCATGTAGGTCACTGGAGGGCGTCTGTTTTTTGCTCAGGCAGGACGGGGTTAAAGGAGCCACTGACTCGGGGGCTCTGGAACACTCTGGCCGGGGGGAGGGAGGGGCACGGAGTGCGGGGCAGGCCTGCGGTGGCAGAGGCCAGCGTGACGTTGCACCAGCCTGAGGCCCGCCGTGTGTTCTCCCTGAGAAATTGTCCCTGGATCCCGGGAACCTGGCAGTGGCGGGCTGCACAGGCTCCCCGGAAGAGGGGGGTGGATAGTGACCTGTGCTCGCACACAGGCCCCTTGGTGGCGGCAGCAGCAGCCTTAGCGGCTCCCGCCCGTCTCTGGTTTCCGAGCTTTTAGCCGCGGCTCGCGCCCGTTTCTGGAGTTCCTTTAGGCAGCGCTCTTAAAACCCCTCTCCTCGCGCACCAGGAAACACAGAGGCAAGAAAAAGTCTCTTGCCTCCTCAGCAGGTGCAGCCTTTTCCCCGGACTCCCTCCCGGCTAGCCGTGGCGCACTAACCCCTTCGGGCTATGTTCAAGCCGCCAACCCCAGTCCTCTCCCTGAGCTCCGACCGAAACCGAAACCGAGCCTCAGCTCGCAGCCCCGCCCGCCCCGGCGGGTGAGCACACAAGCCTCTCGGGCTGGTGAGTGCCGGTCGGCACCGATCCTCTGTGCGGGAATCTCTCCGCTTTGCCCTCCGCACCCCTGTTGCTGTGCTCTCCTCCGCGGCTCCGAAGCTCCCCGCTCCGCCTCCCGCAATCTCTGCCCGCGAAGGGGCTTCCTAGTGTGTGGAGACCTTTCCTCCTTCACAGCTCCCTCCCACTGGTGCAGGTGCCGTCCCTATTCTATTGTCTCTGTTTTTAATTTTTTTTTTCTTTTGCCCTACCCAGGTACGTGGGGAGTTTCTTGCCTTTTGGGAGGTCTGAGGTCTTCTGCCAGCATTCAGTAGGTGTTCTGTAGGAGTTGTTCCACATGTAGATGTATTTCTGGTGTATTTGTGGGGAGGAAGGTGATCTCCGCGTCTTACTCCTCCGCCATCTTTCCACAACCCCCGCAAGGGTTGTTTTAATAGGGTTTGTTATGTAGATTCCTCTCGGTACCATCTCATCTCCAGTAATCAGGTTGTCATCCCCTTCTTGGTATGGGAAGTGGAAGATGGGAAGGGCACCTTCACAAGGGGAATTTATGTTCTGCTTTCAGGCAGATAGGAGGAGGGCAGAGAATTTATACCGTGTCTACTCTTTCTCAATCACTTTCAGCTCAAAGTAATTCTTATGCCAGAGTGGCATATTTTAGCGTAACATACTCTGAATTACTTCCTTATACAGTTATTAAAATGAACATGTTTGCTTAGCTCAAGAAGGAATCAGTCAGATGTTATAACCTGTGCAAAGGAAAAGCTGAAAAAGCTCAGATGTATATAGACCAAAAGGATATTGAATTGAACATGTAAATGGAGGCAAATTTTTTTTCCATAGATTGGCAGTGAAGGCGATTGAACCTCCACAAGATAGGACAGAATTTGCAAGTCTCTCAGTTACCTACAACTTACAGAGCTCAAGGACAATGGACAGGGATAGAACTTGATAACTTGAAGAAATGTCCTCTACACAATGCATAGTTTTCCACTGAAATATGAATTCTTTTATGCATCAGACACCTGGTGGGAGTATGCTAACATGGGGGCCTTTGAATTGAGTTCACCAAAGCAGGGATATACCCATGGGTTGAAGTTTGGGAACACTGGTTATAATAAGGACAGGATAATTTAGGATTAATGTGACAGGGTTTGGGGATGACAGATAAAATGGAGGCCAAAGTCAGGTTTCTGGTGTTGAAGGTGGGATAACAGACACATGTGCTGTTGGGCTTGACCTTTTCCAGGTGGTAGAGTAAGGTCAAATGCCTCTTGCCAGTCATACAACTATCTGAGAGCCATTTCTTTGAAATCAAGGAAGATAACGCTCTATCTCATTTCCTAGGAAGAGATGGGACGAACTTCAGCTGTCACCTGATTCCAAATTGCAAACTCTACCTCTACAAAGATACAATAAATTTAGCAATTTTATCTTGAAAACATGAATATAATGTATCCACTGAGCAATATATAATAGTAAGGTTTCTTTCTGTCTTTGCAAACTCTTCAGCCGGTTGCCTGTAATGTGCATCACATTCTGGTTTAATGGTTTTTCAATAACACAATTATTTTTTTTCCCTTTTACCTTTGTGGAGAGGTGTTCTAGCTTGGGATGAGATTTTGTTTTTAATTATATTTCTCCAACAGTAGACACCAGGGTAAGATCAAACTGAAGAGGCTTTTTGATGAGTAAACCATATTCTTGAAGGCCGGCAGGCTATATGTTCAGAAGCACAGATAGAGAGTTTTGAGGAGGAAGGCTCCACATTTGGCTGTGGGCGTAATGCACTGGCCCTGGGAAAGCCCCCTCAGCCCCATCCGCCCTAAGGCTGCCAGCTGCCTCCAGTTACCTAGACCACCCTATACTGCGACTTCTTCTACTTGTACATTACAAAAGTACTCAAGGGAAAGAAGCTCAGTCTGCCGGCGTAAGTAAGTCTAGACACCTTCCATGGTCTCCTGAGGAGAGACGTTCTGGTGCTGCCTGGTCTGTGGTCTGGCTTTGTGGCTACTGTTTCTCAGACTGAAAGCTTTGCTGAAGGAGCAAAGCTTCTGTTTCCTGGGATTCCAGCTTCATAGATAGGGTGACTGGCAATTTTGGCTCTTGGACTCTTAGCAAATAGTGAAATTAAACCACGTGCAGAAGGCTGGATTCAGTAAATCATGTCTATTATTGTGATGTCTGGATCTTAGTTGCCTTATTTGCTGTAGGCTATGGCTGTGAAAACCAAAGCCATCTTACTTTTGGACTCAGCCTGCAGTCTGAGAACCACACCTTGCTGTCCACATTAGCACGATTTTGATAGTCCACTGTCTTCATTACCATTACTTTACATTGCCAGAGTCTCCTGCCCAGGCAAATAGTTTGATAGTTTATCATAGAAGATTCCCAGAAGACAGAATAATGTCTCACCCAAGATGTCTGTGTCCTAATCCTTGTATCCTTTGTCTAGTCAGGTCTTCACAATTTATTACCCTTTGTTAAACTGGTATATAAGTTCCTGGGTCTAAATGCCTCTTTGTGTCTTCACTCATTTTCTCTGAAGGCCTCTGTGTACATGTATTGGGTTGGCCAAAAAGTTCATTTGGGTTTTTCCATAACATCTTACGGAAAAACCCGAAAGAACTTTTTGGCCAACCCAATAAAAATTAACATCAAATAAAATTTGTATGCCTTTTCTTCTGTTAATCTGTCCTTTGTCAGTTTAATTCACAGATCCCATTAACGGAGCCTAAAATGTAAAAGAAAAGTTTGTTCTTCCCCTATGATGTCTTTGTTTTTTTTTTAATTTAATTTATTTTTTTATACAGCAGGTTCTTATTAGTTATCTATTTTATACACATTAGTGTATAATGTCAATCTCAATTAGTGTATATATGTCTTTGACTGCTTCTCTTCTTCCTACTTTTCAAACATTGGCTTTGTTTTAAATTCAACTCTCTCTTGGTCTTTCCAGTTAACTGATTCTGCTCTCTAAATATGCTGCTGCTCAGATTTAGATCATTTATTCACTCAACTAATACTTGTTGAGTTACTTACATTGGTCCTGGACCCTAGAGTTACTTACATTGGTCCTGGACCCTGCTCAGATTAGAGCAATGCCCTGCTATCATGGAGTTTACTTTCTAGACAGGTGAATTATAAAATAAGTACATAACTGTATAATATATCAGGTGGGGGTAAGTAGAATGTAGAAAAATGAAGCAGATTCAAAACATATGAGAATAATAATCACTCCTACCATTTACTGAAATAAATATTATGATGTTCCAAGAACTATGCTTTTTACATGTCTTCATCTAGTTTGGTTCTTACAATTTAAACAGCCAAATATTACTAGCCACATTTTGTAGAAGAGGCTTGTCATTGTTCAAAGTCATCGCTAATAAAAGGCAAAACTGAGATATAAACCCAAATTAATCTGACTACAGATCAACACCCTATACTGTCAAATATTGCAATTGCACCTGAGAACCATCTTTGGGGATTGAAAAAAATACAGGCTACCCTGGTGGCGCAGTGGTTAAGAATCCGCCTGCTAATGCAGGGACACAGGTTCGAGCCCTGGTCCGGGAAGATCCCACATGCCGCAGAGCAACTAAACCTATGTGCCACAACTACTGAGCTCACGTGCCACAACTACTGAAGCCTGCGTGCCTAGAGCCCGTGCTCTGCAACAAGAGAAGCTATCGCAATGAGAAGCCCATGCGCTGCAATGAAGAGTAGCCCTGCTCACAGAAACTAGAGAAAGCCCAATGCACAGCAACAGAAGACCCAATGCAGCCAAAATAAATAAAATAAATAAATAATAAAATGAAAAAATACAGGTGTCTGTGCCCTAATCTAGTATCACATCTCAATAAACATCTCAGTGGGTGGAGTTGGAACATGTGTATTTTGGAAAAGCACCAGATATTGTAAGCCTTGTTCTTGACTGTCTCCTGAGTGTCTGTCAAGAACCTTAGTTTAACATGTATACAACAGAACAAATTACTTTCCTTTCAAACTGCCTCCTCTTCCTATTTTTCATATTTATTAATAATATCACCATCTTTATGAATTTAGGAGCCAGGTCTATTAGTCTGGGCCATATCAGGAGACATAAACCACACAGTAACAGGAAAGTTTAATATAAAAAACTATTAAGTATAAAAGGGGATAGAAGTAACAAGAGATGGGCTAGGAAGAAGCAAAAGAACTGAAATGAATCTAGGAATAGCAGATATAAGGAGCAGCCACAGCCGCTGGGGCAGAGACAGGGCACAAGGAAGGGCCTCCACCCCCTTCCAGGCTGAGAACTGGACCTTGTTGGAGGGGGCACTGCCAGCTCCCTGGGTGGCAGAGAAGTCACTGGGGTGCAGTGCTGGCTAACTTGCCAGAAATCAGCTCTCTAGGGTGCCAAAGAAAGCTGTTCACAAAGAGGTGTGTCCCTGGAGGCATTCTGCTGCAAAACCTTCTGAGGGGGATGACTGGGGAAGCTGCTGGCTGCTGGGAGCTGCCAGGTACTGGGGAAGCTGCATGTGACACAGGAGCAGGTGCTGGAGAAAGACACACAGTTCACCAGAATCAGGAAGCAAAACGCTTTCCTCCTGTGCCCTCTACTGACAAAGCCTAAATCATGCCTGCCGGCAAAGGAAAAATATTTAAAGGGCCCAGGTCCATTTCACAGAGTAGGCTTTGGGTGAATTTGGAGCTGAGCGGCTGTAAAGGTCTAACTGGTGCACAGGGAACCATCCCAACTGCTCCCCCTCCCTCATCTTCCCATGTGGTTGGTACCGCTTCCTGCAGAGCTTACCCTGGAAATGTCTGGGCATCCCCACAGCTGAAATCATCGTCTTTGCCTTCTCACTGGTCTCCTGCTTACCAACAGTTCACATTCCAGCTCTCCTTCCCACTGCTTCCAGAGACATTTTTCTTAAAGTAAAAAATGCATCTACTGGTGGACTGTGTCAGTTATTCCTCTATGAACTTGTACAGGATGCACATGAGACCAAGAGGTATAGTCCTAACTGGTCTAAAATGACAGCAAATGAGTATGGCAGTATAATACTGTATCTGGCAATTAGAAATTCTCTTCTTGAATTTTCCATCCTGTTTTTTTTTTAACCTGTTGAATTATGGGTTGAAAGCAGTCAGTATACTAAGGAATTATGAGACAACCGATGGGGTGGAAAATTAAGGATCAGAAGTTTGCCTTCTCAAACCTGCATTTCAAATACTAAAAAAGAAGTCCTTTTAGACCCTAGATTGAAGAGGTGAGAAAAAATATGACTATCATTTGGGTTATTGACTAATAACCCACTTAATAATTAGTAGTGAGTTCTTGAAATGGACACTGCCCTGAAGGTGTTTACACCTGGGCAGGGCTGCCTTCTCTATGAAGCATAGTGCTAAGGACCCACGGTGATAATGTTTTCATTTCTTTTAAAGTCAGAAAAAAATGAGCATCTAGATCAAAGAAAATATTTCAACATAATATTAATATATTTGTATATATACCAACACAATTGTAAAATATAAATTTTAATATTTTTTACAGAGGGAAGTATCCACGAAGGCAGATGTGCTCAGGGCCGTTGAAAGTCGTTATGTGGATCCACATCTGGGGACTCAGACCTAAGCTGGAAATCTAGTTCAGTGTTTTCTAATCTGTGGGCCATGGGCTCACAATTACTGCTCTTGTAGTATTGTTTTTAGACTAATAATCTCTGAAAAACAATTATGTGTGCCTTTATGATGAATGATAGGAATTTATTTTAAAGTATTTCTAAAGTCATCCTTTCATGTATTTTCTCAACAATAATTACCAAGAGAACAGCTACTATGATGTAATATGTCTGGAAAGGGGCCACATAATTTCCTCAAGTTCCCTGGGAGAAAAGCTTACTATGCTCTAATGTATACACTGGGAGGAAAGCCAGCTGGGGTCTTTCACTCTGACTGCCTGGGCTCCTACTGGATATGTCCTTTATACCATTATTTGGTGCACCAGAAAGTTATTTTGGGAGGGTTTAAGTGGGCTGGTTGCTAGAGTGTTCTTGTAACCAGGAGAAATGGGGAACTGGGGAATTCATGCCGAGTGTTCTAAGCAGAGAGGAACACTGACTTGCTCTAGGCAGATTCCACTGAGGGAGGTTGGGCAGATGGACCATCCCTGTTATCTTTGGAAGGGTAGTGATCTAGTGGATATACTGTGACCAGCTGGCTGTTGATGAGCCCTGAACAAGATGAAGCTTATGTGGATGCTCTTGAATGATGCCATCCAAGACTGGAATACACGTGCGTTAAAAGTTGGAGTCCAGGTGGCTGGGTAGACCATGGAGATGGAAAATTTTGTTTGGTTAACAGTGTATAGCCCCAGCCCCGATGGAGGATAATGCAGGATATACTTTTAGGTGCATGGGTCAGGAAGTCTGTTTGAAATGGTCATTGTATCTGAAGCGCATTCAGAGCCAGGGCTGGTAGAGCAGCCCCCAAGTCTGCCTGCCCTGTCCTTGTACTGAATGCAGGATTCACAGATGGTTATATCCTAGTCTCTAGGGTCTAGAGAGATATTTGTTACATGGGTACCACCAAAAGCCTCTGAGAGTGTAGTGTCTCACTTAGACATGGTGAAGGTGGAGGAGGCAATGGTGGGGTTGGGGGCGAGGACGCCTACTATCGGTCAAAGCCTAGTCAGTTGTATTTCCTGATAAATCCCTCTCAGCTCTCCATCTTGCTCAGGAGTCCACGAAGTCCGTTGGATATCATCAAGATTCAGCCAAGAGTGGGTAACCTTTGCTGCCAGCCTGGGGGCTTGCTGGTTTGTCCTGATGTAGAGAACTTCCTGGAGTGGGCTTCCCTCTCTTCTTCCCTGGAGGTCTGGTTTCCTAGTGAGGGTGTCTACTGGGTAGTTTTGGCTCCTGGGAATTTATCAGATAGTAAAAGTGCATCCCTGTGTTGGATTTCTTATTTCCTTGATGATTATACAATTAACATTTATTGAGCCTTTACTGTATGCTGTGTGCTGAAGTATACTGGAAAGGGTTCTAGAACACTGGCTCTGGAGTCAGACTGCCTGGGTTTAAATCACAGCTTCTCTACAGTTTACTGATGTGACTTTGAACAATTTATTTAACCTCTTTGGGCCTCAGTTTCTTATTCTATAACATGAGTATGATTATAAAAGCTTCCTTCTCATTTAGTTGTTGTTGGGATTAAATAAATGAATATGCACATGTGCATGCTGAGATCAGTGCCTAGAAAAGAGGAAACCTTCAGGAAGCACTGGGAGAAAATGAACAGGTTGAAGTGATATGACCTGGTTGGGGTGAAGAGGTAGCTGGCTATTACAGAGTAGGTGGCCTTGGCTGAGGTGGTGACATTAGAGCTTTGAGTTCATGGTATAAAGGAACTGGTCATGCTGAGATCTGAGGGTAGAGTGGTCCAGGTGGAGGAAACAGCAAGAGCAAAGACCTAAGGTGCAAATAACCTTGAGAACTATGGGGAAGAGAGGAGTCCAGTGTGTTAGCAGGGATGGATATGAGATGATGTCAGAGAGGAAGGTAGGCAGGGACCAATTCACATAAAGCTTGAGGGGTTTGCATTTGGTTTGAAGTGAATGAAACACTTAAAGGGTTCTGAATGGGGAAGCACCATGATATGATTTGTGTCCTTGTGAAATCACCTTGGCTGCTGTGTGGAGCTAAGGTGGAATGAGAGATACTGGGACCCCTGATTCATAAGCTCATGGGATCAACACTTGTTCACTGTTCTCTCCTGCTTTTTAGAGACAGTCCCACCACTGAGTGCCCCACTAGTTGTGTATGGCTTCCAGTCATAGATAGAGACTCAGCCATACAGGGCAGTCCCTTTTTTTGTCATCATGTACTATTCTCCCTAAGTCACCCGTAGCCCCTTCACTCTCTACAGGCAATGCTGGCTTCGTGGAAACAGAGGCCTTAAGGGTAAACCTTTGGAACCAAGTTTCCCTCCTTTTCTAAAAGGTAAGCAGAGGTTTACCCATTACCTCTTACCCTAACACCTTGCTCTCTGTTCCTGGAGAAGTAGAATCTGGATCTCTCTCAAGTAATTCTTTCACATTCGAGACCATGGGTAAGGTACCGGTGTCCTTGAAGCAAGCTTTCATTCTGGAGATGGGAGACAGACCATAAACAAACCAGCAAGATGACTCAGATGTCAATAGAGCTGTGAAGGCAAGAGAGGTGGAAATTGACTGGGGGAGGAGGAAGAGCTACTTCAATTGACAAGGTCATGGAAGGCCAGTGTCATGGAAGAAGGTGACATCGGAGTTGAGATGAGAAAAACAGGAAAATGGGGAAGATCATGAGAGATCGCACTCCAGGGAGAGGGAATAGCAAGTGCAAAGGGCTTAAAATGGGAATGAGTCGCCTTGCAAGAGGAAAGGAAAGGTGACCATTGTGCTAAACTTGGTAGCCAAGGGGGAGTGTAGAGGGCAATAAGGTAAGAGAGATAATCAGGGGTCCATTCACTAGAGCTGTATAGATCCAGGGTAAATAGTGAGGGTTGTATTTTTTATTATTTTTTAAAATTTTATTTATTTATTTATTTATTTATTTTGCGGTATGCGGGCCTCTCACTGTTGTGGCCTCTCCCGTTGTGGAGCACAGGCTCTGGACGCGCAGGCTCAGCGGCCATGGCGCAGCCGCTCCGCGGCATGTGGGATCTTCCCGGACCGGGGCACGAACCCATGTCCTCTGCATCGGCAGGCGGACTCTCAACCACTGAGCCACCAGGGAAGCCCGAGGGTTGTATTTTAAATGCAGTGGGAAACAGCTGAAGGTTTGAAGCAGGGGAATAGTGTCTGATTAACATTTTTTCAAAATTCCTTGGCTAATGCTACAGAGAATCATTTCTCGGAGGAGTAAGATGAAACCAGGGCACTAATTAAGTGGTTAATAGTACAGAAGGGAACTGATAGCAATCTGAACCAGGGTGGTAGCCATAGAGAGACCAGAGAAGAGGTAAATGGGCTTGGGATTTATTTTGATAGGAGAACTAAAATAATTTATTAATGGAGTAAATTTGGAAGGAGAGGGGAAAAAAAAGTATGTGGAATGACTCTCCCCCCACACACCTTTTTTTTAATTAAACCAAATTATTCCTTGCTTTGCATTAGGGTCTTCTTGTTTTGAATTTAAGCTCCACTCTCTTATCTTATGCACGTCTTACCTTATAAATTAAGGTAAAGTCACTCCCTGCATATTGCCATTATCCTCACATCTCTCTTCATACTGATGACTAATCCATGGGCAAATCCAGGGTTGATTTTTAGCTCTGTCGCCAATACTCAGTGAAAACTGGGATGATATTCAGCTCTTCCCTTGCTTGTTAAAATTCTTACCTCCTTGGCTTCAGGTCTCCAGCCTCTCCTGGTTCTCTCACCTCTTCCCACTCATTTGACTGTCTCTCTAGTCTTGACATCCAGCGAGCCCTACTTTGATTTTTCTCTCTTGTTTCTCAGGATGAAGATCACTTCTCCAATTTAAGTAGCATGGCTTCAACTCCTGGACATTTCTGATGGTTTGAAAATTTACATAATAATAATCGCACTCAATGTTGATCATGCCATCGTCATGTGCTGGCACATCTCTAATCCCTAACTGCGTGCTGTATCATTGTATCTATACTGTGATGTAGTATCACTGTCCCTATATTCAAATGAGGGAACAGATTCATTATGGTTAGGGATTTTGCCCAAGCTGACATAGTCAGCAAGTGGCAGACCTTGGTTTTGAACACAGACGCATCTGAATCCTCAACTGTCACCATAACAACTGTGTTCTACTGCCTTCCAAAATTCCTGCTCATTCCAACTCTACCCCTCCCCCCAAACTCAACAACACAAATACCTCCTCTTTTGTATGTATTTTGCTTCACAATTCTATCTTTCACACACTCTCTAAATCTAGAAATGTCCTGACTCCTTCCTCTCCATTATCCCCTGTCAAATTGGTCTTCATGTTCAGTAGCATTTGGTTCAAAAATGTCATGGCAAGGATGTTTTGCCGACATCATCTCATGCTTCCTAATTGATTTCCTGGGCTGGTCTTTCCACAACCTATTCGTCCTGCACATTGTCACCAGATCTTTTTTAATCAACCTGATTCTGTCATTTTGCTTAAAAACCTCTCTTGTCTCCTTGAGTCCTTATTGCCTACCAATTTCCATAGCATTCATCCATGGTCATTAACAGTTGGCCCCACCTGTATTTTCTGTTCAGATTGTCTCATGTGTATGTGAATAATTATTTTTTCAGATGTATGTAGATGCTATATAAGGAACAAACTCCAGATTAATTTCAAAGTATTACTGAATTTATAGTGACTTTTTATTATTGTGAATTTCTCACTCAATGAGATACTAAAAGTACAGCTACATTCAATTTTTTTCATGTTGAAATGAGTGTCTCACAAGTAAAAGAAAAGGCTGGGATCCACTGATTAGTTCTCCTTTTTGATTGATCATCATTTCGTAAAAGCTTTCTTTGGGGTTTTAGAACTTAATAATTTTAATGAACATGATTAGCTATTGTAGTTCCAAGGCTGTTGACCCTATAGCCAAGGTCATACCTGGACTGAATAATAACTGGCATGGACCTGGGTGTGCATGGGGTTACTAAC
Organism: Lipotes vexillifer; assembly: GCF_000442215.2. Taxonomy (NCBI): domain Eukaryota; kingdom Metazoa; phylum Chordata; class Mammalia; order Artiodactyla; family Lipotidae; genus Lipotes; species Lipotes vexillifer. The sequence continues at coordinate 739,984 of NW_006777108.1, forward strand.
CCTAGGATCTTTACAGAGAAGGGAAGAATTTAATTTTTATTTTTAATAGCTCATTAGAAAGAACTTTTAAATGCATCCGTCCTTTACAGTAGGCTTCACTACAGAAATGGGAATGAAATCAAGGGGAAAAAGTGATATTTTGATTTAATAACGTATCTAGTGCAATTTGGTCTTCAGTTGCGTCCTATATTGAAAGACAGGGAAAGACATTGTTTTCCATCCTAGTGCAGCCACCTGTTCTTCTGGCAGCACCACCAGGGCAGCCGCCTTATATAAATCATTCTCCTTGTACAGAGGCCCTGTGTGGTGAGAGGAGACTGGGCTCTGGACTTGGATTTATTTGGGTTAAAACTTGTATACAGAATCACCAAATATTACACCTCAGTTTCCTTATCTTCAATATAGGAACAAAGCCTATTTTATAAGGTTATAGGGAGTTTAAATAAGGTAGCACTGAACTTGAAAAGATTAATAAATTTTCTTTCTATGGTACCATGTGCCTAAATAGCTCACTTCCATTTAGTGCTCAAAATTCTAAGGCTGGAGGAAAGTTAACCCTTATCTAGCCTAGCCCATTACTTCACAAATGTGAAAAAAGCAAGAGGCCATACTAGATCTACTGGTCACATCATAAAATTGTTATATAATTGGGATGAGACTGAAGAGTCTTCTCCTAGCCTAGTATTTTCCATCTCTAGTAATGGAAAATTGATCTTCAATCAAAGGCTAATGAAACATTGAAGGGATTGAATGGAACAAATAAGTGAGAATCTCCTTAATTTTGGACATTGGGCTGGTACTGCTGGGTACAATGATGAATAAAAATATTTTCTTTATCTGAAGTGGGTCCTAGAAATTCATACCACTGCCTGCACACCAGAATCATCTGGAGGAAGTCTTCAAACTTATCCATACCTGGACTTCATCCAGAGTTTTTAATTCAGAATTTAAAAATTCTTTTGGTCTGGGGTACACAGAGGAAGGAGGGATTTCCCTGGGGATCAAAAAGAAGGCTTTAGAAAACCTGCTGAAGAGTGACTCCAAGTTATCCTACCCATCATTAATTCAACAAATATGTCTGGAGCAAAATGTTTCTTTCAGGTATTGTGTTTGACATCATCTGGGAAAAAGAAGAGAAATGAATCAAACAATATACAGTTAAAGTATGGGGGGGGCATAAGACTGGAAGTCAGGTAACAAGATAATTCCTCCCCAAAGAGATGTAAACAAATGTGGAAGCTCCCTATTTTATAGAGCAGCAAGCCAGGCAATCTCCAAGTAGCCGGCATGGCAGATCTTTGGGAAATAAGATCCAGATTAGCCCTGGATTTTTATTATTCTGATTTACAAATGTGTTCTGAAAGTTTGGCCCAAAAATACAGCTACAGGCTTTTCTCCCCTCTCCTTATCCTTCTTCCCAACTCTTGCTTTTCTCCCCAGACTCCTTTCCTTCTCAGCCTATGGTTTAGAGTAGAGTTGGCCTGACGGCTGCAACAGAGGCTCTACCCCTTTTGGAAACCTGGCCCATCGTTGCAGAAATGAAGTAATGTCCTCAACAGCACTGAAATATCAAGACAAGCATGAGTGCGAGAAGCGGAGGGAAGGCTCAGAGCATCTGAGGGTAGATGGAGCCCCTTTCTTTCTCCCTTCCCTCTATACTTCACAGAAACCTAATAAATTGCCATATGCCAGAAAACTGTTATAATTTTACATACATACATCTATACAAATTCATATAAATCTCTACAAGTCTATGATGATTATGATATGACAAGCACCCGCTAACGTACTGCCTCTACTCAGCCAACTAATTGAGACCACGTTAGCCTCCACCCTTCCATAATCTTCCCATCTACCATCCTGATTATATTTCATTTTCTTTCCTTTCTAGCTTAAGTCTATGGTCTATCACAACATGTACAAGTGTCAGTGGAAATCCTGGTCCTGGTGATACAGCTGGATTTTGAGATATGGGAGGTTGGGGTGGAGGGAAGATTGGTGGAGGGCAGAGCTTATGGTCCCAAGTTGACAAACTTGAAAAGGGCTCGTTGAAGGGGGCTACCTACAATTAAACATAGTTATGCTATTTGTCCAATAAAATATTAAAGATTAAAAAATAATCACAGTATTTGTCCAGGGGAGTAAAACATAAACATTCTATGAAAGAGTCACAGTGTTTGTTCCGGAGAGCAGTGGACCAAGGAAGGAAACCTGGAGATCTTATCTTTTAGGATATATGACAAGAAGTGCTGTTTATTTCGGAAGCTGCTTTTCTTCATGATCAACTTTCCCCCTTCATAGATTGTAATCCACACCTGAATACCTATATATTATGAGTCCTCCTAGGGATATCATGATTGACTATCACTTCCAGAGACACTTGATGGAGAGGTTGTGATTAGAAGCAGAGAAGGAGGGTGATTCTGCAGTGGTATTGGCTTGGTACGTAGCTGAGTCCTGTTATGATTTGTCCTGAGTCTCCATGAGGAGCTTAGAGGCTTCCTTGAGGTCTTCACTCAGTCTGATGGAGATGTCGCAGGGTGTATTCTCTCTAGCCTGTAGGCTAAAGATGCCACAATGTTTTAGATTTTAGGGGGGAGCTCCATTTAAAAAGAACAAATTCTATAGAGCAATGTTTCTTAAACTTCTTTTTTAAATCTTAGGATGCCTTTACACTCAGAAAATTATTGAGGACCTAAGAAAGAGTTCTTTTTTTAGGTGGAACATATCTATTAATATTTATGGTATAAATAATTTAAACAGAAATTAAAAAAATATTTATTCTTGATTCATTTAAAAATGACAATTAAAACTTTATATGTTAACATAAATAATTTTTATGAGAAATACTTTTATTTTCCCCTCCAAAAAATTAGTGATAAGAGTGACATTGTTTATATATTTTACAAATCTCTTTCATGTCTGGTTTAGAAGACAGTTGGATTCTCACTCTGCCTCTCTTTTCAGTCTGTTGTAATATATTGTTTGGCATAAGTATACGAAGAGAATCTGGCCTCATGCAGATGTGTAGTTGGAAAAGAGAGGAGTATTTTAGCAGCCTTTTGAGATAATTGTGGATATTCTTCTTTGATACTATACCAAACTTGACAAGTGGTAGTTTCTTAAAGGTTGGTTGGAATATGGAATCTGAAACTATATCAATAAATGTTTCATAGTCTGTACATTCATGACAGACTGAGTGAAAGAGTCAGATTACATCTTAGTATTACTAAGAAAATAGTTTTGCTCTCATTGAAGACTATATTTTGTGAATTGCTGCTATAGCCCAAAGATAATGATGATTTTTACATGCACCTGGCAGGGGCGAGACACCCTTCTTAAACCTTGGATTGAGGGAGACTGATAGAAAATTGAGCTAGACAAATATCAACAAACAAGCCATCCATTTTGAAGGGATCATATAGGAAAGATATAAGAAGTAGGAAGAGTAACTAGACAGACAGATTCAGTTTATAATCCTCCCCCAAAAACAAAGTCTTTTTGAACAGAAAACACTTCCAGAATAGGGCTTACCCATAGTATTGCCGAGGGAGCATGCAGAAGGGACTTAGGAAAGAACCTAAAGTAAGGCACCAAAAAGTCCTACCCTGAACCCACACTTTCCTGCCCTGTACTTCACCTCTGCCATTCTCAAGGTCTTTGTTTCACATCCCAAAAAATGACACCAAACTGTTGTGTAAAATGAAACTCAAGCTCAGGATTTATAATCAGACTTGGTTGCTTATCAAAACTGCACCACAGAAAAGCAGGAGGGAGTACACAGGAGGCAAAGGCTGAAGATCACCCTAATGAATGGTTAATTCTTGATAGAAAATTATAGTTGCTGAAATATCTTGAGCTGGGTTTCAATGAAAGCTATCCTTAGGTCACATTCTGCCATGTGTACAAGAAGGCATAAAATAGTATATTCAGTCTCTTCTATTAGCTTGATAAAGTTCAAGTTCTCCCTTTAGGTGCTCTGACAACCACCTTGCATGAAAGATCCACTCAAGACAAAAGCAGCAATATTCCAGCGGTAGGATATGGTGGTCCTTGGAGAAGACATCAATCAACCAGAAACTGAAACCAATGTCTGGTCACAAGCCTGTTTAGAAATCACCCTCAGGTGCCATCCCTAAGGATACAGGCAAGAGGACTCACTATTGTGAGTGTGTTTTATTGTTCAGTCCCCAGTGAATTCCTCATCTTCCAGTACAGTGATACACTTTTAGTTTTAGTCTTCCTTACTCCTGAAATTGATGCCATTGGCCTATCCCATGACAATTGAAACAATTTCCTCCATTGCTTCTAGTTCACCGCTCTCCATGGATCTTCTCTGGCCTCTTGCTGATATTTTCATAGTGTATATGCTTGATCATTCTCTCCTTACACTTAAAATGTTGGCATTCCCAAGGCCTGACCTTTAATTCCCACCTCTTTTGTCCTTTCAGGATGATTAATTCCATTCTCCAAGTGTACCATTTTTTGAGCAATTATGTGTTGGGAACTGTTTTTATTTCTTTATATTTTTTATCTCATTTAATTCTTACAACAACCCTGAAAGGCTCTTAATAGTATTCCTGTTTTGATCACAAAAGTTGCATTCCTTGTTCAAATCATATCTTGAAAGATCTGGGATTTGGTCCTAGATATGACTGCAAACTATTGTTTTAAACTTACCATATGCTACCCAATATATTGCCAACCTCAGTTTCTGTCTTGAACCTGAGACCAAGGCTTCACACCTTTGGAGAACTTCAGAGACGTCAGTAAAAATTGTTTTAGGGCTTCCCTGGTGGCGCAGTGGTTGAGAGTCCGCCTGCTGATTCAGGGGACATGGGTTCTTGCCCTGGTCCGGGAAGATCCCACATGCCGCGGAGCGGCTGGGCCCGTGAGCCATGGCCGCTGAGCCTGGGCGTCCGGAGCCTGTGCTCTGCAACGGGAGAGGCCACAACAGTGAGAGGCCCGCGTACCGCAAAAAAAAAAAAAAAAAAAAATTGTTTTAAATAGAGGTGCCCTTTGTTCCTGTTCATTGCGACTGAATAAAAATCTTGGTAGATGATTTCGATGTGTGCTATTGATACACTGATGAACTTGATCCTTATGTTCAACTTTCTATTGAGTCATCACCTAGATGCCTCCAGAAACTTTGACTTTAACAAGAACAAAACTGAACCTACATTCTCTCAAATCTCCTCTTCTTGTCTTTCACATATTGTTAATTTTATCACCACTCACACAAATACAGACAATTGGGAGTCATCCTAGAATCCTTCCGCTCCTTCATTCTCCCTATACTTTTGGCTCCAAGTCCTATAGTACTTAGCTCAGAGGTATCTGGACATCCCTACTGCTACTTCCATCATCTATCACCTCCTAACTAGTCTCCTTGCTTTTTAGTCTCTCCATACTACAATTCCATCCTACATCTTACAGCCATCTTAATTTTTCTAAGAAGTGTCTTTTAAGGACCATATTAATAGTCTTTTATTGTTTTACACAAAGGGAAGTGAATTTTAGTATTTAGTCAAAATAACACGAGGCGAAACCACGGCATTTTAGTGGTGTATTGGGTGTTCTCAAATTTTATCTTCTGCTATTTGACCTTTGAACTGTATTTAGGATGTGAACAGGTGCTGGTGGTACCGTTAGGAAATTATGAGAGAAGACTGAGGACTAGAGGGTTAAACATGAGGATTTCTGTTTTTCCCATTCTGAATTGTAATGCTTGAAAAGAGAATCCCTATAAGTAATGTATTGAAATGAAGAGAAACAAGGAATCAGTCATCTAGGGTAAGTGTCAACCTATATAAAATTTAAATAGTGGGCTCTGCCTTCAAGGCATAAACATTTGGATATGCATATGAATTAACTGGTAACCCAGTTGTGCTTTTCAACTTGTGGGGCATAGATCCTGGAGAGTCTGGGAATTATATAGCAATGAATTGGTTAATGTGGATGCTGCTCTCTCATTGTCTATAGATTGAAAATAACATAATTGATAACATCTTTAAAAATGTTTTTCAAGTGAATGTAATGATTAATGAAATATAAACTTCAAGTGTGACTAAAGTCATAGTAAGTTCTTTCATTATAAATTTTGCTATCAATGGATATCCAGTTACAACTACTCTCATGTGAATGGTTTAATTTTTAAATTAGTAAGGGCTCCACGTGCTTGAAAGGGTTAACAAGCATTGATTTAGTTGATATACATTTTTAAAATTTACAGTTTTTTAAAGATTTCAAGTGGAAATGCTAAAATGAAGATGGATGTAGTATTCTGGAATTTCTGGAAAGATCTAGGCTTACGATATAAATTTGGGAACCAGCATGTAAATATTTTTAAAGTCATGATACTAGATTAGATTACTGAGTGAATAATGAGTGTAGATTAAAAATAATAATAATAAGGCAGTCCAAGGACTGAGCTGTAAGGCTCTCCAGTATTAAGAAATCAAGATGATGATAAGGAACCAGCGAAGGAGACAGAGTGTCTATGAAAAAAGAGGACAATCAAGAGAATATGCATCCTGAAAGCTAAGCGCTTACAGGGCAGAAAATGATAAACTATCACATGTTGGTAATAGATCAACTAAGGTGAAGACTGAGAAATGACCATTGGATTTTACAATGTGAGGGTTACTGGTGACTCTGACAATAGTAATTTTGGTGGAATGTGGGAGAGAAGTCCTTTTGGAGTGAGTGTAGAAGAAAATTGGAGATGGGGAATTTCAACCATTGGAAGAGTTTTGCTGCAAAGATTAAAAAGAGAGATGGAGCAGTGGACAGAGGAAGAAGTAGAGTTATAGAGTCAAGATTTGTTGTTGCTTTTAAGATGGGAGAAATAATGGCATGATCACACACTGAGGGCAAAGTTCCTGGAGAGAAACATTTCAGTTGTGTTAATACTACTAATTAGCCCCTTCTTGTTTTTAAGCTGGAGTATATTCGTCTATAATTATACATCTATTTTTAGTAATTAAGTTTTCAGACATCTAGGAAAGCTGAATGCTGTCTCAGGGTACTGCCTCTACCCTTTCTTTAAAGTACTGTTTGTTCAGGTCAGCAGTGACATCCTCATTATCTAATGGTTAATTTTCTGCTCCATAACTGCTTAATACGATGATTCTGATCCATCCTCCTACTTGTTGCAACTCTTTCATCGGCTTCCAGGCTATTAGGCGCCAGGCAGTTTGCTAACCTCTTTATGTGCCTTGTGTCATTCCATCCACACCAAAAACTCCTCTGAGTATCACCAGCCTCATTTTCAAATGGGGAAGCTTATGCTCAGTAAGGCTCTGAATCTTGCCCAATCCCATGGAGTTAGCAAATGGCAGAGCTTTGATTGAACTCATTGTCTATCTGATTCTAAAGCTGTAGTAACCACTACGCTTTATTTTCGTCTAAAACTCTAACTTAGACCTCCCTAGTTTTAAACTGGTACATCCATCCAACTGCCTAATGGATGTAGCTCAGGCATTTCTATCTTAATAGATACTAAAGTAAACACAATGTTGCCCCTCATTCCAACCCCTTCCCTACCCTACAGATGTCCCTATTCTAACATCTTCTCCTCTGATATTTCCTGTTATTTCCTATCATGGTTTCTCCTTCAATCTATTCCCCAAGTTTAGACTGTTCTGGATTTTCCCTCTCCCTCACTCTCATACCCACTGTCTCCACATCTATCTGTCTCTGCATCCCAGTGCTGCTGACATCCTCCTCTGCTTTCTCTTTGACCTCCTGCTGCCGGGCATTCCATTGCAGTTGGCTCTCCCCACGGCTGTCAAGGTTAGCTATTGAAAAAGTTGATCTGATTTCACTTCACTTAGAAACCTCTCCTGGCCCTTGTTACCTCCATTGTCCTTTCCATTCTATTTACAATATCACTCTATAATTGTCCTTGCCCATCTTGCGTATCAGAGGCATCATGAACGCACGTGAAGAATTATATTTCAGAATATATGTGGATGCTCTTATGCTGAAGAAAACAAAATGAGTTCCAAAGTCTTTACTGAGTTTTAAGTGGCTTCTCACTTATTCTTCTCGATCAGTGGGAGACTGATGTACAACTATTGTCATGTGAGACTGCTCATGTTTTTGACATTAAAAAAGACATTCTTATTTATAACTATTACATACCAAGTAATAGTTTTCACGTGAAACTCTTGTTTTAACTAATATTCTCAGCTAGAGCTGTTCTCTGGTTGTGGACCCTGCAGACAGGGCATATTAATTTTACATAATAAACTTTGGTAAAGTATCAGTGACAGAATGGGGATGGGTAGGTGGCAATGGGGGAAGATGAGGATACTGACACCAGGGTCTTTTCAAAACAGGAACAGGATGAACTCTACATTCTTAATAGCTCAGTTAAAATAGGTTTAAGAGTGCCTCTGGTCCTTTGTTAGCTTCCAATAAAAAATGCAAGCGAGGGCTTCCCTGGTGGCGCACTGGTTGAGAGTCCGCCTGCCAATGCAGGGGATGCGGGTTCGTGCCCCGGTCTGGGAGGATCCCGCGTGTCGCGGGGCGGCTGGGCCCATGAGCCATGGCCACTGGGCCTGTGCTCCACAATGGGGGAGGCCACAGCAGTGAGAGGCCTGCGTATCGCAAAAAAAAAAAAAGAAAAAAAAAAATGCAAGCGAAGACTGGAAAAAAGATTATACTTAGAAATATGCTGTGTTTTAATATAGCACAACCTGGATCTCAGTTGTGTCCTGGAATAAAAAGGACAATCCTCTTAGAAAGATCAGTCTCCCAGATAAGAGGCCATGTGGGTGGTGGAGAAGGGACTCTGGATTCAGATCCATCTGAGCTCAGATCCTGGATATACTCCTGGATGACTGTGTGATCCTAAGTCCTGTCCTGTCTCTGATTCTCAATTAGCTTTAAATGAGGGGAAATCTTATTTGCAATGTAAATATAAGGGTTTCTTAGATGAGAAATTAACACATTGATCTGTACTCTTACATTGGAATGCTGTAAATAGCTCACATCTATTTAGTTTCAACGGTTAGAATTGTAAGTCTAGAAGAAACACGAAAGTTTATTTCAGCCCCATTATTTTACAAATGTGGAAACCCAAGAAGATCAAGAGACATATCATAAACTATTGGTGTATCTGGGACTAGACCTCAGTATTCTAGTTTCCTAACCTAGCATCGTTAACATGCTTTGATGGGACTATTAGGAGTTCACAGCTAGGTAGGAAACTCCTACCTCAACACAGTTACCAATATTAAAAGGCTGGAACATCAGCTATAAGTGAAGTGGGAGCCACAGGAAGGAAGGATTCATTTTCCTGAGGACCACAAAGAAAGCTTCATCAAATCTGTTATAGTGACTGGAGAACACTGTACTCTTCTCACTTATTCCACTCCAGCTCACCATTTAGTAACTCAACAAGTATTTATTTTAAGGTGTTATTAACATCAATGAAGCTTTTCATTATAATGTACTTTTTCTTAGTCGATGAATACCCAAGAATAGCTACCATCATGTGACTGTCTAACAACTATATATTTTTTAAATTCTAGAAAACAGATCCACCTACAAAAAAAATTTGAGAAAACCCAGCTTAGTTGATATTTAAAAGAAATTTAAAGACTTGATTTTAATTAATGCTCTCAGGGCTTAACAAATATATTCTTGTGTTGCCAATTACATTTTTTGGATGGAGAACTAGCCTACAGGTTTTACTTGACAGAGGAGGATTTTATTCTGATTCCTCAGGGACTAAGTTCAAAGAGTTTTAAATGCTCCCAGGTGGCTTTTAGAGTGAGGTTTCAGGACGGGTGAGGTAAGATGTGGGGAAATAGGCCAACATAATTTAGTTTTCATTTGTGTTGGATAATTAGGAGAGGATATGAATTGTTTTCCACTCTAGTTTAATCCACCACAAACTCAGTTATATCTTAGACCAATGTGTCGGGTCAGGTTCAGATAAGCAGATGGCACACTCCAATTAGGGCTAATGAGAGAAGCGTGGGCAGGGTTTAGGAAACCCTCAGCACCTTAGGGCTAGGCCTGAAAGGGTTAAGGAGGAAGCAGTTCCTGGAATCTGCAGAGAAGGAAGAACAAAGAGGGTCAGCTGACAGGAGAGGAGCTTTGTGGTAGGTGAGCCAGGAAAAGAAATGCCCTGAGACTTCTCCCTCCCACCCTCTGGTCTCCCTTTGACCACTCCCAGTGAAAGAGGAGGGCCGGGAAGCCAGGGCACAAACCTGAAAGTGGCTCTGAAGGGACAAGGGAAGGATACCCAGTACCACCAACCACACCAGCTAGGCTATCAAGTATCTATCTCCCACTACCTAGACAGGGTGGGAAGGGAAATGGGATTTATACTATTATGATTCAATTCTTTATGATTTCATTCAAACAGTGTGTATTTGGCTAAATCCCTCAATTTCGGAGTCTTAGTTTTACATTTGTAAAATGTGGGTAGAAAACCTACTTTCCCAGCTTGTCCTCAGGTTTGAGAGAGTATATAGAATAGGACATAGCAAAGTCTATTTGATGCTGAAAACTTTAGGGCAATAAAGAACCTTAGAACTTAGTCCTCTATCATCTTTGCTCTTGTCTGGCAACTACTCAGTGTCCACTGCATGCTCTGTGCTTAGGGAATTTGTATTCTTGGCAATTACTGAACTGGTTGGGAATGTATTACATGAGGATATCAAACCTGTATCCTGTACAGGCATTAACTATAGTCTGATCTCAGTATGTCTTGCATATGTAATTTTACTATTTCTCAATTTATTTTGGTGCTGATGTGACTAATAAAATACAAATTTATTTTAGAGTGTTTTGAAGTCATGGGGCCTTGTTTATTTTTATCTTGGCATATTTTCTCTATCAAAGGGATACTAAAAGCACACTGTCTTCTTGTGGGGACAGGTCAAAAAAACCTTTTTAAAAAAAATTCTAAAAGGAATCTTTGTAAAACTGTTTAGGAGTCACTGATATATTTTGGTTTTAGGTATCAACGTGACTTAGATTTTATAAAGAAACGTTAGGCCTTAAACATCTTTTAATGAGGACATGGCTTACCCAGTTCTGCATAATAAATTTGAGGGCAGTACTGGTACCAGTTCATCAGTGCCTTTAAAATGGAGAGTCTCCTCTTTCAAGCTCTCAGTGCAGACAATAAATAGGAAAAAAAAGTCTAATTTAAGGGTAATTCTCCAATATATGAATGGGGATGAAATCTGGAAAAGAAAATATATTTTGTCCTGAATGGAGATCATTCATGTTTTGTAAAAATAAGAGAGGCTATATCAACCCTTTTCTGTCAGTGTCTCCAGTACAACACGGATCTTCTTGTCATTCTATTCCACAGGCAGAATGTGATGAAAAGAAAATGGCCTGTGGATCTAGACAAACCTGGTTTCACATCTGGATCCACAAGTATTAGGTGTGTAAATATGGATAATATACTTCTAACTGGGTCTCATGTAAAAATATCCAGATTGCAATGCTATTTTGAGTTTTGATGAGATAGTTGATATTGTGGGGATGAAAAAAAATAATTTCCCTCCTTGGGTGCTATGGCTCTACAGAGCTCTCATCACTTTAGTACTTAAAATTTCAGGACTGGAAGGACCCCCAGTAGTCTCTAACGTGCTTATTTTATTTATTTATTTATTTTAAATTTATTTATTTATTTATTTATTTATTTTTGGCTGTGTTGGGTCTTCGTTGCTGCGTGCGGGCTTTCTCTAATTGCGGCGAGCAGGGGCTACTCTTTTGTTGCACTGAGTGGGCTTCTCATTGTGGTGGCTTCTCATTGCGGAGCACAGGCTCTAGGAGCGTAGGCTTCAGTAGTTGTGGCCCACGGGCTTAGTTTCTCCGCAGCATGTGGGGTCTTCCCGGACCAGGGCTCAAACCTGTGTCCCCTGCATTGGCAGGCAGATTCTTAACAGCTGCGCCACCAGGGAAGTCCCTAACTTGCTTATTTTAAAGATGTAAATGTAAAGAGGTTATAGGACATATCTCATGGTTATATGAGTAGTCATAAAATTCAGACTGGAATGGAACTCAGTCCTTTCCTGAAAGTGAAATTTGTCAACGACCAAATGTAATGAGTAATCGAATTGAACTAAATACATGAATCCACTGAGCCGATCCTGAGACCCAAAAGGTGAAGAGGTTGACACAATCAACAAGGTGACCGTCTGGTTGAGTGCCAGTACAGCCACATCAGAAGTCTGATGATGATCCATCACAAAATACAATTACACTGTGCTGTAAGTCCAGAGGAAGGAGTGTCTGAGGTAGAACATTATGAAATCTAATTTGCATTTAATAAAAAGTGGACTAGAGGGGTGGGATAGGGAGGGTGGGAGGGAGACACAAGGGGGAGGGGATATGGGGATATATGTATACGTATAGCTGATTCACTTTGTTGTAAAGCAGAAACTAACACACCATTGTAAAGCAATCATACTCCAATAAATATGTTAAAAAAATAAAGATGTAGGAGTTTCATGCCCCAAAAAATAAATAAGAAATAAAATTAAAGGTGGAGACCCATCCAGCTATTCCCATCTGTCTCACTATTTATTAATTTAGCAAATATATGCGTATCCACAGCTAAGATGCTCTCATAGTAATAAGGAGGATAAAGCACTTCTAAAGACTTCACAGTTAAAAGACATGAGGGAGATCTGCTGCAGAAGGGATACGGCAATCAGTTGCTGATGGTTTCCCTAAGAACAAAACAAGTGCGGAAGATTAATGAATTGTCAGAACAGCAGGTAAGGTAATCCTAGGTGTCAATGGGGCACCTGGCCAGACCTTTGAGGCTCTCCCTCAGCAGGTGCACTAACACTTTAAGAAGCAAGAAACAGAGCAGTTCCTCCGCCTCCCTCGCTCCGCATCCAGTCCTGGCCCGGCTAGCGCCTTCACGCCCTGCGGGCCACGCCTCTGCGCGCTGGTTGGTCCTCCCAGACGTGATGAAACTTCTCGCACGCATTACAGGAGCCAGAAGGTTATAAAGTGAGAGGTGAGGGAAGGTCCTCAGCCCGCCAGCCGCAGCCCGCTCACCTCACGCTCGCCTGCTAGCCCACCCGCCCACCCCGCTGGAGCCCAGGTAGGCTGGGCAGCCGGGGGTCGCGGCGCTCTCCCAGCGTGCCGCGGGGCTGACCCGGGAGAGGGAGGAGGATGCGCGGCAGCCTGGCCCGCCCGACGGGAGGGCAGACGCGGATCCCGGCGTCTGCTGCTGCTGCGGAGCAAAGGGGGCGGGGCCGATTGTTGCGCCCCTGGGAAGACCTCCGCTGTGGTCTCGGAGGGGGACCTAGTGACCCGCAGAGCCAAGGCCCTGCCGCTTTGGAGAGAAGGCGGCGGCGGTTTAAGTTGGCAATTTTAAATTTCATTATTTTGTGTTATATTGTGTCGAAGCCTGCGGAAGTTTTCGCATTTCAGGGGACCCGCTCGGATGGGCTGGAGGATGCACGCGGCCCGAGTGCAGTCGCGAGTCATGGGTAGACGCGGTCGCTAGGTCCTGGTCCGAGAAGGAGGGCCTGCAGGGCTGTCTGTTAAGGCCTCGGAGGATACCCCCTCACCTCCGGCAACCTCCACCCCTTCACCTAGTTACCCCTCCCCCCTTCACCTAGTTACCCCTCCCCCCCATCTGTGTAGACTGCAAGACTCAACAAGTGACTTGCTGAGCAAATTCTGCCCAGAAGAGATCTGGGCACGACAGGCGGCGCGGTATGGGAAAAGGCAAAAGAAACGGGCATGCCTTTTCTCAATGGATATCTATTTTATAGGGCCAGTTTCAGATTAATATCATTTTAATGAAGGGACAGTGTTTTTCCTCAGCCTGTGGCCTACATTATTTCTTTACCATCTGTTGCCCGGGGTGCTTGATAAATAATTTAAAAGCACGGGTAACTCAACTTTTTCATTGATTGATCTCATTATTATAAGATTAATTAAAAGTAATTTATGGCTTAGTAGTATTCCATTGTATCTATGTGCCACATCTTTATCCATTCATCTGTCGATGGACATTTAGGTTGGTTCCACGTCCTGGCTATGGTAAATAGTAGAGGTAGACATAAAAAATGGACTGGAGGACATGGGGTGGGAGGGCAAAGATGTGGCGAAGTGAGAGTAGCATCGACATATACACTACGGAATGTAAAATAGTTGGCTGGTGGGAAGCCGCAGCATAGCTTAGGGAAGTCAGCCCGGTGCTTTGCGATGACCTAGAGGGGTGGGATTGGGAGGATGGGAGGGAGGCTCAAGAGGGAGGGGATATGGGGACATGTATATGCACATGGCTGATTCGCTTTGTTGTGCAACAGAAACTAACACAGTATTGTGAAGCAATTATACTCCAGTAAAGATCTATTAAAAAAAAAAAAGTAATTTAGGTGTTGAATCCGTGCAGGAGTTAGTTGCTGAAATCTTAAACTTCACCATATCACTTTGTTTTTAAGTATTGGTTTAAGAAATTAAGTGCTCTGAAACAACACTGTCCAATTCAGTAACCACTAGCCACATTTGACTATTGAGAATGTGAAGTGCTGGCTAATCCTAATTGAAATGTGCTTAAAGTGTTGATGATTTAATAGAAAAAAGCAATGTAAAATATCTTGTTAATATTTTTGTACTGATTACGTGTTGACATAATACTATTTTCAGTACATTGTGTTAAAATCTATTTGAAATTTCACTTTTTTCTCTTTACTTTTAAAAAAAAATTTTATTATGCTTTTGTCTTTTTACTCTTTTAATGGCGCTACTAGTATATTTAACATTACACATGTGGCTCACATTTCAATTGGACAGCACTGCTCTAGATGTTTATGAGGAAATATGGAAAATTACTGGGAACAGGTAACAGCAGTAGGAAAAAGCGTTGCCAAGTAGAATGTTTGCAAGTAAGACTGTTTCCAATAAAAATAATAGGTGATAGTTTTAATTTGCTTTTCCTGCTGGAGAAATAAGTGTGCTTTGCAATCGTTTGTCGCCCGTTTCCCCTCCAATGTAGTGCTTACTGTGTTTCTGTAGCATGCTTAATGGGATTCACTAAGCAGCATTAGGAAGACTTAGGTAAAGACTGACTAATCACCGCACATGATTTCAGAGCACTTTCCCGGCCCATTTTTCTAGAGTCAAAGGTAGATGGCTTATTAATAGTCACCTCACTTAAACCTCAGTGAATTTTCCCAGTAAATCTGGAAGTAAACCCAAGCGTGCCTAGCTTTGCAGGTACTGCTTTTTTTTAAAAAAAAACAAATTGAAGGTTTGTGACAACGCTGCATAGGTGTCATTTTTCCAACAGCATTTGCTCATTTGCTCACTTCCTGTCTGTCACATTTTTGTAATTTGAAACTTTAGCGATCTGTGATCAGTGATCTTTGATGTTTCCACTGCAAAAAGATTACTACTTGCTGAAGACTCAGATGATGGTTAGCATATTTTAGCAATAAAGTATTTTTTAATTAAAGTATGTACATTGCTAGACATCATGCTATTGCACACCTAATAGACGACAGTATAGTGTAAACATAACTTTTATATGCACTGGGAAACCAAAAAATTCTTGTGACTTGCTTTATTGCGGTGGTCAGGAACCAAACTGACAATATCTCAGAGATGTTCCTGTATCTGATTATGGGCTCTTTGGCCAAATGCATGGGAGGGGCTGCATAGGACTTGTGATACTTCATTTCCGAGTTGTTTTAGTTAATACCATTTTCCATTAATTTGATCTGGTCTCAAAAGCTCCAAATAAGGCTTTGGTTCATTTAAATACAAATGAAATATCTTCAGAGGATTGTTCCAAGTGATTGATGTAACTTGAATATTTATATTTTTTCTTGATGCCTTTTATCTAGGCATTTGCTGCAAATTTCCATTTAAAAAAATACCAAAATAGTTTGCAAGTTATAGATATTTAGGTAAAGTAACTGTTTTGAGCTGACAGCATTCAACTAAAACTGCTGTTTATTTCACAGTTGAGAATTGAATTTGAATTGCAAAGTAATTAACATTTGTAGGAAGTACTTATTTGCTTCTTGGCCTACAGGGAAAAGAGCCAAACTGTTTTTCTGAGATACTGCTGTGTATGTCCCACCTACTTTGCTTTCTTACTCACCAAGGTAGCTTTGAGACAAAAATGTTTAGCATTTTTGTCTTTTAGGACATTTTGATGGTGAACATTTTGTATCTCTGTCAACTTAAATTTTTTTGTTGTTATTAAACTAAGATATCAGATAATATTACTTTCTCTTTTCTTTTTAGAATTTCTTTGATTGTGTTTGAATAAGTCACTTCGAGGTAAGCTAGAAGTAGTGAAATGTTTATAATAGCTGTGTATCTTAATGTTACACTTAGGCAGTATGTATGATCATCTTTTCTACCCACTATACATCTATTAGTACAGGTATAAAGAGGCATTTAATTGTCAAGGAGACACAAGAGGCGACTGTAGTAATCTGGAGCATCTCTTGGATTTTTCAGGGCTTTTGGGATTCTGGGATGGAGAGAGTGGGGATGGGATCTCTGGCAAGGATGGAGCCAGCCTGTATGTGTATCTGTATCTTGGGTGTAAACCTAGGATACAAAACAGAATGTGGCCTGAACACTGCTAGCTCTAGCTGACCAAATCCTAATGTGAGAGGGATGCAGCCTTTGACTGGAGGCTAAACTGCTATAGCTGGCTGGATGTTAAGGTCATCCATCTTTCCTGAATACTTGTAAGTAAATTAAATCATTCTCTGTCCCTGTGTGCCTGCCAACCTACTGGAAAATTGCTGTAGATAAGATAATTTATATTTCAGTCTTTGAAGTGGCTTATGCAGGTTTGGGGAATCAAGATTGAATACAGACTTGGATTGGATATTGAATATTTAATTTGTCTGTTTTTCCCTCCATAGAGAGCCCATAGCTCCATTGCACCATGTGTGGCATTTGGGCCCTCTTTGGCAGTGACGACTGCCTTTCTGTTCAGTGTCTGAGTGCTATGAAGATTGCACACAGAGGTCCAGATGCATTTCGTTTTGAGAATGTCAATGGATATACCAACTGCTGCTTTGGATTTCACCGGTTGGCAGTGGTTGACCAGCTGTTTGGAATGCAGCCAATTCGAGTAAAGAAATATCCTTACTTGTGGCTGTGTTACAACGGTGAAATCTACAACCACAAGAAGGTAAACAGAATAAAACCAGAAGCTATCTGGATGTGATTAAGCCTCAGAGCTAGTTGGTTATAGTTTTATTTTGTATAATGCTTTTTGCTTTCAAACACTTTCCATGTTCATTCTCATTTGCTCCAATTGTATATAGAGAGACAGGGCACCAATGCACAAAGAGGTGAAATGACTTGGTCACAAAAAAAAAAAAAATGATAAAAAGGATTACAGGGCTTCCCTGGTGGCGCAGTGGTTGGGAGTCTGCCTGCCGATGCGGGGGACACGGGTTCGTGCCCCAGTCCGGGGAGGGCCCACATGCTGCAGAGCAGCTGGGCCCGTGAGCCATGGCCGCTGAGCCTGCGCGTCCGGAGCCTGTGCTCTGCAACGGGAGAGGCCACAACAGTGAGAGGCCCGAGTACCGCAAAAAAAAAAAAAGGATTACATTTCAGGTTTTTAACTCTTAGAATCTTTTTTTTTTCCTGTTATGGATTTGAATGTTAATTAGAGGCTGTGTTAGGCACTGGGGATACAGTAGTAAATATGAGAGGTAGGTCTGCATGCTAGAGGAGTTTATTCCATTAGGGAGCAGACAAAAAAAAATCATTGTACATATACTAGGCATTCTGAAAAATGAATATGGAGCTCATGGATATGGGAGATCCAGTTTCAGTATAGGTGGTCAGAGAAAGCCTCTTGACGAATTAACACTTCAACTCAGACTTGAATGGACAAGGATTAGCTAGCAGGGCTGGGAAGGGCATTTTTGTGCAGAGGGAATAGCCATGCTTAGAACCCTGGGATTGTCATAAGTGAACAAGGGCCAGGCGGGATTGGGGAGGACCAGAGCAAGGAGGACTTGGTAAGGAGGTAGAATATAATTCTAAGAGCAATGAGATTTGAAGATTTTAAGGCAGGGATAGAATTTAATAGTTTGTGGGTGATCACATTTGTAGCTTATATTTAATGCTGCCCTTAAGATGTTGCTGTTGCATAATTAATCAGGCAAAGGATAGACAGGTAGCCAGATGCAGTGGAGTGCAAGAAGTAAGACTTTCGGCAGCACTAAAATTGGAACAGCTTTTTAATCTGGTGAAAGCATACTCTTAGGATGAGAGTAGTGAAGGCTTGGAAATTCTAACCCGAGGAAGCCAGATTTACTAAGAGCCTTGCAATCTGCAGTTGTTTGTCTGGTGTTTCATAAGAAATTTTTTAATCTAAAATTTGCAAGTTATTTTTTTGTCACTCTCCACCCCAACTTTTAATTTTGAAAATTTCAACTTTACAAAAAAAGAATAGAACATTGAGCATCTGGATGGAATAATTGTTAATGTTTTGCCTTTTTTGCTTTATCTCTCTGTATACACACACATTCAATTTTGGGCTTAATCATTTTAGAGTATACTGCAGATATTGTAACACTTTACTCCTAAGTATGTAAGCATTTGTCTGCTAAGAATAAGGGCATTCTTCTACCTAACACCAATACTATTATTATACCTAAGAATCCATAATATCCAGTTCATATTGAAATTTCCCAGGTGTTCCACGAATATATTTATAGCTGTTTTTTGGTTTTCAGCCACATTTCATTCAAGGGTCATATATTTGGTTGTGATTTTTCTTGGTACTTTTTGAGACTTCTTGATATATGCCTATCATTCATGAATAGGGATTTATATTCTAGTCACCCTCTGGCCATTTTTATCTCTGAATAATAGTTTTAGTCTTTGTTTGTTGTCCGCTTATAGGAACACTCAAGAATAGGCTTTTCATTTGAAGAGTCGTTATAGTTATTCAGCATATTCCTTTCATATATTTAATAAGGGCCTACTATACATCAGACATCATTTTTATAGGTGCTTGGAGGTGAAATGGAACAGGAAAGGTAAGGGAGTTTCAAGTTAGTGGGAACAGAGGAGGGGGCAGTTAAAACTTCCTTATAAAGCCAAGTTGGTACCATATATGTGAGAATGCTAAGTTGGTATTATGGCAGTAGTAGCCTGACTTTCACCTTAAATGAGGTAGGAAATGCCATGTTTTACTTGAACAACATAGCTGCTTTTGTGTATTTTGTTAAATAGTTAAATATTTTGAAAATATTTCTTTTCTAAATTAGCCAAATATGTTGTATTTTCAGAAGCAGAGAAGTTCCATTGCTTCTGCCAGTCATTCAGGTTATCTAGTGTGAGCATCTAAAATCTGTCTAAAGAGTAGAATTGACATTTCAGGCTTCTATAAAGAATTCTGCAACATAAGCTTCAAAGGTCCCCCTTTTTTGGTGAAAATAGAATTTACTACTAAAATCCAGCCAGCAGTTGGGAGTGGAGGGAGACTGGTCAAGGAAAGGAGGAATACGACTGAAGGTTGGGCAAAGAGGAGGCCCCCTCCCTGCAGGGGGCCTCAGAGGCCTACAGCCAGCAAGTCAAATGGCAGTGTGATTTCTGTGTGATGGCAGAATATGGGGGCTTTAAGCTAAGTGTGGCTTCAGGAGGGTGGGAAGTATACCCGTGAATCATTAACCAGTAAGTTACCTGTAAGCTTTAGGCCCAAGAGCCATGATGATGATGTGGTGGTGGAGAGTATTGATTTGGAAGCTGTTTGCTGAAATCATCGAATGCTTTAGACTCATTTATCCTGCAGGTACTTAAGCCCAGAAGGGTCAGCAGAAGACCCCTTCCAAACACTGCCTCCTAGTGACAGAGATCATCGCTGACAGTCTCTCAGAGGAAGGAGAGGTGACCAGGAGGTGGCTTTGTAGTTGTTGGAAGCGGCCAAAGCCCATTTTGGGACAGTTCCGTGCTTATAGACAAAAGGTTCACAAATTTATAGAGTGAGCATGGTCGTGAAGCATGCTCTTTACAGGTCATACACATATAAACACAGAGACTTACTTTTTGAAATTTAAAAACATGTTTTAAATGTTCATATGTACCCAGCATTTCAACTTGATTTTGTTTATGTGAACCTCCTCTCCATTATCAGCCAAAAATATGAGTAAGTACAAAGAAAGAGGAACATACCAAGAAGTTTTCACCCTCACAATTTGCCATTGGTGAGGAGAGCCACGGCCTTTGGGCCTAACTTAATTGAACCCCCTCTACATGCAGTGGGAATCATGGTCTCTTTGCTGTTCCACTGGGGGATGTGGATGAATAAAGCTCCAGCATCATTTTGTCCATCACTGAGAAGTAGCTTTAATGCCTCTGCAGTGGTGGAAGGACGGGATGCTATAGTCCTCCCCAGGACCAGCAGCTCCGTGTTGGACCGTTTGTCTCCACCATTGTGATGGAATCATTTATTTGTCAGGGAATAGTGCCAAATGTGTTTGTCCTTTCGCTTTCTATTTTCATAGGAAGTCTGTGAGGCTGAACTTGAAGAAGCTCAGCTGATACTATATTCCCAAACCAAAATCTCACAGTTGAAAAAGACACATTCTTAGTGTCCATGACACCTGGCAATCTATTTGCTTAACTTAACATATTTATGTAAATACACGTGTATTACATACACAGTATATATACAATATACATTTCCATCCCTCCACGCAATACAGGGGTACATTGCATCTGTATTCTGGTTATCAGAATGCAACTAAACTTTTCACGGGCTTAGCTTTATGTTATAAAGAATTTGTATGATTCTGAGTTCAAACAGGCTATATTTTTATAATGCCATGATTCTTTTAAATCACTAATGTGCATGAAATTATAAAGCACAAAAATACTGAAGCAACTTTGCAATAAAAAAAAAAAATTAGTGAATGCACAAGGATTCTAACATTTTTGTTTTGCTATTGTTTCCTTAAGCTGCAACACCATTTTGAATTTGAATACCAGACCAAAGTGGATGGTGAGATAATCCTTCATCTTTATGACAAAGGAGGAATTGAGCAAACAGTTTGTATGTTGGATGGGGTATTTGCATTTATTTTACTGGATACTGCCAACAAGAAAGTATTCTTGGGCAGAGATACCTATGGAGTCAGACCTTTGTTTAAAGCCGTGACAGAAGATGGATTTTTGGCCGTGTGTTCAGAAGCTAAAGGTAATGATAGAATTTTACTGTAGATTTTCATTATTGTCCTGATTCTATGTTTTCTTTTAAATAATACTTATAAATCTAATCCAATGCATATTTACAAATGGGGCAACCCAGATTTTTTATAAGTGACTATGTGAGTCATGGACTTTCTGAGCTTTTCTTTATAAAGCCAAGGAGTTGGACGCTCCTTTTAGCACTTAAATTCTCTAAACCTTAGAGGATAAATCTGTAGTAAAGTCATTTAATTTTTGTCGTGCTGATAGGCTCTGCGTCTGGTCTGATCCCATATGTATTTTCAAGTTTTCCTATGCCACATTGTAATGGTAGGGTTGGCCGGCCCTGCAGTTATTTTACTGTGGTACTGTGCCATAGCTATCACACAGACTCATTTTAATTTAGCATTTTTTAAACAGCTTTATTGGTGTATAATTTACATGCCATACAATTCTTCCGTTTAAAGTGTACAGTTCAGTGGTTTTTAGTACGTTCATAGATATATGCAACCAATGCTTCGGTCAATTTTAGAAATTTTTTATCACCTCAAAAATAAACCCCGTAGGGAAATCCCTGGCGGTCCAGTGGTTAGGACTCTGTGCCTTCACTGCTGAGGGCCCCGGTTCGATTCCCGGTCAGGGGAACTGAGATCCCACAAGTCTTGCAATGCGGCCAAAAAAATAAAAATAAACCTTGTACTCTTGAGCTGTCACTCCCCATCACTCCATATCCATCAGCCATTAAACTTCCTGTCCCCAACTACCTCCTCTACCCCCTCTCCCCCCAGTCCCAGCCAACTGCCAGTCTGCTTTCAGTCTATGTGGATTTCCCTATTCTGGGCATTCCATATGAATGGAGTCATATCACATGTGGTCTTTTGTTACTGGCTTCTGTCACTTGGCATAATGTTTCCGAGGTCTGTCTATGTTGTAACATGTATCAGTATTTACTTTTTATGGCCAAAAGATATTCCATTACATGGATATACCACATCCTGTTTATCCACTCTTAATCCTTTTGTCAGGTGATGGACAACTGGCTCTTATGAATAATGCTTCTCTACATATTTGTGTACAAGTTTTGTGTTTTCATTTCTCTTCGGTGTATACCTAGGAGTGGACTTGCTGGGTCACGTGGTTTACTCTATGTTTACAAATAGCATCAAAAAGAATAAAATACTTGAGAATAAATCTAACAAAAGCAGTGCAAAACTGTATGCTGAAAACTATAAACATTGTTGAAAGAAATGAAAGAAGATCTAAATAAATTGGAAAGCATACAATGATCATGGATCGAAGACTTAACATTGTTAAGTTGGCACAGACTCCCCCAGTGGATCTACAGATTCAGCATGACCTCTGTCAGAATCCCAGGTGACTTCTTCGTAAAAATTGACAAGCTGACTCTGAAATTCATAGGGAATGGCAAAGGACTCACAATAGCCAAAACAATCTTGAGAAAGAATAAAGTAAGAGGATTCTCACTTCCTGACTTCAAAACGTACTACAAAATAACGGTAATCAGGACAGTGTGGTACTGGCAGGACAGACATATAGACCAGTGGAATAGAACTAAGAGTCCAGAAGTGAATCCATACATCTGCAGTCAACAGATTTTCATCAAGGGTTCCAAGACCATTCAATGGGCAAAGAACAGTCTTTTCAACAAATGGTGCTGGGACAACTGGACACACACATGCAAAAAAATGAAGTTATTAAACCTTTACCTCACACTATACATAAAAATTAAAGTGGGTCAAACTCCTAAATGTAAACACTAAAACTATAGATCTCTTAGAAGAAAATATATGGCTAAATCTTCATGACCTTGGATTTTGCAAAGATTTCTTAGATATGACCCCGAAAGCAAAAGCAACAAAAAAATAAATTGGATTTCATCAGAATTAAACATTCTTGTACTTCAAAGGACATCATCAAGAAAGTGAAGAGACAACCCACAGAATGGAATAAAATACTTATAAGTCATATTTAGCATTTTTTGACAAAGTTGAGGAAAGCATTCATCTTTTATCTCCTAGCTAGATAGAATGACATCCTAAAATCTGGTCTACCTGCCTGTCTGCCTTTTTGCCTCATTGCTTAAATCACTTACTGTGATCGTATGGTAAAGAAGTATATATGTTATTTACCTAAAGTGCTGTTAGCGAAGCCCAGCAAAGAGATCACAAGGGAAAAGCAGACTCCATACTTCCACTGTCTCCAAAACCTTGATATGGAATTACGGTCTCATGTCCAATTTACCCTCTGAAATTTCTTGTGATTTTTTTACATCCTTAACACTGCCCTTTTCTAAACAACATGATCTCATCTAGAATACTGCAACAGTTTTCCTTCCTCAGTGCTTTTAGAATAGCCTATCAAAAACTCATTTGAGGGTCTTCCCTGGTGGCGCAGTGGTTGAGAGTCCGCCTGCTGATGCAGGGGACGCGGGTTCGTGCCCCGGTCTGGGAGGGTCCCATATGCCGTGGAGCGGCTGGGCCCGTGAGCCATGGCTGCTGGGCCTGCGCGTCCAGAGCCTGTGCTCCGCAATGGGAGAGGCCACAGCAGTGAGAGGCCTGCGCACCACAAAAAAAAAAACAAAAAAAAAACTCATTTGGTCATGGTGCTCCCTGCTTAAAATCTTGTAACTGCTTCTCCCCCTACAGGAGCTGTGTGGCTAGCTTGAGGTCTGCTAGCTGGTGATAGGATCTGGGGCTTGTCTGCTGTTTGAATTCCACACTACACAGTAGATTCCTGGGTCAACAAACTCAAATTATAAATCATAATAAGTATTCTGTGTAGATAGGCTTACTGTTTATAATAAACCACTGATTTTTCTTTTCTTTTCTTTTCTTTTTTTTTGCGGTATGCGGGCCTCTCACTGTTGTGGCCTCTCCCATTGTGGAGCACAGGCTCCGGACTCGCAGGCTCAGTGGCCATGGCTCACGGGCCCAGCCGCTCCACGGCATGTGGAATCTTTCCAGACCGGGGCACGAACCCGTGTCCCTTGCATCAGCAGGCGGACTCTCAACCACTGCACCACCAGGGAAGCCCCTGATTTTTCTTTTTTAATCACAGATCATGGTGAAGTCAAGTTGGTTACTTCCTGTGAGAACTTATTGAGGGAATTTAAATTATAATGTTTAACTCACACACAGTATATAATAGCTACATAAGGGATAGATGTCTGACTTCTTAATATCTGAGTTTAAAGTACGTAATGGTGGATCATTTTGCTTGTTAAATGGACTGGGAGCCACAGCAATTTTCTTAAGATACCTCAGTGATGACATGTGACTACCAGGATATCATAAAATTAAGTTTCAAGTCATTCTCTTTGCTTAATAAATGTATCTTTTCTTGTATTTGTTTGCTTTAGTGAAGAAAATAGATTTTTTAAAATCAGAAATTCCAGCTAGGGAGAAGAAATTGAACACTGAAGATTTTCCTATTGCCTTGAATTACTAAAAACCAGTGTAATTTTGCTGTGCATCTCTGTACTACTATTACCTTTCTAGTAAGTAGATGATAGGGTTTTGAGTGATTATATTTTTCCAGTTTTGCTTATGTAATGGACACGTATTAAAGAGGGAAGATAAATAGGAAGTTAGAGGATACTAACTAATCATGAAAGTTACTGTGACGTATTATCCTCATTTGAATACATTTATCTTTTTGAATATGTAGGTCTCATTAACTTGAAGCACTCCATGACTCCTTTTTTAAAAGTGGAGCCTTTTCTCCCAGGACACTATGAAGTTTTGGATTTAAAGCCAAATGGCAAAGTAGCATCGGTGGAAATGGTTAAATATCATCACTGTAGAGATGAGCCTCTGCATGCCCTGTATGACAGCGTGGAGAAACTCTTCCCAGGTAAGAAAGCAGAAGCCTATCCACCTGTTCCCCACCTCTCTCCCCAAAAGGAAAACCGTACTCTCACATCACTGGAATGATGTTAAGTTCGAAAATCTGTTTCCTTTTTAATTTGGAGGTGACACATTGCAATTTGGCCAACTTCACTGTTGAGCAAATGCCATCACGATAGAGGTAGATGATTGTGTACCCATTTCAGTAAATAATTCAGCCCAGGCTTTTCTGCAGCTATTTAATTTCCTTTATGTGTTAATAGGTTTTGAGATAGAAACTGTGAAGAACAACATCCGAATCCTTTTTGACAATGCCATTAAGAAACGTTTGATGACGGACAGAAGGATTGGCTGCCTTTTATCAGGTGAAGTCAGTTTAAAAACCTAATTGTATTTAGTGCATATTTAAGTTAAATGATTTATAGCTATCCTGGAGGTTTTGACTATAAAATACTTATTATATGATTTAATCTTTCCTCCATTATAGAATGAAAAAGTTTTCTGTAAGTTGCTTTCAATATTTTAATAATAATGTAGCAAATTAAAGTGATACTATAATTATATTGGTACGAGTGAGCTAGTAAACATTCTTTAGAATGTTCCTTGTCCTCCTACTCCACCATCTTGATTCGAGTCCTAGAATGTGTGTAGTGGTTTTTAACCAATTCAAATACTGTTACCATTATCACAGGTTGAATGTTAGATTTTTCTTATTCAAGTTGATTTTCAATTTATAAAACTTGGGGATTTTTAATGGTAAAACTCTAATCTTAGTGCTTAATAGGAATGTAAATCGTACCTGTCCCTCTCTTATGTAAGACCCATAACCACTACACTTGCTGTCTTGCTCATAGGTGGCTTGGATTCCAGTTTGGTTGCTGCCATCCTGTTGAAGCAGCTAAAAGAGGCCCAAGTACAGTATCCTCTCCAGACATTTGCGATTGGCATGGAAGACAGTCCCGATTTACTAGCTGCTAGAAAGGTAAGACACTGTCTTTGCCTGTTATGTAGTTAAGACAGACTTGTTAGTAATTGATGGTTCTATACTTTGCTGCTGCATTGATTTAGGTAATTGTTTTGAATTAAATATATTAAAATGGAATGAAATGCCTGTTGAATATCAACTATGTTGTACACTGTATTCTGGGCACTTTTTTTTTTTTTTTGTGGTACACGGGCCTCTCACTGTTGTGGCCTCTCCCGTTGCAGAGCACAGGCTCCAGACGCGCAGGCTCAGCGGCCATGGCCCACTGGCCCAGCCGCTCCGCGGCATGTGGGATCTTCCCGGACCAGGGCACGAACCCGCGTCCCCTGCATCAGCAGGCGGACTCTCAACCACTGCGCCACCAGGGAAGCCCCTCTCGGCACTTTTATCTATCACGACCCATGCAGTCCTCACAAAGACCCTATGATAATTCCGCCCTTTTGAGAGTTAGGGCATGGTATAGTGGTTCAGGCTGCAGATGTTAGACCCTGACTGCTGGTTTCAAATCCTACTTCTACCACACAATTCCTCACTTACGCAAGGGAAGTAATAGTATCTACCATGGGATAGTTTTGAGCTGAAAATTACATAATACTTAATATAAGTGTGTAGGATAGAACCTAGCGTGTACTGAGTACTTAGAGAATGTTAGCTATTCTTTTTACTTTTCTTTTCTTTTTTTTTTATAAAGTACTGTGTTTAGGGCTGTGGGCAAAGGGGACCTTGTACACATTCAGTGTGTGGGAGACCTCATTCCCACTTTGGAGAAACTTGCATAGAATGGATAAGAAGGAGCAAGCAGGTGGTCCCAAAGCAAGCTGACCAATGCTAAATGAATCCACAATAGCCAAAGGAAACAGAATGAGGAGAGGGGCTGTTTAATTTAGGAATAACATCCTGGATGTAAAATTAGGCATTGCAGTAGGGCCAAAAGGATGTAAAATCAGTGTGAGGGGGAGTGGGGGGCATGCTTGTTAGGGTGAAGTCTTGGAGTGGGAAGAGTGGCTGGGAGCTCTACCTCTCGGTGGTCAGTGGAGGGCAGACACTGGGGGAGGCAAGGGAGCCTGACTAGGTGGGGCTCATATGCAGTGGCCTAGAGAATCATTTCCCCTTATTGTGGTGGCCTCCGGAATCATTTCTGCTTAGTTTGTCCTGTTTGTTTAACACCCTTGTTAATTCATAATGTGTTGTGAACTACAGTCCTGCTTCATTTTCAAGAGTAGTCCTTTAAAACACAAGCCTGTGGGTATTTCTTTGTATAATCAGGTGGCAAATCATATTGGGAGCGAACACCATGAAGTCCTCTTTAACTCTGAGGAAGGCATTCAGGTCCTGGATGAAGTCATATTTTCCTTGGAAACTTATGATATTACAACAGTCCGTGCTTCAGTAGGTAAGGTATTTTATGATCCCCAAAAGATTTTTAATACTGAAAAGGTGTAAGGATTAAACAATCCTGTTTCAAGCAGTTGTTTAAAAAACAGTACTCAAGCATGAACACAGGTAAAATTCCTGTGTCAGCAATTGTTGAAGACAAGGCCATTTAAGAATTCCTGAAATCTTTTTTGGAGAGGAACAATAAATACATAGTTAAACTTCCACATTTATGGTATCACTATTTATATTTCTCCAAAAAGTAGATACATATTTTTTGCACCACCTTTCCCCCAGTTTCTCAGTATAAAAGCTTCTTGTGCTGTATAGGGAAATAGGTCTACGTTGTAACTAATTTCTGTAAGGAATGCTCGTTTTAGATATATTTTGGTAAATATTCCATCATACGACTTATCAATCAATAACATATTGTGCAGCAAAAAATACTAGTTTTACCCTGTGGATACACACTGAGATTAGAAGCATACTCCCAATCAGACTGATCTAATTTTGCTGAGCCTCTAATGTGCTACTGGCTTAGATATGCCTCTCTTAAGGGATGCAGAATCTGACATGACTCCATTGCAAAGTTCAGGGTCTGCATCCTCATGGTCTAAACTTTGCAGTAATAGTACAGAGGTGCTGTCTCTCCCAAGGAAGCAAAAATTTGTTCTTGAAGGGCAAAACAATCTTAGGTATTACAGTGGTTTCTGGCCTTCCAAAGGGCCACGGTACCTCAACAGAAATACGGTATTTCTGGTACTGATATTTCATTGGTGAAGGAGATTAGGGAAAAAGGTCTAAAAAGTATCCCTAGGGAGGTGATTATGAAAAAACAGTTAAGAACAGATACTGGTTTACAGGGATGTGGAGCAGGGACCGACCGCGGGCCTCTCACTGTTGTGGCCTCTCCCGTTGCGGGAGCACAGGCTCCAGACGCGCAGGCTCAGCAGCCATGGCTCACGGGCCCAGCCGCTCCGCAGCATGTGGGATCTTCCCGGACCAGGGCACGAACCCATGTCCCCTGCCTCGGCAGGCGGACTCTCAACCGCTACGCCACCAGGGAAGCCCCAACCAGCATCTTTTAATGATGCAGTATTCTTAACTGTATTTGACATATGCTGAATGGGGAGTAAGTATCAGAAAAAAAGCCCCGAATAAAAATTAAGCTACTAAAGCCCTAACTTTTCATTTTTTTATAGTGATACTGGTGTGAAAGTTATCACATTTAAGATATGTGAGTCATTGTTCAGCAAAAATTTTTAGCATTTTTAACATTGTTTAGCAAAATCTTCAGATAGACATTCTTGGTCTGAAAGCAGTAACATTTTAAAACCTATATATCAAATTGTGGAAGGGTTTTGGGGTGTTTCATCACAACAGTACGACTTTTGGATTACGTACATAAAAAGATAGGTACCATATAAAGATATTGTAGATAAAAGGTCATTCTTTTGCGAACTACTTTATATTAACAGAGAGTCTAGTGTGATAGCAAAGCTTGCAGTCATTTCCAGAAATCAAATAAAAGGCATTTTTGGTAGAGGGTTATGTGGACATTAATAATTTCTGTCTCTTTTTTAAGGTATGTACTTAATTTCAAAGTACATTCGGAAGAACACGGATAGCATAGTGATCTTCTCTGGAGAAGGTTCAGATGAACTTACACAGGGTTACATATATTTTCACAAGGTAAGCATTCTCAAATGGAGGGATATTGATCCTAGGGGAAGAAAAGTATGAATTATTATTTACCTATTTTCTATCTTCTTTTTTGGTATAACAGTAACACTTTGAATATCTTGTGAGGCATATTAGGAAATCTGATAGTGTCTGTATTTTGCGGGGGAGAAAGAAGTCTTAATAGTGTCAGATAATATCTTTTTTTGAACTAGTTAAGCCTAAGAATGATGTTTCTGTTCTTAGTCTCCTATGGTCCTATGGCTGTCGTACAGCATGTCATTTTGTTTGTTCTGGCACTGGCAGTCTTGGTGTGAGGGAAGGTACGTTTTATCAAGCATTTACTCCCTTCCCTAAGCTCTGTTTGGCTTTTTGTCTTACCCACCTTTAGAATTGGAGTTACGTGTACGAGTAAGATATAAAAACGGTTTCCTGTGCCAGAAGCAAAGCTTGTGGGTGTATTTGTAACTTCAGCTCTGTTTGCAAAATAGGCTCCTTCCCCTGAGAAGGCCGAGGAGGAAAGTGAGCGGCTTCTGAAGGAACTGTATTTGTTTGATGTTCTCCGAGCAGATCGAACTACTGCTGCCCATGGGTAAATGTGGTATTTTAGGAAGCGACTGTAAAAATAACCTCAAAAAACAAAAGGCTCAGTCGTCAATTTCTTTCTTTCCAGTTAGTATATGTTGCAGAGTATGCCTTCTGTAGAGAAAATGAAGCTTGTCTGTTAGTGCAAAGGGATTAGGCTGAATCAGAGTGCTGTTGCCATGGTGAGAGGACATGGATAGGCGGTTTGAGATGGAGTTCCCATCTTGAAAGCACAACATCTTGCCCACTTCTGGGCAACTGAGATGGAAGGCACTTGCAGCTTTTTTTTTTAGTTTTTTTTAAGACAAGTAAAGATTATACACCTTCATGTTGCGAGCGTTGAGCGCCTGCCATGCCAGTTTGATGCTGTGGGGACCATGTGTGGGGAGAGGGAAGCGAAGATGCAAGAGATTTGATTAGCTTAAAGTTGGCTAAAGTTTTCACTTTTTAAAGCCGGTCTTGTTGGAGAATTGAAGACTCTTACTGTACGTGATAAACAACCAATATCAACTTTTTTAGTTGCTTCTACCAAATCACACTTAGATTAGAAAATAATATGAGGTTGGGGAATGAACTGAATTCAAACAGTTTTACTACTAACTGATGAATAACTTACATTCAGTATAAACCAGCGTTCCACAGTGTTTCATCAAAGGCCACATCATCTGTTTCTTGAATCCTGGGGACTCTGGATAGGACAAGCAGATAGGGTAATAACCGCAGATTAGCATTACAGTTTTTAATAGGATGAGAGATGGTCTCACCTAGAAAAAACTGTGAGTCAGAAAAGTCCAGGCAAAGTATGTTCTTAATGATCAGATCACTCATTCTTTTTCTGATTTTTGAGATATTTAATAGTTTACAGAAGGGAAAGTAAAAGTAATTATTCTCCAGTAGTTTGTTTCACTCCCTAGATGATGTAATATGTACTCTGAATGAAGGTTTTTGTATTCATGAATTAGCGTAGGGCAGTTACTTAGGATTATAAAAATGACTTTATAATGTTAACATTACTTAGAGGCTAAGTGAATTCCTAGGAAACTAAGTTTGAATCTAAACAGACAGGCACTAAATATCCATTTTGATTTAGATTTTCTTCTTTTCCTTTTTAAGCCTTGAACTGAGAGTCCCCTTCCTGGATCATCGATTTTCTTCCTATTACATGTCTCTGCCACCAAATATGAGAATCCCCAAGGTGGGTGAATCAAGATAAAAACTGTCAAAAAACCATTGATACTGGTTATATTTAGAACTTTCACTGACACTCCTTTTGTTTTCATGTCAGAACGGGATAGAAAAACATCTTCTGAGAGAGACCTTTGAGGACTCCAATCTGATACCTAAAGAGATTCTCTGGCGACCAAAAGAAGCCTTCAGTGATGGAATAACCTCAGTTAAGAATTCCTGGTTTAGGATTTTACAGGAATACATTGATCATCAGGTATCATGTCTTTAAAAGTATTTTCTGGAATAGGATAATTTGGATGCAGAGTAGTAATCACTGTTCATTTTGTATTTAATTTAAATGTTTGTGTCTGCAGGAGAGATGCCCTGTAAACAATACTTCTTTTAAAGAATTCTGTAAGAATAAAGTGGCATCTAGAATAGAGAGAGGAGACTTACCAGTCATCACTGACTTTTTTTTTTTTTTAATTTACCTATTTTATTTATTTTTGGCTGCATTGGGTCTTTGTGGCTGCGCGTGGGCTTTCTCTAGTTGTGGCAAGTGGGGACTATTCTTCATTGCGGTGCGTGGGCTTCTCATTGCGGTGGCTTCTCTCGTTGCAGAGCACGGGCTCTAGGCATGCAGACTTCAGTTGCAGCACGCGGGCTCAGTAGTTGTGGTACATGGGCTCTAGAGTGTGGGCTCGGTAGTAGTGGTGCACTGGCTTAGTTGCTCCGCGGCATGTGGGATCTTCCCGGACCAGGGCTTGAACCCGTGTGCCCTGCGTTGGCAGGTGGATTCTTAACCACTGCGCCACCAGGGAAGTCCCCTGGCTTTCATCTTACACATTTTTGGGCACCTGTTGGGTGCCAGATGTTATTAGGCACAAATGAATCAAACACTTAGAGCCACCATTTAGAAGTATGCATGTGAATGTACCTTAAAGGTCACTGCAGCTATGTATATTAGGGTATTTTAGCATTTTCTAAGTGATCCAAAGAGTCTCTCACACAATATACATTCATGCCTTTTCTCTTTTTGTTTGTTTTCTGT
Source organism: Lipotes vexillifer (assembly GCF_000442215.2). Classification (NCBI taxonomy): domain Eukaryota; kingdom Metazoa; phylum Chordata; class Mammalia; order Artiodactyla; family Lipotidae; genus Lipotes; species Lipotes vexillifer. Next base: position 771,869 of record NW_006777108.1, read on the forward strand.
TTTTGTGAAGCCAGATTAAATACAAGTATTTCCATGACGGTTAAAAAACCATTTCACTTCTATCTTGTTATTCTTGCAGGTTGATGACGCAGTGATGGCAAGCGCAGCCCAAAAATTTGCCGTCAATACTCCCAAAACGAAAGAAGGCTATTACTACCGTCAGATCTTTGAACGCCACTACCCGGGCCGCGCCGACTGGCTGCCTCATTACTGGATGCCCAAGTGGACTAGTGCCACTGACCCTTCCGCCCGCACTCTGACCCATTACAAGGCCACTGCCAAAGCTTAGGTATTCCCCGAGCCATGGAGTGAAAGTAAACATTTCTTCTCATTGTGAAGGGTAGGGGGCTTGGGGGCAGGAAGGGTCAACGGCCCAGGCTTGCTTGGGTGTGAAAAAATAAAAGTCTTAAATCTGAAACATTGCTATAGTCATTTATATTCATACAGCCCCCTCATCAGAGGTAGCTAGAAACTAAACAGCTTTCACTGTATCACAATAAGAGAGTGAGCTAGGAAAGGGGAAACAGTCTGATGTTTGGGAAGCCTCACACGCCCTCTCCTGGCAGAGCTACTGGAGAGGACTTTTGGGTCTCATGCCAGTGGGGCCTCCTTCCAGGCCTTGCCTCATCTGCCTGTGGTCCTCCTCTGACCTCCTCCCTTCGTTCTTTCTGCATTACTAACAGCTGGCTAGTTACACTCTGGAGAGGTAAGTCCTTTGTAAGACTTTGACAGCTCTATTTTGTAAGACATGTTGACTGAAAACTGCACAGCCTAAAAGTTGAGAATTAAGTCATCAGAAAATCTGCTGAATAAAACTTAACTTACTTAAGCCCAGAAGACAGCCTCTCAGATTGTTCTGAGGGACTGGTCCGCAGAGGTAAGGGAGGAGCCAGGATATATAAGAGTTTTTGCAACAAAGACCAGGTAGTCTGGAACATCAAAAGATTACTGTTAAAACCAAACATCTCAAGTTAATGAATTTAGTGCATTTCTCTGTATAGGAAGAGTCAAGAGTCTAGGCTAATTGAAATCATTCCTTTGATATGCATTTTAACTGTCTAGGGCCAGTGTCCTACTTTTCTCCATCCTGAATCCCCTCAGGGTGCACAGTGGCAGGTGGCTGATGGCTTGATGGGTGCAATATCCTTTGCTTACTGATATGGCAGACAACATTTTTCATCCAGGGATAGTAATTTATATTTTTTTCTGTTGAGCCAATGTCTCTTCTGGAACTATCGTGGTAATTCACGAGTCAGCAACTTTTTCAGGGCTAGACAGTAAATATTTTCGGCTTTGCAGACCTCTCTTGGAACTGTTCAGCTCTGCCATTATGGTGCAAAAGCAGCCACAGACAGTATGGAAACTAATGGGCAAGGCCATATGCAAACATGGGCATGGCTGTGTTGTTTTAAAACTTTATAAAAGCAGGCAGTAGGCTGGATTTGGCCCATTGGCAATAGTTTGCCAAGCCCTGTTCTCGAGCCAGGCATTTCTGATAAAAGGAAAAAGCATTCCAAAACTAGCTGGAAGAAGAGAAAATATAACAAACATTCAATGAACAGGTAGAATTTCATTTGACTGCTCATTGGTTATTTAGGGACAGGATTTTGAAATATATTTTAAAGATGAATTTAGTTATTACAAATTTTTGAAGAGAAAACTGCTGATGCACAGGTAAATAAAAGAATGCTTCATGGGAAGAGTGAGTAGCCCAGGAATTTAGCTGGTAAGTTGGAAGTTGGGGACTGTTAAGCCTACCTGTTGGCCTTCACTTATTTTTAAAAAGTCTAAACATTCTCTGACATAAATCATACCAGTGTTATCTTAGGTCAGTCTCCCAAAGCAATAGAAATAAAAGCAAAAGTAAACAAATGGGACCTAATCAAATGCGCAGACTTCTGTACAGCAAAGGAAACCATAAAACAGACAACCTACAGAATGGGAGAAAATATTCGCAAATGATGTGATGGACAAGGGTTTAATTTCCAAAATAAGCAGCTCATACAACTCAGCAACAACAAAAAAACCCAACTGAATAATGGGCAGAAGACCTAAATAGACATTTCTCCAAACAAGACATAGAGATGGCCAACAGGCACATGGAAAGGTGCTCAACGTCGTCGCTAGTTATTATAGAAATGCAAATAAAAACTACAATAAGGTACCACCTCACACTGGTCAGAATGGTCATCATTAAAAAGTCTACAAATTCTGGAGAGGGTGTGGAGAGAAGGGAACCCTCCTACACTGTTGGTGGGAATGTAAATTGGTACAGCCACTATGGAGAACAGTATGGAGGGTCCTTGAAAAACTAAAAATAGAACTACCATATGACCCAGCAATCCACTCCTGGGCATATACCCAGACAAAACTCTAATTTGAAAAGGTACATGCACCCCAATGTTCAAAGCACTATTCACAATAGCCAAGACATGAAAACAACCTAAATGCCCATCAGCAGAGGAATGGATAAAGAAGATGGGGCACTTATATACAATGGAATATTAGTCATAAAAAAAGAATGAAATAATGCCATTTCCAGCAACATGGATGCACCTGGAGATTATCATACTAAATGAAATCAGAAAGACAAATACCATATGATATAACTTACATGTGGAATCTAAAATATGACACAAAGGAACTTATCTACAAAACAGAAACAGACTCACAGACATAGAGAACAGACTTGTGGTTTCCAAGGGGGAGGGAGGTGCACTGGGAGTTTGGGGTTAGCAGATGCAAGCTATTTATATAGAATGGATAAACAAGGGAATTATCTTCAATATCCTGTGATAAACCAGAATGAAAAAGAATATGAAGAATAATGTATTAATATATATATGTATAACTGAATCACTTTGCTGTACAGCAGAAATTAACACAATATTGTAAATACTTCAATAAAATAAATTTTTAAAAGTCTCTAGAAAGCTGAGGAAATGTCATTAATTAATATTGGGTGACTCTTAATGATAATCTTGTATTCGTAAGTGCTTGAATTGCTTAAACCCGGCATGATTTGATGCCAGGCATGTCCATTCATGGTGCAGCCTCACCCAGCCAAGCTAAGTGACACCAGAAATGCTTGGGACTTAGCTGATAGTGATTACCCAGGGTGCACTGCAAGATTAAGGTATGCCGTAAACCACAAACTGCCAGTTTTTGAGGGTATGAGCTTGGGCTTCAGATTTTTAACTTTAGTGACTCTGATCTGGTGTGATTTTTAGATACCACCCAAAAGTTTGACAGTAGAGATACTCAGTCCTGCAGGTCAACCATGACTGCAGCAACTCGCTAGATAACAAACTGCCTGTGAGACCTACATAATGTGCTAGGCACATGGTATAAAGTGAGCCTTTTCTGCAACTAAAGTAGTTGAAGAAACTGTAGCCACTGGGACATGTGCACATGACTTAGCAGCTACATACAGGCCAAGCCTGCTTTCCTGGACTTTTCTGATATTGATGACTCAGTGCTAAGGAGGCATGTGGTTTCTAATCCACACAGCACTGTTACCAACAGATAATCCAATCCCTTCAGCAGAAACTAAAAGATTCTTAGCTGATCTTGTCCTGCCTTTTCAACCTCATTCACACACCTTAGTGGATGATGTGCCCTTTAAGAGTTGTTTGTTTTTCTTAATGAAATAGTGATATTTGCAGCAACATGGATGGACCTAGAGATTATCATACTGAGTGAAGTAAGTCAGACAGAAAGATAAACATGGTGTGATATCACTTATATGTGGAATCTTTAAAATAATACAAATGAATTTATTTACAAAACAGAAAGACTCACAGACATAGAAAACAGACAGGGTTACCAAAGGAAAAGGGGGGAGGGGAAGGGATAAATTAGGTATTAACAGATATACACCACTATATAGAAAATAAATAACAAGGATTTACTGTATAGTACAGGGAACTATATTCAATATTTGTAATAACCTATAATGGAAAAGAATCTGAAACATGTATATGAGAAGGTACATATATATATATATATAATTGAATCACTTTGCTGTACACCTGACACTAATATTGTAAATCAACCATGCTTCAATTTAAAAGATTTTTTTCATCTTAATACTGTAGAAAATTTACTTTATAGTTTTGATAGATATATTTCCATTAAAAAATGAAATATTAGAAACATCTCAATCCTACCACTGTTTTCAATAGTTTTAACATTTTCTTGCAGATCATTAGCTGTAAAAGCACAGTTGCACCTATGCAAGAATATGATCTTAGTTAAATAAGGCCTCAAAGCTTCTTAAATCCTTTACAAGGAAAATAGAAAAAGGAACTAACCCTGGGCCTGCTGGTGTCAGACCACTGTGTGAACACCTTGTTGAAGCCTCAGAGCCTGCTCCTCGATTCCTCCTGCCTTGGGGTTGCCTTAGTTTGGTCTTGAGTCTGAGATAACAGATTCTTGGAGTGGGTCCCCATGGGGGGGAAAAGCCGGCCACAGGGAGGCAGTTCCATATGGCTCTAAGCCTGTGCAGTGGATAAATCACAACATCAAGCACGTACCTACCAACTGTTGTAGTACTTTATTGCATTAGCTCATTTAGTGAGTTAACCCTCATTCTGAGGAAGCGTGGCACATTTTATTTCCTAAAAGTGGCCACAGTAGTATTTCTGGTCTCACAGACTGCCAGAGACTTGCTGTGCCCTTGGAGACACAGTGTGCTTCCCCTCTTCTTGAGCCTGGGAAGAATTTTATGATTGCCTTGACTGGTAGAATCTACTAGAAAGTGACCTCTGAGGATAGGTCACAAAAGGCGAATCGGCCTCTGCTTTCTCTCTCTCGATGTGTGTCATAAGGAAGCCCGGGCCACACGAAGAGGCCATGTGTAAGAGGGCTGACAGCCCCAGCCATGGTCTCAGTCAATGTCAATCACCAGGGGTGGGGTGAGTGAGCCCCCAGATGATTCCAGCTCCTAGTCTGAGCCTTCCAGCTGAGGCCCCCTTCATGGGGAGCAGAGATAAACCATCCCTGCTGTGGTGTGCTCCATCCAAATTCCTGACTCATCAATCTATGAGCCTAATAAATGGTTGTTGGACACCATTACATTTTGAGATGGTTTCTTACACAGGCATAGTTGCCGGCACAAGTAAGCACTATTACGTCTATTATACACAGGTTAAGTCACTTGCCCAAATCACTCAGCTAATTACTAAGTGTTGGAGCCCCAAGTTAGCCAGACAGATTGGCTCTAGAGTCTTTGTGGTGTTCTTTCCTGACTATCCTCCCAATACCAGCATGAAAGTACAGCCCAGGTCTCTGCGGTGAATTAGGAACTGGGGGAAAGGGGCTTCTCTAGAGTTGAGCTGGGAGCAGAAGCAGGGAGAGATGGGTTACCTCCCAGGCGAGGCCAGTGACGCTAATCATTTTCTATAAAGGGCTAGGTTAGATGATGAGAAAACAATCCCAAATCTTCAGTGCATTACCACAACAAAAGTTATTTCTTGCTCAAACCGTATGTTCATCTGGGTCTCTGGGGGGGCTCTGCTCATTGTTGAGGGGGTTATAATCACTCTGGGACTCAGCTGATGGAGACACAATCTTGACACACACTTCCAAAACCAGCAAGGCAGGGGATGAAGACAGTGGTGACTCATGTACCGTGACTTAGAGCTTCCACCTGCAGAGATACATCACTTTTCCTCACATTTTATGGGCCAAAGCAAGTCAGTTGACCACTCCTAACTTCAAGGTTGCACGTACCAGAAAGGGAAATGAAATATATATTTGGAGAACAGTACTAATGACTCCCCAAATCCACCCTTCAGTCACCAAATAGTTCACTATCTTTCATACACACAAAATACAATCATCAAGAGTGATTTTCAAGAGTGACAACCCAAGAATTCCATCTTGTCATGCCCATATGCCCAGAGTTGAGGATTTCTGGGTGATGGACTGATGTACAAGGTGGCTCCTCTTCATAAACTTATAAGAAAATTTACCTGCTCCCTACTTGTTCAATATACAATAGAAGAGGAATAAAATAACAACAACAAAACATATACTCCTGTTTGAAAAGGAAAGAACGGGAGGCATACAGCAAACCCTGATGGGTAGCAATTCTGACACCCTGCTCACCAGTCATTTTGAGGGACCTCCCCCAGAGGCTCCAGCAGAAAACTGCCCCTAAAGGCTCAGCAGCAGGCAAGACATCACTGTGTGGCCAGGAGGAGGCAGGAGTGAGAGAGCTGGTGGAAGTGGGGAACGCTTTCAGGGGGGAAGGCTGATTTCTAGCAATAAAGTTAACTCATGCCGGCCTAATTTTGGTTACCCAGAACCAAAGGTCACCCTTCCTGAATGCTTAACACTGCTCTCAAAGCTATAATCCTGTGACGTGTATACTATAGAGCTCATCCACATTATATAGATGCAGAGTGTGGGGGAGAGGTGTTAAGTTACATGCCCCAGTTCACATAGCTAATAAGTAATCAGAGTGGGGTATTTGATCCCAGGTTCAAGAATTTTAGGGACTTTGAACTTAACCCCTACTCTGTGTTACCTTTCAAAGGATTAGGGTAGAGAAAATAATTACATGCATGGAAAAAATATAATTCTGAGATTTTTCTCTAATTCTCTATTTTCAATGGGATTATATACTCCATTTAATGGATATTTCAGAAGTTATTTAACATACCTACTAATTTAAGCATAAGAGAATTTCTTTTAAAAAAAGTTTTCAAAAAATTTGTTATGAACACAAAGAAGCACACATTACTTAGTTCAATTTAGATTTTATGTGATCTAGATCTTATGTGAATTGTTACCTGATCTCAGGCCCTAGCTAGCCAGTAAATGGATGCCGAAAATTAATTTATAGTCCTCTTTGCAACTTGGAGAATTTTCAGTAATGCTAGGAAAAAAGCCATACTCAAATTATTAGTGTATTTTAGAAATTGGTTGTTGCAGTATAAAATATTTGATTTCTGAGGGCTAATATAATACATAAGACCACAAGGTGACAGCCAAGACACATGATTTTCTCTTCAGACATTTTATGATTTTTCTCAAATGTGGTAATGCAGACAAACTTTTATGCCAAATTGGAGAAATGACACATTCATTTCACGGAATAAATCCAAGCACAGAAGCTCCACAGTTTGCAATAGGTAATAAGCGAACAGTTTTAACTTGCTAACAGCACAGTTCTTGTTCAGGCCAGTATGAGCTATATATGTATTTTTTCCTGAATCTTCTATCTTCCTCCTCTGTGATCCGTATTCCTAAACGTACCTGTACAGAGTGTGTTCTTAAAAGGTTAAGATCTCTCATACTCAAAGGTAAGAAGGAATGTGGACAACCCCAATCTGATTTTATTTGCCTTTGAGCAATAAAATCTACACAAACTGTCAGTTATATGATCACCCACTCTAGAGAACCCTGCCTCGTCTCAGTGTATTCTAATCCAGCTAAAAGACTTTTTACCCATAACATGAGCTAACCTGTACTGGTGACTCACTGTGAGTCTAACCCTGATCTAAAACCCATGCTAGGTCTCTATAACAATCCTGAGAGGTACCCACTATTTTTTTTTTTTTTTTTGCGGTACAGGGGCCTCTTACTGTTGTGGCCTCTCCTGCTGCAGAGCACAGACTCCGGACGCTCAGACTCAGCGGCCATGGCTCACGGGCTCAGCCTCTCCACGGCATGTGGGATCCTCCCAGACCGGTGCACGAACCCGTGTCCCCTGCATCGGCAGGTGGAGTCTCAACCACTGCGCCGCCAGGGAAGCCCCTGCATGTGTGTTTTTGGTGGGGGGTGGGAGGGTTGATTTTTCCATCCCCATCTCCTACGTCTGTACTGTTTAGGTTTTATCACTGGAAATGCTGGTAAAGACCTGCTTGACAGTGTGTGTTGGCAGGGGTCAGGGGAGGTGGGCATCATCTTAGGCAAGACGCCCAGCAGAAGAGGGAATACAGTAGTCCTGCAATCTCTGCTTCCTCCTTTCTCAAGAGCAGGCATTGGAGAACTATTCTAGCCAAGAGCGACAGCTACACATCATTGGCCTAGAGATGAGAAGACTAATGGGATCATGGGTCTGAAATGCAGAGCTGACCAACCTTCCTCTCTGCCTCCATGGCCCCCAAAGGGGCACATGTCACCTAAAGCAGGATGCAAGGTGGTCTATTGGGTACAAGAAAAATAGAATTTCTATTTTAAATTTTCCCTTTAAAATTTCTGTTTCTGTACACCATTTTAAAAATGTACATGTTAGTACATTAATAATTAAATATATACATACAGCATGCTCTAATTTTTTTTTTACAGACGGTGTGGACATTCAAAAATTTGAAGGCCATGGTCCTAGTAGATAAAGTTCAAACTCCCTTTGCACAGCACACAAGAAGTCCTGGCATGATTTGGCTGCACTCATGCTTCACCTTTCCCGCTCAAGCAACTGTAAACTGTGTATAGTTCCAGAACACATCAGGACGTGAGGAAAGCAGAGGATAGGACAGTGAGAAAAGCTAAGCAAAGATGAAGTTCTGCTAACGTCCATTCTTAGTTTGTTCCCGTGGGGATAGTAAAAGGCTTCACAAAATTATCCTACCTTTAGGCACGGGGCCAGGTTTTTGCCTGCCTGTATCAGTCAGCCCTTGCCCAGGGATGCCCTTGGAGGAAGGCAAAACCTTTCAGGCACTTCCAGGCTAGGGAATACTCACCAGCTGAGGGCAATTCTCTGGAGAATGCCACCTTGTGAGCTGTAGTGGAGAGCTTTCACAGCAGCTGGGGAATTCAGTGAGCCAATCTGGTTAAGGGAGGGGATGGGGTGAATAAAGTACCCAGCAACACTACTACATTTTGCCACATTGATATCTACAAATCTGTAAGTACCTTCACAGAAAGATAATTGTGTGAGAAAAGTACCATTTTATTCTCCATCAATACACTAATTGTAAACTTAATAACTTGTAGCCTTGAGGCTTTTTTTCTTTTCCTTTAAACATGGTTCTATTTTGGTTAGCTAGTCTTTTTAAAACCTGGCTTTTCTTCCCTAAATACTTTAGTCTCTCAGTTTTCCTTTGTACCTGGCTAATTTCTTTTCACAGTTAAGACTTACCTCAGATGCCAATTTTTCTGGGAAGCCTTCCCTGATCCTTCTAAAGCTGGGATGTTCTGCTACTCAGTTCTCATAAAACTTCATATATTCCTATATCATTATGTTATGGCAATGTTGTAGGATTATCCCACAATGTGTCTGAATCACTCAGGGCTTGGTCAGGAAAACAGAAGCCACTCCATGTTTTCTGGGCATACAGGGTTTGCTACAGGAATTAGGGGCTTACTTGACTGTAGGAAGAGCTGAGGGAGTAATGAAGTATGGGAAGCCGCTGCGGAGGGTAAGGAAGGAGGCTGACACTGAGGAAGATCTGGCCCAAAGTAACAACTCACCAGGAAGCTGCTGTGACTCTTAAGGATCTTGGAGAAGCACTCTCACAGCCTCAGGGCGCAGCAGCCACATGGGTGGTCCCCAAGAACTCCCCAGGGAGCTGCTGTGCATCCCTCATCTGCTCATGAGTCCGGCTGCAACTGCCAGTGGAGATTACAGCTTCTCTTCCTCTTCCGCCTTCCAAATCTCCAGCAACTTCCTCTTATAGGCAGCTCCACATCCCAGGGAAGGGAATTCTGAGAGGAGACCTTAAAGGGGATGGTGGTGGTGCTGAGTTAACAACAGATCATGCAGTGCAGTAGCCCATGATAGATTATGAGCTTCTCCCCAGCTGGAGAATGTAACTTATTCATTTCTATCTTCTTGGTGCCTGGAAGTTCCTGGAAATTAGAGGTACCCATTAAATGTCCGTTAAACGATTGAATAAGTGAATGCAGAGAGGACAACAGCTCCCTGAAACCAGATGATTTTGGCTGTATTCTAAATGATGCTATGAGAGATCAATGGTCGATCTCCAAAGAACCTTATATTTCATAACACAAGGTAGTGATAATTAGTAATTCAGGATATCTTTCCCATGCTGACCAAAATCGCCAAATTTCTGAAATCTAAAATCCTAGATAGGAAGGCGCCTTTGCAATTCAGTGCACTGAAAATGGTAAGGAATGTTAGGTCAGGGAGCCATTCTCCACCATATTGCCTCTCTGACTTTCTTGAGTTCCTTCCAGTTCCTGAGAACCATGTGCATGTTTAGAAAAATGCCACTAGGTGGCACTCTTGCTTCTTTGCCGTAGTAGGTCATTGCCTTTTCTAGACAAGGGAATTGAGTGTAACTGAGAAAGAAATGTTACTTTTTAAAAGCAACTAAACTGTTCCTCAAATTATAACTACAAAATTGACGTTAGCTGACATAAAATACATACCTCTTCAAACAAGAACCAAAACAAACATAAAAATCAAAGAGCCTAACATCCTCATCTATAATGTTTTCACCATTTCAGAATTACAAGTGGCACTAGAATCTTGTTCTGTTAAGTGTTCCCAGGGGTTCGTCTCCCCATTTACACTGTCCCTGCTTCCCATGCAAGGTGGGTTGATTCAGAAGCTTACTGTCTTAATTCCAAAGTCTATGGTGCAGACGGGGCGGAGAGGGTGGGGAAACCCTTTTGTTTTTTTTAACACAGCAGGTTAGTATGCACTTAAATTAGTTCAAATTATGGCTAGGAAACAGCTGATCATGATAAATAGAGGCAAAGCTGCTACAGTACATGTAGAAATCTTTTCCTTCAAAATCTAAAAATTTCTTCCTAACTAAATTAAGTCTTTGTGACGTTTTACACTTTTTTTTTTAAGCATAAAAGAAGTACTTATTCACTGACAAAAACCCAGGGAAATAAAGGTAGGCAAAGAGAAAAACAAAAAAAAATTATTAATCTCAGCCCCAATGACGAATAAACATTTCAGTGAGTGTTTTCATAGTCCCATAGTCCTTTATTAATCATTCATTTATATATGTGATTGACTTGGTAGACTCAATACACACTCTATATTCCAGGCACCACACTAGGTTTTGACCCTGCAAAGGAAAACAAGGTAGACAATCCCTCTCAACAAAGGAGACATGGCACCTCTCTCTCCGTCTTTCACTGTCTCTATAAATATGTTTCCATATAAATATATATGTCTCTATATGCTTATACATACACATATATACATACATGCACTTATATATTTTTTTTCCCAAAAAAGGTATATTATACATTTTGTTTTATATCCTGATTTTTTTCCTTAATAATATCCTAAGATTATTTTCCATACCATTAAATATTTTTCAAAGGCATTATTTTTCGTTCATAAAACTTTATTTTCTATATACTCAATAGTTTTTAATTGAATATTCCTCTTCTTGAAAATGTAAGTTGTATTTACTTTGTTACTAAAAAAATAATGATTCAAGGAGCAACATTGTAGCCAAATCTTTGCTCACAACCACAGTTGTATTCCTAGTGTAAATCCCCAAAGTTTGGATTGATGGATTAAATGAATTGCAAAATTTTAAAGCTTTCATAGCTATGGCTAAATTTCCTTCATAAGGGCTACACCAATTTTGGTCTCTATTTGCTCATGCCTTTGAATCCTCCACCAATACTGAGTATTTTCATCTAAATAAAGTTTTCAACTTTATAATAATAAATAATACTTTAAAATAATACTTCTTTTTGTTTTAATTTATGTGGTTTATGCTAATTGGTTTATTAATGAGTTTGAATATGTTTTCTTATGTTATTAACCAGTTTTCTTATTTTTGAATTTCTTGCTGATTTCCTCTGTCCACTTTTCTATTGGGCACTAGTTTTTTTCTAATGCCCAATAGATATGTAGGGATTCTTTATACATTAAAGTTATTAACCCCTGCAAATATGTTTCTGGTTTGTCATTTGTCTTTCATTATTATTATTTTGGTCATATACAATTTAACACTTTAAAGTTTCTAACTTTAGACCCTCTATTAGGCATTTAGTGAAAGGTAGAAGCAGAGATGAGTATTTTTACGGTTCTGTACAAATTATCCTCTAGATTCAGCTTTCCTTTTTATCTTTGGTTTAGAATTTCTCTAGAGAATCATTGACCATACAATGGGGAAATAACTTATTAAATCCATCAAATTTAGTGAGAAACCTTACCAAAATATTCTTTATTGGGAAAGAGGGCAGAATTTTTGCCCTAGGGACAATTTTGAAATATGTGGGAGCATTTCTGATTGTCATATGACTGGAAAATTCTACTGACACTTTTCAGAGGGCATCCAGGAATGCTAAACATCCTGCAATGCGCAGAATAATGGGGAATTTTTCCTCCTGAGTGCCAATAGTAGCTTCCATTGAGAAACACAGAGTTAGACTATCACCAACCATCTTAAACAAAAATACTATTTAAAATACTTCATAAAAATACTTGAAAACATTATACCAAAACATGTTTTCAGTTGATATATGGTAGCATTTTCTCTGCACTGTATTTATGCATGCAAACTTAATGAATTGGAACACATCAATTCCCTGCTCTAATAATAGGTAACAGACTTCAGTTGAATATGGGTATCAGAGAGATATCTGGCATATGACTGGTTATCGTTTTGGCTTATCAAGAAAGTTATACTACTGGTTTGCTCAGAAAGAGTTGCAGAGGGAGCTGAAATAAGTGAACTGGATTTGTTAACCAAGAGTAGTGATGCTCCAAAAGAATTCTGTTAAGGGACACATCTATTCCCCATTCACATCTTGCCTTCCATTCTATATTCACCAGTAAAGACTGTGACCTCAGGGTGGCCAGTGCAACTGCTTTTGCTCAATTTTAGTCTTCTGTTTGCTCTGGGTGCTATTTGTTCCAATACAAATGTTGAGGTCAGGAAATAACCAAGTCTGGTTTCTCTGTGAGTGTTTTGTTCTCTGGAAATAACAATTATTTTGTTCATCTGAAATTGTCTTTGATCAAACAGGTTGGTATAAACCAGAGTTTTTTGATTGCCTGCAGATGGCAGTGATTATTAACTTGTCATTCTAAATAAAAGGTGTTGGTTTTACCTAAGAGTTCTAGAGTGCTACACTAATGGCAGAGTTTACTGTGTTCTAATAAAAATTAGTAAGATTCACATGCTGCCTTTGAAGAAGAGAGCTGCATTTATATGCTAAACGTAATGTCATTTAAAATATTAGGTAACTAGACACGGAATACAGAAGACATTAAATTCACCAGATTATGCAAAACATCGAATAGTGACAAAAGAGTTTAAGGGCAGGATTTGATTACTGTGGCCAAACTCAAGTAATATATCTTGGAAAATTTGATTCCAAAATATACTTAAATCATGATAAAGTCTGTGATCTAAGTTTTACCTCCAGAACAAGATATAGCAGTAAGAGTTGAAGACATTGGCAAGATACACTCTGGAATACAGACAACAATGCTGTCCAAAGGGAAAGAATTATAAAAAGGCAATGGAAAGAAAACTGCGAATACGATCATCCTCTTACATAAGCTCCTGGAAAATATATGCAATTCTAAGGTCATGAGGAAGGCACAGTGCAGCTGCAGAAGTCTGAAAAGAGTCCACTAAAATGGTCACAAGGGAAATGAATAGGAATCATGTGTAGTTCGACTCAAAAGGTAGATCTTCATCAAAACGATAAAGGAGTGGGAATGTGATCAGAATTATTTTTTCATGGTCATTGGGTATTGCTTTACCTTCGAAAGGGTAATATAGGGCATTTAAAGAGAAGGGCTGCTTTCAGCTGTGTACATTCATGAGGCCTGTGTATCAAGAGTGTGTAGAAGACAGAAGCACAAACATGTTCAAGACAATATATACCCAAATATGTTGTTTGCTAATAACTTATAAAGGAAAGAAAATGGAAGTTTGGGGGAATACATAGCTGCTCTTCTAAGTCTAAACTAATTGAATGACGATAACCCTGCCTTTCTATAAATTACTCTTAGTTTTAGAAATTAGACCACCTGAGCTGGAAGGACTTCAAGTCAGACTCAGTGCTAATGATCACATTCCTATTTTCATCAGAATTACAAATCAGTTTAGAAAGGTAAATCCAAAGCATTGTACTATGATGAATACAGAAAATTTACAGGTATATTGAATAGGTTACTGGAGGTATTCAGAGGAGGCTGGACACGATCTTGCTGGAGATGCCAGAGATCTGTGCATTAGATGTGACCAGATTAGATTTGTAATTCTATGACTTGTTCTTTTAAAAGAAAGGAAAGTGAGGATCAAGATTATAAATGGAAAAAAAAAAAAGATTGTAAGTGGGATGAACCTGAATACGAAATGTTTTGATTTAGCATAGCTATTTAGACAATGGAGCCGCCAAGCCTCTTCATTTCCTTTGTTTCCCTCTCTCTATACTAATGAGACAAAATTTCCTCATTATTTATTCAGTAGATATTTATCAAATTGCTACTCTGAGCCAGTATTATAGGTCAACAGTAGTCTCTTGATACATGTTTATTTAGTAGGTAAATTATGGTAATTAGTAATAAGACAAAGAAGATGAGATCATAGTTTCCATCCTCACGTGGACAGAAAGAAAATAATGAGGAAGAAAGGAACCGAACCAAAAGGATGGGATATAGATCTACTAAAGAAATAACTATACCATAAATTTCCCTAAGTATTGCTTTAATATTAACACACAAATTTGGAAATGTTATGACTTCATTTTCATTCTGTTCAAAATACTTTTAAAAAATTTATTTATTTAATTAATTTTTTTTGGGCTGCCTTGGGTCTTTGTTGCGGGCTTCTCATTGTGGTGGCTTCTCTTGTTGTGGAGCACGGGCTCTAGGTGTGTGGGCTTCAGTAGTTGTGGCTCGCCGGTTCTAGGTTGCAGGCTCAATAGTTGTGGCTAGCCTGCTCTAGGTTGCAGACTCAATAGTTGTGGCGCATGGGTTTAATTGCTCTGCAGCATGTGGGATCTTCCCGGACCAGGGCTCGAACCCGTGTCCCCTGCATCGGCAGGCTGATTCTTTTTTTTTTTTTTTTTTTTTTGCGGTAAGCCGCTCCGCGGCATGTGGCATCTTCCTGGACCGGGGCACGAACCCGTGTCTCCTGCATCGGCAGGCGGACTCTCAACCACTGCGCCACCAGGGAAGCCTGGCAGGCTGATTCTTAACCACTGCACCACCAGGGAAGCCCCAAAATACTTTTGAATTTGCCTTTTGATTTCTTCTTTGACCCATGAGTTTCTTAGATGGGTGTTATTTAGTTTTCAAATATTTGGTGATTCTCCAGATTTCTTTCTGTTGTTGATATCCTAATTTAATTCCATTGTGGTCAGAAAACATACTTTGTATGAGTTGAATTATTTTAAATGTATTGAGGATGTGTTTGTTTGGTTTGGTGGATGACTGTACAGAATGGGATTCTTTGGATTTGTATAGTCACTTAGTATGTTTTCAAGTTAAGTAAAACTAGGTGCTAGCTGCTCTACCATACAACCCCCAAATTCCTGTGTCTTAACAAAATAAATGTTTTGATTCTTTTCATAGTCCAAAGAGTGTATGATGAACATGTTTTCCCGTGACGATTCAGGCACCTAGACTCCTTTATTTGGTGGCTCTGTCATGCTCTAGGGTATTCTCAAATTTCTATGCTGGAAGCTCTGAATTCAGCTGCTTGGTGAGTAAAGAGAAAGAACATGGAAGATCACATGAGAAGTTCAGGAAGTCAGGCCTGGAAGTGCTTTAAATTGCTTCTACTCACTTTCCATTAGCTGGAGCTCAATCACATGGCCCAACCTAATATTAATGAGGGCAGGAAATATTGTTTAGGAGTGCTCTCTAGAAGAGGAGGAAAAACGTGGATATTGAGCAGTTCCAGAATTCTCTACTGCAATAAATTTAGAATTATCTGGAGCTAGGTTGCCTTAGATGAAGGCATATATTTCTCAATCTTTTAAGCTTTCTGAAGTTGTTTACTCCTTTCATCTCTAAATAAAACATCTCAGTATTTCTTCCTGTATAATTGCAAAAAATTGCAATGAAGTCCCTATAGGATTTCTGCTTGTCACCTGTCATCCAACAGTTTTTTTCCTGACTTGATGTTTCATTTCTGCTACTGCAGGTTGTCCCATTTCACTATAAACATGAACACAGCTCTCTTTCTTCATTCTTTAAGACCATACTAACACAAGATAGACAACTAGTAGTTGTGATTATTAGCAAAGCATTACAGAAGATCTAGGCAGACAATCAAGGGGGGAATTCCAACATGGAAAAGAAAGATACTTGACATTGCTGCTTCAAAGCTCCAGCAATCAAACCTTACCCGAGAAGCTGCTCACTAGTTATTTCTCTCCAGATTCTAGGATCTGGCCTACTGGCATCATAAGGAGGGCATTCTAAGGCCATCTCCCAACTTCTTTTGCTCCTCCCCAAATCAACCAACCAACCAACCAATCAACTGTTTTTCAGCAGCCAGAAGAATCAACACAATGCTTATTTTAAGAAAACCAAACCTGGTGACCAAAAAATCAGATTACAGAATCAATGGGAAATAGCTTCTCTGCCAAAGGGAGGTATCTTTTTATCATACAAACAATTCCAACACTTTTTAGACTCAACATTTCCCACACACGGTAGTCATTGGTTCTGACCTTGTCCATCTAAAAGCCTTTAAACAATTTCCCCAAATAACAATTTTCTCCCTAGAGTGCCCTCCTATTGCCTAGAAAAACTACCTTTATTGATCCTTGTATCATTGGGCTTTTTATTCCCTCTGGCATTTTTTTCTTTACATCAGTGGTATATTCTAACAAGGTTTTCATACTTTCAGGAAATTGTTTAAAAAGTATAAAGAAATCTTATCTTTTGAGGAATCATTAGGAAAACAGCAGATATTTTCAAATGTGTCTGCACATTAGAATCACCTGGGGAGCATCTAAAACGTTCTTCAGACTGTGCTCCAGACCAACTAGCATGAGGGAGCGGGTGGGTGCTAGAGATCAATATGATTATTTTTTTAAATTCTTCATGTGATTCCAATGTACAGCCAAGATTGAAAACTACTGGGTTAGAGAGAGAGAGATCCATCCTCAATTTTAAGGGGTTAACTTTTACATAATGGTCAAATGGCAACAAGATATATGCGTTTATAAAACTAGAGAGCTAGGTGTACCTTTAGAGCCATTTCTCTTGGGAAATAGCATACAATTGGCTTGGATGATCACTGGTTGAAGATACTGACACTGGGATATGATGCATCAGCTTCCAGATGAAATGACATTGCTGTTTTCTCTGAAAGCAATAGCATCGACTATGGTAATCACTTGACTGTCAAATTTGTGTATTGTAAACCTCCCATTAGCAGTCGAATTTTATCCATGGGTAATTAAAACATTTCACAATAAACATAATTTAAAGTGAAATAAATTTTATTAAATTTCCTATGGCTCAGATTCTTAGAAAGCTGGTAAATCTTTCTGAATCAGTGATGTGAAGGAAATGTAAGAATGATTAAATAACCTTACAGGGATCTTAAACTCTCAGCCCGCCCAGTGGCTCTCTGTGGTATTAATAAATTCATTTCTGGGCCCAGAATTATCCTCTTAAAAGAGTGAAAAAGTGTCTGAATTCTACCTTTTCCAAAATTCAATGCATATTTAGAAAGGAATTAGAGAATTTTGCACATAGAGAGGATATGTACAGAGTTTTGCCTTCAAGGTGTCTTTCTTATTCTCACTAATCAGAGACTGAGCGGCTGCCTTCCCTCCACTGTGGTTCCCCTTCTTATTCCATATCTGTACAGAGCATCATTACTGTTCAGTCTTCCAAATCAGAAACTTCCAGGCCATCTTCGGTTGTTTTATCCTCCTCCATCCCCTAATGCCAGGGTCATCAAAATAAATACTTCCTCACTTTGGAGTATCTGTCAGCCATTATGCCTCCTCCACATTTTCACTGCTGCTTTTGAAGATCAGGCCTTTATTCCTGAACTTCCCGGCTGATGCCTCAACTTTCATCAGTCTCTCTCTTCTTAATTCACCCTTCTCTTTCATGAAATTTACCTTCTTGGTCCCCCATTTCAGCAAAGCCACCCATACTAAACTCCTTAGCCTGCTTCTTAAGGCCTTTTGTAAGGAGGACATTCTCTGACTCTCCAACCTATTTCTTCCTATTCCAACACCCACCTGTGCTGGCAGCGTAGAACTCCTTCAAATCAATAGGAAGAAGATAATAAACTCAACTGAAAAAAGGGGGGGAAAAAAGGTATGGGATAATTTACAGAAGATCCGAAGAGTAAACCTGAGTAACCAATAAAACATTAAAAGATGCTCCATCCCACTACAAACCAGGAAACATACAAATAAAAACCACAGGGCTTCCCTGGTGGCGCAGTGGTTGAGAGTCCACCTGTTGATGCAGGGGACACGGGTACGTGCCCCGGTCCGGGAAGATCCCACATGCCGCGGGGCGGCTGGGCCCGTGAGCCATGGCCGCTGAGCCTGTGCGTCCAGAGCCTGTGCTCCGCAACGGGAGAGGCCACACAGTGAGAGGCCCGCCTACCGCAAACAAACACACACACACACACACACACACACACACACACACACACACAAACCCACAATAACTACTCCATCATACTGTAGAAATTAAAAAACCATGATAAGCCCAAGTGCAAGCAAAGATATGGATTGATGAAAACCCTCTGTACCCAGCTTGAGGAAGTTTGAATTGGTATGGCCATTTTGGAGAACAAACTGGCAATGTCTAATAAAGTTAAAGAAAACCCCATGACCAAGTACATCCAATGCTGAGAATGTATCCTAGAGACACTCTTACCAAGGTATCCAGGGAGATGTATGCAAGTGTTCCTTATGGTTTTTTTCACTGAGCCCCGTTCAGGTAGCATAATTTAGATCATGCAGGTCATATAAAACTTTAAATTAGAATGATTTAGCTATCTCAGTATTTAATTTACCAGCGTATATTAATATAAAATAAACTGATGCTCAGCAAAAATACCTAATGGTTCTAATGCACTCATTCATTTTCTTTTGCATTTATTATGTGCCTACTATGAGCTACATAGTATATTAATGCTGGGTGAATGAGACAGAGTAGCTACTGCTTATTAACGTAAGTTAAAAAAATTACTCAAATACTCTTATCTCGGGACTTCCCTGGTGGTGCAGGGGTTAAGAATCCACCTGCCAATGCAGGGGACAAGGGTTCGATCCCTGATCCGGGAAGATCTCACATGCTGCGGAGCAACTAAGCCCGTGTGCCACAACTACTGAGCCTGAGCTCTAGAGCCTGCAAGCCACAACTACTGAGCCCTTGTGCCACAACTACTGAAGCCCACATGCCACAACTACCGAAGCCCGTGCACCTAGAGCCCCTTCTCGGCAACAAGAGAAGACACCGCAATGAGAAGCCGGCGCACCGCAGCGAAGAGTAGCCCCCGCTCACCACAACTAGAGAAAGCCCGCGTGCAGCAACGAAGACCCAACGCAGCCAAAAAAAATAATTAAATAATTTAAAAAAATATTCTTATCTCTACTCTTATAAATGTTACTGTCCCAGAAGGCAAGTCTGGCTCTGCAGGGGGTATAACACTTTCTAAATTAATCCAGCCCTGTTTCCTGTTGTCTATCTCTTGTTATGATCATAGATGGATAATGCTCAGTAATCTCTGGCTGATGGTGATCAGTGATAAAGTTTTTGCCCACCTATCCTCTGGGCTCTCATTTGTAATGAGACATTAAAGACATCCATTTAGTCACCAGCAGGAAATGAATATCAGATACAAAATGGCTTGTGAAATTACAAAGCACAGACAGAAATAATTTCCTGAAGTGCCATCTTTCAGAGCTGCTCCATTCTTGGCTTCTAAGATGCAGAGGAAATAAGAATAATAAAACTTGATAAAGAAAAAAGAGAAGGGAAAGCATTTCTTCAGTGCTTTTAGTATACTATCTAATGCATTGCTCCTAAAGCATTTCAGCGGGAAAATGAAATGTGTTTTTTAAAGTTGGTTTTCCTTTAAATCAGAGAAGGACATTGACAACATCTGTGTCCCATTTATCAATGCCACACAGGCACACAAGTGTGGAAGGTTTATCGCTTATGTGATGAGGGTTTCTGGGCAGAGAAGGGCTTGAGAGGCAAAGAAAGGAGACTGGCTTGGGGTCTTTATTGAGGTTAGGGCGTGGGGTCAGGGTGAGGGCTCCCACATGCAGGCAGGAGCTTGTGTAGTTTAATTTTTCAGTACAGCCAAAGGAAAGAGCACCCAGGGTTTCTTATCAGCCTGCCCAGATGTGGGGCACAAGGGGAAGAGGCTTAAAAGTTGTCAGCAAATACTTAAAAAAATGAAATCAGACTCTATTGTACTATGTGAGTCCTCTGCTTCTATCAGAGCAAGGTCCCCTCACCACCCTTAGATAAGGAGAGAATAAGGAACAAGTCACTGTTTTTACAAAGATACCTACACTTAAAAATTCCATTCACACCTGATGTACAGAGTGCATCAAATGATGACTTCTTTAACTTGGGCTCATTTTCTCTACTTATTTGTAACATCAAGTACTGTATTAAACTTTCTCTAAATTCAATGCTTACTTGTTTTTTGTTTTTTTATTTTTTTTTTTTGGCTGTGTTGGGTCTTCACTGCTGTGTGCGGGCTTTCTCTAGTTGTGGCGAGCGGTGGCTACTCTTTGTCACGGTGTGCAGGCTTCTCATTGCAGCGGCTTCTCTTGTTGCGGAGCATGGGCTCTAGGCACGTAGGCTTCAGTAGTTATGGCTTCTGGGCTCTAGAGCACAGGCTCAGTAGTTGTGGCACACGGGCTTAGTTGCTCCACGGCATGTGGGATCTTCCTGGACCAGGGATCGAACCCATGTCCCCTGCATTGGCAGGCCGATTCTTAACCACTGCGCCACCAGGGAAGTCCAACTTACATGTTTTTGATGCTTAAACATGTTTTTGATGCTTAAATTTTTTAGCACTTGGTATGTTCAAGTAAAGTTAAAATAAAATACATATTTATTAATCCAAATCTGGTTAAGTAGTTTTAAAATGAGCTCTCAGTTTTAGGCTATGTAGTAAATCTGGCCCCAAACAATACTATTCATGGAATATTGAGGAGATAGAAGGTGACATTAACAGGAAGTAAGCAGAGAGGATGCAGGGCACCATTTTGTTCTGTAGGTTTGTAAGAGAATCCACAACAGGTGAAAAAAATAGCATGTGCAGAGAACACCTTTCTCTCCTTTTGTTAGAGAGGATGAAGGGTTTCTAGACAAGCTGGAGGAAATCATCCAAGAAAAAAACCAGAGAGAGAAGTATTCCTAGGATTTGCGGGGGGATCAAGCCTGGTGATGACTGTGGATGGGAAGCCAGTGTGCAGCCCAACAGGGACAGGAAGACGTGTCTGGAGTCACCATAGGCAAAGGCTCTGCCTGGGGCTGGGGTTGGCTCTGGGAGAAGCTATTCTTCCTGGGATGGTGTGGAATAGCCCCAGCACTGGGGGGAGAGACTGGGGCTTTAGCACAAAGATGATGGAAAGCTGGCAAGGGCTTTGGTGAATTTCATGAGGCTGAGAAGATTATCATGGACAAGAGACAGACAATAACGCTAAATAGAAATATGAGAAGACAGGTGAAACAAAATGAAATGGATACTTTGGAGTAATGTTTGATATCAGGTACCAGTAGATGTATAAAAATGGCAAAGATGCTTAGTAAGCCTTAGGAGAAAAACAGCAAAATATATTGGCAACAAAATTGCAGATTATATTCATTTGTATGTTCACCCATTCAGTCATTCGACAGATCGTTATTGCATGCTCATTATGTACAAGTTTTAGGTACAGGGAATAAAAAAGTAGGAAAGATAAGGATCTTCATGAAGGGGCTCGTGGTTTAGTCCAGTGCTTGGAGGGGTGGAGGGATGAGGTCTTGACTAGAGGCAAGTCCCAGGAAAGTCAGCAGACAGAGACTGAAACCAAACATATCCCAAGATTATGTCTACACAGGCTTCAGGAAAAGGGAATGTTACTTTTTGTTTTTTTAATTGATAGGGAGCTATCTACAGATATATTTTTCTAGAAATAAAATATACTTTTAAAATATACAGAAATGTAACTTAAATCTCAGCTAGGGGTTTCCCTACTGCTCAAGACATAGGTGAAATGGATATAGAACTTCAGTTTTCTGTGAATTCCCAAAGTCAGGTGTAGGGATGGGGCTAATTAATAATCCTAAGGTCACTCCATCTATGGAGTGTGGATCCTCACCAAGTCAACTCTCACATGAAACTCTGCCCTTTCTCCACTTTCTACCTCCTATGCATTAAGCATTCTTGACAAAAGAAGGTCTGAGCCCCTGAACTTACCACTGGCAAGGAGAAATGATTGCTGTGGCTGACTTAGACCAGAGTTCCTCAATCCTGTCTCTACTGATACTTTGGGCTGGATAATTCTTTGCTGTGGGGGATGTCCTGTGCATTGTCAGATGCTTAGCAACATCCCCGACCTCTGCTCATGAGGTGACAATAACAATCTTCCCCTGCACAGTTGTGAAAACTAAGTGTCCCCTGGGTGCCAAAATTGTTCCTGATTGAGAACCCCTGGCTTAGATCAATCAATAATTCCTCACCCTGGAGCAGGGTTTTGCACAATGGGGTGGGGAGTGGTGTGGAACGGATGTTGAGGAGGGTGGCAAACATTGTCAGTTCAGGGCCACCCTGTCACATGACTCCAGAGGGCACCTTCACGTTGTGTCTTACTTAATGGCAACCCTGGCTCATTGCCCCTGTGCGTACACTCCTGGAACTGTTCCACACAGAAGTACCATGATGGTTACCTACCTATCCAATATACAATCTTCTCTTTCATCCCCAGGAACAGACCCAGGCCCCCACTAGTCAGGAGGGTCAATCCCAGGCGAATTAGGTGACGTTGATCTTCAGGGCTTTTTTCTCTGTCTATACCTCTTGCTTTTTCCCACTTCTACCCTTAGGTTTCCTTGAGTTCACTGCCTTATTGTCAGGAATAAAGTTCTCTGGCTGTCGCCAAAAGTCCACTGTGCATTAGTGTAATGGGTCAGAGGAGAGGATGATCAAGGACTGAACCTCTAATAGTAGAAGCACAGGCCCTGTAACGCCTGGTTGTAGTAATGATTACAGCACTAGCTCTGCGTGCTGCTTACTATGCTAGGCTCCGTATTTGTATGTCTCACTTTTAACTATCATCTTATGAGGTAAGGTGCCATGATCATTCCCACAAAGTGAGGCTTGGAGAGGTTAAGGAAGTTTCCCAGTGTTAAATGGCTAATAGCTAATGGATGTGGGATTTGAACCCAAGTAGTGTGACTCTAGGGTTTGGACTCCTAACCACGTTTCTGTAAAATGGCCCCTCAAGTTATACCACACGTGCAATCACTGTGCAGGTAACCATTTCCTGCACCATGTCTGGGGCTGGCTTTGCTCATTCTGACCACTAAACACAGGCAGAAGAACTGATGTGGGAGCTGAGATTCACCTTCAGGGCTTGGGAAGGCCAGTGGGAAGCACCAGCTGGACAAGCTGATGTGAGTGGGATAGACACCCAGAGCAGCAAGATACAGGTAAGTGGATGAGATGGAGAGCAGAACACCAGACCCAAAGTGTCTCAAAGACAACCAAGTCTCAAAGAGAAAACCATACAAGAAGTGCAGAGCTGGTAGACTGCAGGGGCAGACCTGGAGGTGAGATGCAGTATGGCCTCTGATGAGGGGGTCAGAGTCCAGGACACCTGAGTGCCTACAGCTGTCTGTCCTGGGAGCTGGCTCTCCTGCGTCTGAGTTAAAGGCAGAGTGTTGACACCATCTCCATCTGCATGTCCCATATTGTCCTTTAGGACCACGGCACAATCCACAGTCTGGATTTTCTTGGGATGACAACCACAGAAAAAGACAAAGAAGCAGGGCTCTGCCTGCCCCTGGAAGGTCAACCCACTACACAGCTTTGGGGAAGACAGAGTTACTCAGGGGCTGTGATTTAGGGAAACTGAAAAAGCACCTTTAGCACCACAAATGTCTCTTCTAGCTGCCATTTATAGCATGTAAAATTTCAGCATCAAGGATTAATTTATGTGGATTAGAGCTCATGTATATGTCCATGGAAGGGACAATGGGGAACCATAACCTTCCATTAGTACTTAAGAGAAGACAAGTTTCCATTGTGAAAAAAGAATGAGCCCTTGTGGCTGAGACACAGAACAGGTAGGTTTTGATGGCAGCATAGAAGGAAGGACCAATTTGGGGTAATAAGATCTGCTCAGTAAGAGCTAAGCCAGGAGGGCACAGCTGTGCTAATTCATTTCAGCAGGA
>NW_006777108.1:796214-804373 GCF_000442215.2 Lipotes vexillifer
TCAGCAGGAGGCAGAATGAGGACACAGGGACACAGAGAGATGGAGACTTACTGGGGATGAGAAAAGGGAAGTGAGTGTGAGGTCAGAGTAGGAGGGCTGGTGACACCAAACCTGGTTTGTTCATTAACTCATCAGGGTCCCAACACTGATTAGTTACTCTCAGTTGTTAAACTTCATTTTGAATTACTTTTCTCCACTAACATTTTTTTTTTTTAGTATTTAAATTTATTATTATTATTTGTAGTTTTGTATTACACTGTCTTTCTCTGTGCACATTGTGTGTGTCAACATCACCTAGTTTGGGCTAGGATCCAAAATTTCCCTGTAAAATGTCCTTCACAGTATTCAGGAAATTTATACTTTTTCAAAAGCCAAAACAACCTTCAGCAGTAATAGTGGAGCATTTTGTAGCGAAAAGCATCTAAAGATGATGTATTGTGGCATGACTTCACCAAGTGCTATTTCAGCTTTGGGTACTGTACACAGAGACTATGGGAAAGCAGTTCCAATGGTGGCAATAAAACTTGGAACATTTTTGCACTTAACTATTTATAAAGAGTTGTAGATATTTAAGCAGAATATCAAATGGGAAAGCCAGCTGTGTACGTGAACAGGGAGTAGTCAAGAAAGCTGCTCTACAGACACCATCTGAGGTTCAGTAATGAGAACATTCAGTAAATGCCTGTGCTGGGAATGTTTATTAATGCCACGTTACTGGTCGTTTCAGAAATGCTTTTAAAAATGGCTCTGGAAGCATCCATGAGACTGAGATGTACCAGAGAAAAGTGGGAATAGTCAGAGGGGGTTGTCTGTGGCTTCTTTTGGCAGAGGCCAGGCCGGATGAGAAGATGCCATGGGCTGGGAGTGGCTGAGTAGGGGCAGGGGGCATGGGGCACTGAAAGGGGTGTTTATCTGAGGGCAGATGTGAGGAAGCAGAAGCAGGGCTCTATGTCAAAGGGGTCAACATTGTGATGGAAGATAGGAGCATGCTCACAACTAGGGGCGGGTCCATACTGGGTTCAGAGTGTGCCCTGGGAGGGAGTTGGGGCCTTATCTAAGTCTTTAAAGAAGTCTTTTCATCAGAAGGCCTGTTCTGCTCACAGCACTCTATTTTAAGTACTCCTTTAAAAAAAAATTCTTTACCTTTAATTAAGTTAATCATGAAATATTTCAGACATACTAAAAGGGATTCAGAGGCTAATGCAAATAGGGATTCAGAGGCTAATGACCACTTATGTATGCATCGCTCAGCTTAAGAAATAACAGAATACACATACTGTGGAGGCCCATCTCCAGAGGTAATCAACATCTTAAATTTTGTGTTTATCATTGCTACTAAGTTGTTCTATTTTATGACATATGTAAGTATTTACGTACAATACGTGATACTGTTTTGCATATTTTAAAATTTTAATAAAAGGGTATATACTGTGCCAACATCTCTTTCATTTTCAACATATTCTCAACAATTTTTTCTCAACATTGTGTTTTGAGATTTAGCCATTTTAACTATTATATAGTATACTGTTGAATAAATATTCTACAATTCTTTATTCATCCTTCTGATGATAGATATGCTTGAGTTTTTCTAGGGTAAATGCCTAAGAATGGACATTCTAGACCGTAGAATTTGTGCATCTAAAACTTTCCTAGATAATTCCTAGGAGGGTTGGTGGGTGGTTCTTATTAACTTGTAGGAGTTAGTTATTTATTCTAGACCTTAACCCTTTATCAGTAATAGGCATAGCAATCAGTGGATTGCCTTTTATTTTATGATGTCTGTCAATAAAGAGACATTTTTTAATATAGTTGAATTTATTTATCTTTCCTTTCACATTGTGCTTTTTTAAAAAACAAACTTCGTTATATATAATTTTCTCCTTCAGGGTCAACATGTTGTTTTAAATTATATTCTAAAGTTTTAAAATTTGATTTTCAAATGTTACATTTGGTCCTCAATTCATTTGGAACTTATTGCTGTGTATAATATGTGTACCAACTAACATTTTTTATATGGATGTCCAATTGTACCAACATAATTCTTAAAAAGTCCTTCCTTTCCTCACTAAACTTCAAAGGCAGCTTGTTTCTATATATGAGTAGGTATGTTTCCAGCATCCAGATTCTGTGCTATTTGTTTGCTTGTCTATCCCAATGCCAATGTTATAGTAGTAATATACTATAGCTTTATAATAAATATTGATACTGGGGGTATTTTTTTTTTCAGAAGGTTAGATTAAGCTAAATAGGACAGCATTTAAACATAAGTAAAGACAGCACCTCATTATACATAAGCATTTTCTTCCAAAAGTTTATTCTTTCTTCACAAAATTATTATTATTATTTGCCTTTTGCTTTTCCATTGGAATTTCATGAGAGACTTTAAAAATTCTTTCAAAAACCATATGATGAAGAGTTTGGCAAAACTTGTAGTCAGAGGATGCAATTACTATTTCTGAAACAAAAATGTTTTGGGGCTTAAAACAATAATGAGACACTACTACATGCCTATTGGAATGGTAAAAATCCAGACCACTGACAATACAAAACGCTGGTGAGGATGTGGAACAATAGGAACTTTCATTCATTGCTGGTGAGAATACAAAGTAGCACAGCTACTTTGGAAGAGAGTTGGCAGTTTCTTACAAAAGTAAGTAGATTCCTACCACTCAGTCCAGCAATAGTGCTCCTTAGAATTTATCCAAATGAGTTAAAAACTTATTCCATACAAAATCCTGCACACAAATGCTTATAGTGGCTTTATTCATAACTGCCAAAACTTGGAAGCAACCGAGATCCTTCGGTAGGTGAATGGAGTTAAAAACTGGTACATCCAGACAACAGGATATTATTTGGCAATAAAAAGAAAGAGGCTATCAAGCCACAAAAGAGACATGGAGGAATCTTAAATGCACATTACTAAGGGAAAGAAGTCGATCCGCAAAGGCTGTATACTGTATGACTCTAAGTATATGACATTCTGGAAAAGGCGAAACTATGGGGACAGTAGAAAGATCAGTAATTGCCAGAGGTTCTGGGGAAGAAATGAATTTTTAAAAAAAAAAAGTGTTATAGGAGAATTTCCCAAATGAGGTAATGAGATTGAACTAGATTGAGTTGGATGTCCCTGTTATTTGTTTTCATAGCATCTTGTTCTCACCCAGAATGTGAGATTTATCTTACTGTATTGCAATTGTCTGCCACCTTCTGTTTGGGTGTAAGCTTCTTGAAGGGAGTGCCCAGTTTTATTTATTGTTTTATTAAAAGCGGTAGCAGAAAACTTGACTTGTTTGGTGTTCAAAACATTTGAGAATTAACTTGTGACTCTAGTGATGCAATGTAATAAGAATCTAAAAAGGAGATAGGAGAAAATTAAGAAGAAAAAAAAAACCCTAATGCTCATTTGCCATGAATAAATGGAATAAAAATGAAACAATAAAACCCAAACCTTAAATCACAGTATATTTGCTGTCATCACATTTTATGTTTAGACATGCGGATTTCACTTTCATGGGGCTCCCTGGCTCCCAGAGAAATAAATTTGCAATTTGAATACACTGCCATGAATTTTTTTTTTTTTTTTTTTTTTTGTGGTACGCAGGCCTCTCACTGTTGTGGCCTCTCATGCCGTGGAGCACAGGCTCCGGATGCGCAGGCTCAGCGGCCATGGCTCACGGGCCCAGCTGCTCCGCGGCACGTGGGATCCTCCTGGACCGGGGCACGAACCCGTGTCCCCAGCATCGGCAGGCGGACTCCCAACCACTGCGCCACCAGGGAAGCACTGCCATGAATTTTTGAATGTGCCTTCTAGAAAGTATCTGAGGTAGAGGCAAACATGCTTTTCTTCCTTAAAAAAAAAAATCCTAAAATAGCTAACTTGAAAAATGTTAGTAAGCATTGCATTTAAAGGAAAATAATGGTGATCAGGCTTTTGGAAGAAAACACTTAGGTGTAATTTTCTTTCTTCTCCACTTACATTTAAATGTTGCCTGGCTCAGTTTTCTCTACCCTTATGTCAGAAAATGACTATTCTCTACAGTGACTTCCTATTCTAGCCTCTCTTGATTTCTTTTTTCTTTTCTTTTGTGTGTGTGGGGGTGATCTCCAGTGAACTCTCCCTTCCTCTCCCCTTGCCACTGACTAACCAGGATTATCTCTCACTTAGAGATATCAAAAGATTCCAATAAGAGAGGGACAAGACAAACCGCTAACTGGGAAAAAAATATTATCAGAACCCTGGTTAACTAACAAGGGGTTAGTAACCAGAATATATAAAGAACTCCTGGGAATAAATAATAAAAAGACAGACAATCCAATAGAAAAAAATGGGCAAAAGAAAGAATGGAAATGCTATTCAATACTGCAGGGACATTCCATCAAATTGGTAGAAGCTAGAAAAACTGATAATACCAAGTGCAGCCAAAAATGTCCAGCTGTGGGAACTCCCATCTGCTGCTGGGGAGAACGCAAATTGGTACAATCTCTTTTGAACAGGTTTGAAAAACAATTTGTATTACCTAGTAAAGTGGAACATGACCATACCATATGACCCAGCCATTCTGCTACCAAGTACATGCTCTTGGGAAACTTTGGCACTTGTGTATTAGGAGACAGGTACCTGAATGGTTACAGCAGCATTGTTTGTTTTTTTTTTTTCAGCATTGTTTATAATAGGAAAAAACCTGGAAAAACCCAGTGTTCGTAAAAGTAACATGGACAAACAAGTATGGAATAATTATATAGTAAAATACTATACTGCAGTGAAAATGAATCAACTTCAGTACATACATGACATGGATGATCTTAAAGGCATAAACTTGAACAAAAGAAGAAAGTTATAAAAGAGACACATAGTATTATTCCACTGCAAATGTTCAAACATGGGGACACATAGATTGTAAAGACAGAGAATAACTAGAGAATGATTACAATTTCAGGGCAGTAGTTACCACTGAGAGGGGCAAGAAGGGGTGCAATCAGTGAGGGTGTGGAGTGGCTTCTGGGGGTGGGAATATTCTATTTCTTGATGTGGTAGTAGGCATATGAGTGTTTAGTTTATTACTGCTCTTTAAACTGTACAAAAGCTTTCTATATACACTTGCAAATAAGTTGTATTTTATAATTTTAACAAAATGCACCTATATGTGGGACAGTGACTTCCCTCAGGTTCATGGTCAGCTTAACTTGATCTTGATGCCATTAATTTTGTTCTTTAATTTCAGACCTTTCCCTTCCACTCAGTGGGCTCCTGCTTCTTTATGCCTTTTCAGTTTCCTGTGTTCTGCTGTCTTCTTTACTCCTTAGTACTCTGTTTACAGGCCACCGACCTGTGAGCCTATCTCAATATTGTCCCTCCTGTGTTGGAGAACAGTCAAATACAGAAAAGAAATGGTTCACACCTAGGCACGAACCGAATTATGTAACTTAATAAGTTAATTAATTACCTAGGCTTCTTTTAATTAGAGACCTTTTGTGTGCCAAGCTGTGTGCTAAATTTTGGGGATAAAGCCCTTATCCTGGCAGGGGGCCCACAGCCTATTTCAGCCTGGCAGGCAGGTGTCCTCTGGGTCGCCAGTGCTGGTCAACTGCTGCTGGCTGCTGCTGGCAGGGCTATTGGGGGAGGATTTCTATGTCTGCTGCAAGGGAAGAGGTGGCATCTGTGTAACAGATTTGCTATCCTTGAACTTAAAGCAGATGCTTTAACATCACATAGAGGAAGAGAAAGTTTGCTTAATAAACCCATACAATGAGAGCTTTCTCCTGTAAGCTTCCATGGTGATGTTTTATTCTGTATTTATTTGGCATTAGCCATGAACTGCCACTGCACCGCTCCCCCCAGCCCCAATTTTGTCTTCTTCATTATGTTTTAACTTGGTATGTTCAGTTCTGGTATTAACTCTGTAAGGGACAGACAACTTGCGTTTATATCCTACATGGAAGTTAACAGGTAATCTTGCGTATGATATGGCTAAATAAGCATTTATTAACTGATTTGTGTAACATGGTTTCAGCACCAGGACTGAACCTAATATTTAGTACTATTTAGGTATAACTGTTCACAGTGAACCAAATGGACCTTGATGGTTTACTTTTTTAAGAGGAGTGGCTTATATTTCTCGTAAATGAAACAGTTTCAGACTCTGAGATTCTCATTTGTCAACTAAAGACAAAGTTAATAGCACATAAGGAAAATGACAAATCCTTAGTATTTGGATAGTTTCTTTCTTAAAAATCCTTTTCAAAAATTCAAAATAATGTAACATTTTACACTGTACAATGTATGTACAAAAAGGAAAACATTCTTTTTATAGCATCCCACCTACATAGTATAATTTAAGAGAACTGCTTTAGAGCATATTTCAAATACAGGCTGTCACCTTAAATATGTATCCTTTATTTAGTTGCTAGAAGTTGTTAGGTGTTTGTGTACAACCTCTCTCCTCTGTTTCAATGACATATTCCTTTGGACAGAAATATGTAAACAGGTAATAATAGGAACTAGCCTTAGAGAAAGAATTTGAGCGTAATATAGTTTAATTATATCATGCAATGTTTCTGATTTTTGATGGAAGATTAAGAGGTTGGGAAAGTCAGGCATTTTAGACTCAAAG
Source organism: Lipotes vexillifer (assembly GCF_000442215.2). Lineage (NCBI taxonomy): Eukaryota > Metazoa > Chordata > Mammalia > Artiodactyla > Lipotidae > Lipotes > Lipotes vexillifer. The sequence continues at coordinate 802,826 of NW_006777108.1, forward strand.
AAGAAGTGACAACCTGTAGATAAAACAATATGCTTGGAAACTTGAGCCACTGAAAATCTTAACCTGAGAAAAACATGGGTTTTTTCTGTGTTTTATGAACAAGTTTGGATTCAAAAGGCCATGTTTTTGAAGGGCTGGTCTCATACATTGCCTACATCTTGTGGTTTCAGGATCATTCTCATGTTTCCCCAAACCTTTCCTCATCTGTTGGTTGATACTGTAAATGTCTATGACAGTGGACAGTCCATTCGATTTCAGGTTTAAAGTGAAGTTGCTCTGGGAGAATATAACACAATGGTTTAAATTCAAACTAAGGCCTCTATCGCTGATACCAGATGCTTGATTAGAACAGATTTTGGTAGATGGACAAGAGAGGACACTGTAGGAAGGATCATAGTAAGCGTGAGAAATCCAAGCTAAAAACGTATCTGTATATCGTGATTTCTTAATAAAATTCAAATGGCACTTAATTCTAATGTGTCAATGTCCTAAGTAGAATTTTAGTGCAGGTGTGTGTTTGTGTGCAACATGTCATACCTAAAGTATTTAGAAAAGGCAACTTTTCTCTTGACATTGGCTCTGTCCCTACTCCCCTTTTGCTAGTGAATTCCTTATCACATTCCAATCCTCAGAATCATGCTGACTACCATGTTTAACAGATATTTATAAATAGGTGTTTAGTAGATGCCCTTAGAAGGAGACAGAACACAAGTGTCCTCCTGCATGCCTGTGTCATGGGACAGAGGGAGAGATCAACAGACAACTACTGTTTCTTTCTTGCAAGCTCTGTTGAGGAGTGACTCAGTGTTGGCTCTACCAATTTTACTATAATCGTGTATAATTTCATCACTTTAATTAGTATATTTCTCATATAATTCCTGTACGATATAGTTAGTACATGACAATTGACAAATGATTAGGTGTCAGTTGTATAATAGGTGGAGTTAGTACAGAATGTTCCTTTAACACAGGTTAAATATTGAGAAATATGAAAATAAAACTTGAACTTTCTGTGGTAGAAAAAAAAACAAAAACAAAAAAGAAAACAAAACGCTAGTCTTTGTCAATTTATGGAAAGCCGGTCCTAGAATACATGTTTCAGACAAAATCCATTTGTTTCATCAAGTGCAGTTTAACTGCATGCTGTGAACAGATATTTTTCGAGGTTATTTACTGTAGGTTTTGAGAGAAATCCCTCAGTATCAATGTAAGCAATGGTTTGGCCACAGGGATAAAAGGAAATAGTATTCCATTTTCTGCAGAGGGGAATTAAAGTTGGAAATTAATGACATCCTGGGTATTAAGATTTGGAAAAGTACACGAGTTAAAAACATCCTGACTACCAAATTCACATACCAGAAGCTTGGGAGTCGCTACTCTGTTCTAACAGATAAAAGCTGAACAGGCTGAAAAATAAACAACTTTTCTTGGATCTGCAAGAGAAGGGAGGACAGAGGGCAAATTTCCGCCTCCAAGACTGGAGAGAGAAGTAAATATAGAGGGTCACGACTTACCTGAGCAGAGACTCAGAGTAAAAACCGCAGGGGG
>NW_006777108.1:804383-833092 GCF_000442215.2 Lipotes vexillifer
TTCCCTGGTGGCGCAGTGGTTGGGAGTCCGCCTGCCGATGCAGGGGACACGGGTTCGTGCCCCAATCCGGGAAGATCCCACGTGCCGCGGAGCAGCTGGGCCCGTGAGCCATGGCCGCTGAGCCTGCGCGTCCGGAGCCTGTGCTCCGCAGGGGGAGAGGCCACAACAGTGAGAGGCCCGCGTACCACAAAAAACAAATAAACAAACAAAAAAAAACCCAAAACCTTAGTGGGAACCAGGACTGGAGAAGGAAAATAGGAACTATAACTGACGAATTGCTGAACGTTCAGTGTAGGCAACTCAGAGTTAAAAACTCCAGGGGCACCCAGTCTTCAGATGGCGGGCTCAACAATATTATGAGAATTACCTTTAGGAGCTCAGCCAGTTTCTCACAGCAAATATTGGAGAAAAATCCCCTGGTGTTTCCAGTAGGAGGAGGGGAAAAAGAGCCATTTTGAACATGGCTTCCCTTCAGGTGAAACTAATTAACCACAGCCTAATTTACTGGGATATTATCAGAGCCTAACTGACCTGGCAGAAGGGAAATACACAACTCCAGCCCACTCTAGCCATCCTGTCCTAAGTGGGGAGAAAACCACTGAGAAACTCTTGAGAAGTTCACAGTCCAGAGGCACAGGTTCACTAAAGGCTGAGACCTAATCATAGGACCATAGAAAAACTGTCCTGTCCCCGAACTTCACCATTACATTACTAAAAGCATATTTCCAGAGTTTCCTTTTACCCAGTATATCATGTCTGATTAGAAGAAAATTACAAGGCATACCAAATGGACCCTGGAGCACGGGTGATGGGCTCATGCAAGGTCCAGGAGAAAGAGAGGATCTGAAATAGAGCTATAGCCATGGAAATGGACAGATGCGACAGCTGCCGGCAGCATGCAATATATTTTGGTCTGTATAATGAATGCATCTTTTACTGAGTTAGCTCAAAAAAGAGGCTTAAGATCATCATAGATGGAGCATTGTCTTTACAATATGCCAAGCCATCATTTGTAATTACTTTTATTTTCATGATGAAGGGGAGAATCAAAACATGGCTCTTTCTCAGGAAGAGCATAATTTTGAATAGTTGATATATATAATCTCAAACTAGACATTTAGAGTGTTCCTGTTTCCCTCAATAATCTTATGTTATTTACATTGAGTTCCTCTCTTTACATAAGGCTGAAAGCCTCGAAAATTGTTGTTTAAAATTTGGTGAGTGAGCAAAACTTTCGGAGCTCATTAATCTCCATGCCCACAATCTCAGTAGCGTTGCCCTCAGAAATGTGATGAATCCTGGTGCACCTTCTGTTCAGCTCAGTGGAGCTTGCAGCTGGGCCAGTGTTATACAAACTGCTCAATTGCATGAATTCAGTGGTAGGCAGAATTCTAAGATGATCTCCAACCCTTGGGTGTGGGAGGGACCTGTAAATATGGTAGGTTATTACTCTTATGATTGGGTTATGTTACATGGCACAGTTGGATTTTAAAAAGGGAGATTATTCTGGACCTGATCTAATCAGATCAGGAATGAATGAAAAAGGAATGAGGCTCTTCCTGGAGAGAAGGATTCAAAGTTTGGGAAATTTGAAGCATGAGAGGGATTGAACCTGAGAAAGATTCTCCACTGTTGGCTTTGAACATTAGTGGACCACATGGCAAGGAATACGAGCAGCCTCTAGTTGCTGAGACCATCTCTCAGCAAGGAAACAGGGACTTCAGTGCTACAGCCTCAGGGAACTGAACTCTGCTACAACAACATGAGCTTGGAAGAAACCTTGAGATCCATCAGAGGTACAGCTGGCTAAGAGCTTGATTTCAGCCTTGTGAGAACCTGAGCTGAGCCGCCCCTCCACAATGTGCCTGGACTTCTACAAAGCTGTGAGCTAATTAATGGGATTTGTTTTAAGCCACTAAATTCGTGGTTGTTCATTATATAGCAGTAAGACCTAAAGCAGATTCTCAACTTGAAATTGGTCTGCGTTTAAGAAATGCTAATAAATCATGTCCTCACCACTACAACCAAATAATTATCTCAGAAAACAAGAGGAAGAATGTCCTCTCTTTACTACCTCTGAGGGGCGATGGGACTTCTCTGGATATCAGCTTCCTCAGCCATAAACAAGACAGCTAGGTAAGATGTTGCCTGGTTTCTCTAATTCAAGCATTCTATAATTTTCTTCTGACCACCGCTCCCTATAACTGATAAAACGAAAGTTATTGCTAGAGGAGTGATTCCACTCATCGCTCACAGTATTGTAAGGAAAGGAGGAAGTGCGATGGCTGGAAATAATGCTGTGGTGCTTGGTGAAGATATGGTTTTATTTTTCTATTCCTACTTCTGGGCTTACTCACCTGTGCTGCACTCCTGAGGCAGACATGGAAACCTATAGGTTCAGATTCTGAACAAACATTAAAACCCTTACAGAAAGCTTGGCCCTTATTAAGGGATTTATTAATGTGAGTCTTAAAAGTTAATGTATAATGTTTCACAACTACCATCTTAAGCAGAATTATCCTTACATTATTTTATTTAAAATGAAACAAACAAGGACAAATTGCACAAAACAAGAAAACAAAAACAGGTCAGTTTTGCTCCATTCAGGATATATTTATTGCCTCTGCTTCATGGAAGACCAAATATACAATTTATTTTCAGTGTAAGAAAGACTCTTTTGCCACTACTCTGGATGTAAAACCGTATGAGAGGCTCCTCCCACCAACTCAGGGCCAAGAAAGAATAATAATGATCATTGTATTTTTTTAAATTTATTTATTTTTTGTTTTATCTTATTTTTGGCTGCGTTGGGTCTTCATTGCTGCACGTGGGCTTTCTCTAGTTGCAGGGAGTGGGGGCTACTCTTCTTTGCGGTGCGCGGGCTTCTCATTGTGGTGGCTTCTCTTGTTGTGGAGCATGGGCTCTAGGCATTCAGGCTCAGTAGTTGTGGCACACGGGCTCAGTAATTGTGGCTCACGGGCTCTAGAGCGCAGGCTCAGTAGTTGTGATGCACGGGCTTAGTTGCTCCACGGAATGTGGGATCTTCCCGGACCAGGGCTTGAACCCATGTCCCCTGCATTGGCAGGCGGACTCTCAACCACTGCGCCACCAGGGAAGCCCATAATCATTGTATCGATCTGAAAGGCAGGCTTCCTGACTGTCAACTAACTAGTTTTGTGCTTCAACTTAATGGATATTAATGACTCATTGCACTTAGTGAATCCAGTTTTCCCATAAGTGAATAAAATTTCCTGAATGAAATTCTAAATTAAATTCTAAATTTCCTGAATTGTAATATCTTTATATCCACCTAACTGTGATTTGGGGCTCCTATTAACAGAACAATCTTTTTTTTTAAATGAATTAATTTTATTTTATTTAGTTTTTTAGCTGCGTTGGATCTTCGTTGCTGTGTGCAGGCTTTCTCTAGTTGCGGTGAGTGTGGGCCACTCTTCGTTGCGGTGCACAGGCTTCTCATTGTGGTGGCTTCTCTTGCTGTGGAGAACAGGCTCTAGGCTGCAGTTCCCACTTTAGTACCAGTTTCACATGATTTTTCTTAATTTCTTGCAGCATCTTTCATTAATTTAAAAGCATATTTAAAAATACTTTACCTTTAAAAGTATTTTAAGATGGTTTGAGGCTAGATGATTTGGGGCTCTCTAATATTCCATATTCCTGGAAATTGAACAAAGCTCTTATTTCTTTTCCTTGATGGCTCAGTGTTTGTCTTAATTCATTTCACTGAGGAGCTTCTGGCTTCATTTTTAATTTTTCTTGGTTAGGAAGCTAAGTTGGAATATTTCAGTTGTACATAGACTATCTTCACTTCCCTCAATTTCAGTAGGTTTCAGGGAGGGGAGGAGCATACCATACATGCAAACTGCCCTTCTTTACCAGAACTTATGTCTCCATTTCTGATTGGTCTTCTTAAAACCTAAAATTTGCTATTCAGCCTCTCTGTCAAATAGATAGTGATCAGTAAATGCACATGAAATAAAACAGGGAAGATGTTCAGTCATTTTAAAATTGCAGTGAATCTTGTGTTAAAGAACATTTTATAATTTGTCGGTTATAGGAGTCTAACATGAAACAGCAATCTATCATTCACCGGCATTCAATATACTGATGATTAAAAGACAAAACTGAGTTCAGGGACTCCTCATCTGTCTCTCTAATGCCAGGGTGCATCACAAAGCCTGATGGCCAGCCGACATTCAATAAATGTGCCGTCAAAGAACGGTGTTTGAATGAATGAACTAATGAATGACAGAGAGCAGTGTTAGCAACTACAATAAAATATCAGACATGAGGTGGATCACAACACATTTGTTACTAATAATACCTAAAATTCTAAGGTCATGAAATTTAAAAAGGAGAAAAGTTAAGGTAAAAAATAGCATCATTTTGATTTATTTGTATTCTCTTATATTTTCTCGAGCATGAGTTGTTTTTTTTTAATTTCATATTTAACTATAGTTGATTTACAGTATTGTGTTAGTTTTAGGTGTACGGCTTCAGATTCTTTTCCATTATAGGTTATTACAAGATATTGAATATAGTTACATGTGCTATACAGTAAATCTTTGTTGTCAGTTTTATATATTGTAGTGTGTATCTATTAATCCCATACTCCTAATATACCCCCCTCCCCTTTCCCCTTTGGTAACCATAAGTTTCTTTCCTATGTCTGTATGTTTCTGTTTGTAAATAAGTTGATTTATATATTTTTTTAGACTCCACAAATAATATTATATAATTGTCTTTCTCTGCCTGACTTACTTCACTTAGTATGATAATCTCTAGGTCCGTCCATGTTGCTGCAAATGGCAATATTTCATTCTTCTTTATGGCTGAGTAATAGTCTATTGTATGTATGTATACCACATCTTCTTTACTCATTCATCTGTATATGGACGTTTAGTTTGCTTCCATGTCTTGGCTATTATAAATAGTGCTGCTATGAACAGTGGGGTTGTATGGTCAGGCCACTCAAGGTGGCTGTTCTCTTGCTCTCTGTACAATCCCCAGCCCGACCAGTGCCTGCTTCACCTACACCCTACTCACATGACTGACCTCCCTATGAACTTGCCCCAGGCCCCAGCTGGTGATTGTTCTTATCAAAGAGGTGGTGAGGGGCGTGCCCCTCTACTGGTTTCGCTGGTAATAAATGAACCCACCTGACGTGAATTCCCCTGTAACCGGTAATCTGCCATTTACCCTGGGAGAAACTGCCATCATATCCTGCCTGCTGTCTGCTGCACATGATGGAGTGTTGCTCCAGGACCTTGCTTCAGACGTGTAAGCTCCCCCATCCATTAAACTGTTGATGTCTCTGTTGCTGATGCTGGGCTCTTTCTTTGGTCTTGAAGTTGGGCAAACACAGGCCTTGTAGGCCTGTGAGGTGCAGCCCAATAGGGGTGCATATATCTTTTGTGAATTAGAGTTTTTGTTTCTGGATGTATGCCTAGGAGTGGGACTGCTGGATCATTTGGTAGCTCTACTTTTAGTTTTTTAAGGAACCTCCATACCGTTCTCCATAGGGGCTACACCAATTTACATTCCCACCAACAGTGTGGAAGGGTTCCCTTTCCTTCACACCCTTTCCAGCATTTATTATTTGTAGATTTTTGGTGATGGCCATTCTGGCTGGTGTGATGTGATACCTCATTGTAGTTTTGATGAGCATGAGTCTTTAGAGGGTAGCATTATTGAGAATTGTTCCTAATCCTCAGAATGTTCTATCTGTTTTGCAGTCTTCCATCTGGGATTGTGTCACACTTTTGTGAATATCATGCATCATGGTCCCATGTGCAGTCTTTTTTGAGAGCCACTGAACTATATCATTTCAGTTGACCTAATGAATTATAATATAAATCACACAGGAAACTAGTTACAGTTTTTACAAAAATGAGTGGTAATTATTTATCATATATTACATAAATGATTTGCTATTTGAAAGAGCATTTCCCTTATGTTTCACTAGTTTCTAAAATATTTGGACAAACACTCATCTAGAAATTTTTCTACATTAGTTTCTTCTCTTGAAATCAAGATAATTATGTCCACAAGCTTGTAAGAATTTCTTATAAAGTTTTGGGAGAGTGAAAGGACATGATGTTCTCTCATACATCATTTCCATAATTTTGAGGAAAACCTAGACAATGTAAGGTGCAAAGTGAAAAGAAAAAAGAGATAGACACATTTAAAAATAAACAAGGACTTTTTAATATTAGTTATGCTATTGTTGGTTAGTAGAACTTTCTGACAGTCTTTTTAAAATATTTATTTATTTATTTATTTATTTTTGGTTGTGCTGGGTCTTTGTTGCTGCTCGCAGGCTTTCTCTAGTTGCGGTGAGCGGGGGCTACTCTTCGTGGCGGTGCATGGGCTTCTCACTGCGGTGGCTTCTCGTTGCGGTGGCTTCTCGTTGCGGAGCACGGGCTCTAGGCAGTAGTTGTGGCTCGTGGGCTCTAGAGCGCAGGCTCAGTAGTTGTGGCACATGGGCTTTGTTGCTCCGTGACATGTGGGATCTTCCTGGCCCAGGTCTTGAACCTGTGTCCCCTGCATTGACAGGCAGATTCTTAACTACTGTGTCACCAGGGAAGCCTCCTGAAAGTCTTAAAAAAATAAAAACTACCAGTATTTGAAGGGATCCCCAAGGTTGTTTCATTTTCTGGGTCAACTGTAGAGAGGACAGAGTATCTTCATTTATTACTGAATAATGGAAGAAATAAATAGTTAACATAGAAAGATGGTATGCATAAAATATAGTCTATCCTGGATGTTAAGGGAAAGACATTGGCATATCTTCACTAATGTGTGACACTGAAGACACACCATTAATAATAAATCATGATGATGATACAAGGGAAAGTATACTAACCATCTAAGAGCATAGATAAGATCCCGTTCAGAGCCATCTTACACTTTTAAAAAATAGGGTGTTCCTTTGTTTCTTCCATGGCGTATGTTCCCGTTGGGTATTATATTAGAGATGCTCATCCACTTTTGAAGTTTTTGCAAGGCTGTCTTCTGTAGTTCAGAAGCACCTTCTTGTTTTACATTAATAAAAAAATTCTAGTCCTCTTGATTTAATTGTTTGCTATGAAATAACTCTTTAAAATGATAATCTAACACTTTGTTACTCTGATCTTTTTCAAGCCCTTATTGAATTTCTGGCAACTCAGAAGTTCCAATATATGCTTAGTTTTTCAGTTCTGAAACCGAGTCCTTGTAAAGCTAAGATCCTCTGCCAAGTTTATGATTAACCTCTCTATCCAAAACTTTATTCCCTTTCTTGTCCTGTACCTGTTCCCCCTCAAGATTGAAGAATATTAAAGAAAAGGGGGGATTGAAACCGAGCAGAACCCTGCAGAGCCCTACTGGGTACAAAAGCCTCCTAGATATTCCTAGAGTTCCAAAGGGCAGATTCAAACAGTTACTAATTAGGGAAGTGCGGAAATGCCAAAACAAAGGAAAAGCAGTATAGAAACAATAATGCAGTGATAAAGCAGAGTCCTAGTTCCTCCTCAAGGAATATACATAGCAATCTGATATATCTTTGAGTTCATTTATAGGAACATTTATAGGAACTAAGCAATCTGATATATCTTTGAGTTCATTTATACATAGCAATCTGATATATCTTTGAGTTCATTTATAGGAACTAAGTTCATTTATGGTAACTTCAGGCTGAGCACAAACACATAGACCCCAGACTGGTTGGAGCCAAAAGGCTGATGACTGGGACTGGTGGAACACCACCCTATTACCTCACCACCAACCAATTAGAAGAAAGGCATGCATCCTGCAGCCCTCTCCCCAAAATTTGCCGTTAAAAACACTTCCCCGAAGACCGTGGGAGAGTTTGGGTCTTTTGAGCTGAGCTTCTGTACTCCCTGTTTGGCCTTTGCAATAAACCTTTCTCTGCTCCAAACTCGACATTTCAGATTGTTTGGCCTTACTGTGCATCGGACACATGAACTTGGGTTCAACAACAGTTCCCCTGAGATTTTAGAAAATATCCCCTTAAAAATCCTTGCACACAGTTGGTAGGAAAATTTGCAAAATAGTGTGGCTACTATACAAAAAATTATGGAGATTCCTCAAAAAAATTAAAAAGAGAGTAACCATGTGATTCAGCAACCCAACTTCTGGGTATTTATCCAAAAGAATTGAAATCAGAATCTTGAAGAGATTAGCACTCCTATGTTCATTGCAGAACTATTCCCGATAGCTAAGGATGTGGAAACAACTTAAATGTCCACAGATAGATGAATGGATAAAGAAAGTGTGGTATGTACACACAATGGGATACTATTAAGCCTTCCAAAAACGGGAAATTCTGCAGTATGTGACAACATGGATGAACCTTGAGGACACTATGCTAAGTGAAATAAGCCAGTCAAGAAAGACAAATACTGCATGATTTTACTTCTATGAGGTATCTAAAGTAGTCAAATTCATAGAAGCAAAGAGTGGAATAGTGGTTGCCAGGGGTTGGAGGGAGGGAGAAATGGGGAGTTACTAATCAATGGGCATAAAGTTTCACTTCAGCAAGATACATAAGCTCTGCTGTATATCATCATTCCTATAATTAACAATAATGTATTGTACACTTAAAAATTTTTTAAGAGGGTAAATCTCTTGTTGTGTTCTTATGTTAATAAAATAAAAATTAAAACATCAAATTATTAAAATAAAAATCAATGTTCCATTGCTGAAAAAAATATGCCATTACATTACAGTGCGTAGTTGAGGATTTATTTAAATAAAATGGTAATGTAACCATCTAAGCTAGTCTTCTTATCACTTTACATGCTTTGTCATCATGTACAGCAAATATTCTGGGGAGGTGATTTAGGGATCTCTTTAAGATATTTAATAATAATGTTCCTGAACTGACCTACTTGAATATTTAAGTGGAGAAAATATCAGGACTCCTAAATATCAAAGCTGCTTTTAAAGAATAAAAATGTAACCATTGTGGATGTTTATAAAGAGCTGATACAGATTCTGGAAGCAATTTCCGGAGTTGTAAGGGTATAGTGAATAATGTCAACATCCTGGAACTAAGTCCATAAACCTCAAGGTGACTCCTTTGGAAAGGAAGGAATTCATCTGATGGATGGACCATGGTTCAAAAAATTTTCCCTAGTTTCTGGGACTATATTTGCCTTTATGTTCATTGATGATTTCTCAAGTGGTTGTGACAGGACAGTGTGGAAAGGGAGGCTTGGGACCAAAGGGAGGCTTGAGGCACTTATTGCTCAGCTGGAAAAAAACTGAATTAGAGTGATCAAAATAAGATTCATAAGCATGACCTTGGTTCTTGAAACTTGCCTTCTTTATCTTCCCATAACCAGATCCTTCCATCATTAAAACCTAGATTAAATACCATATCCTCTTATTCATTCATTTCTTTTTCCCCCCATTCAGGAAGTATGAGCACCTGCTATGAGCCAGCACTATTCTAGATATAAGGGTTTACCAGAAAGCCAGAGGGAAATGGTCTCTGCCATCACAAGGCTAATCACACTTTATTTGTATCTCTCTTATGGCAATCATTACAGTTTAGTTATTTGGGCATATCTCATCCTCCCATAAGATAGTGAGTGCTTTGATGTCAATTTCACTGTCTAATTTAGTTATCACAATGTTTTACAGATAAAAGACAATTGATGAGTGGTGAATGAATGGACAGTGAATGAATAAATAGGTGAGTGAATGGACCAATTTTTCTGACCTATTATGCCTGAGTAATGCAACATAATTTTTACTTTTCTGAATTGGTACAAAAGAAACCCAACCTCCATCATTATGGGTTGGAGTCACATAAAATAGGCATCAAGGAAGCCATTACAATGGAATTTTTAAAAATCCAAATGTATTTCTGTGGAATTATAGAATACATTTTCATAGCCTAACATAACTGAATCAGGATTTTAAAAAGGCTACAAATGCAGAATGGTGTATTTACATAATAGACTTATTACCTATTTAGAAGAGGCCATTAATGTGTATTAAGAAAGAATACCACTATATGAAATAACCATAGAGGAAGTTTTTTAACTTCCTTAAATATTTCTTTATGCAAAATAATGACTCAATAAAGTAAAGATTAGAAATTAACTCCATACTTTGGTTTATTTTAGAAAATAGTTTTCTTACATGTATGTAAACTAGCTTTGAGGAAGAAGATTACACTGGAAAATATTTTAAAGATTCGAGATTAATACAAAGTTTAGGGAATTGACGGAATGTAATACCTGCTGAAAATGTCCCCTATTGAGGTACATTCCCTCCTATTTGAGGAGTTGTCAATTTGGGGTTTATTTCTCTCTCTCTTTAGCTTTTAATTTCTTCCCATAATTTTTGCCCCAACAGCTGTCTTCCCACCAACAGTGTACAAGGGTTCCCTATTCTCTACATCCTAGCCAGCGCTTGTTATCTCTTGTCTTTTTGACGACAGCCATGCTAACAGGTGTGAGGTGATATCTCATTGAGGTTTTGATTTGCATTTCACTGATGATTAGTGATGTTGAGCATCTTTTCATGCACCTGTTGGCCATCTGTATGCTTTGTTTGGAAAAATGTCTATTCAGGTCCTCTGCCCATTTTTAAATTGTATTATTTGGTTTTTGTTTGTTTTGTTTTGTATTTTATTTTTTTGCTATTGAGTTTTATGAGTTCTTTATGTATTTTGGATATCAACCCCTTATCAGATACATAACTTGCAAATGTTTTCTCCCATTTCACAGGTTGCCTTTTCATTTTGTTGATAAGTTTGATGTAGTTCCAATTGTTGATTTTTGCTTTTGTTGCTTGTGCTTTTGGTGTCATATCCAAAAATCACTGCCAACACCAATGTCAAGGAGATTTTTCCCTATGTTTTCTTCTAGGAGTTTTATGGTTCGAGGTCTTACATTTAAGTCTTTAATCCATTACAAGTTATTTTTTTGTGAGAGTTGTAAGATAGGTGTCCAATTTCATTTTTTTGGCTGTGAGTATCCAGTTTTCCCAGCACTATTTATTGAAGAGACTATCCTTTCCTCATTGAGTATCCTTGGCTTCCTTGTCAAATATTAGTTGACTATGTGTGTGGATTTCTTTCTGGGCTCTCAATTCTGTTCCATTGGTCTATGTACCTGTTTTTGTGCTGGCATTATATTGTTTTGAATACTACAGTTTTGTAATATAGTTGGAAATCAGGAAGTATGATGCCTCCAGCTTTGTTCTTCTTTCTCCAGATTGCTTTGGCTATTTGGGGTCTTTTGTGGTTCCATACACATTTTTGGATTGTTTTCCTATTTCTGTGAAAAGTGCCCTTGGAATTTCGATAGGGATTACCTTGAATGTGTAGATCACTTTGGGTAGTATGGATATTTTAACAATATTAATTATTCCAATCCATGAGCACAGATTCTTTTCCCATTTATTTGTGTCTTCTTCAGTTTTTTTCGTCAGTGCTTTATAGTTTTCAGTGTACAGATCTTTTGCTTACTTGGTTAAATTTATTCCTAAGTATTTAATTGTTTTTGATGCTATTGTAAATGGGATTGTTTTCTTTATTTCTTTTTCAGCAGAATAGTTGTTATTATATAGAAATACAAGATTATTTTTGTATGTTGATTTTGTATTCTGCAACTTTACTGAATTTGTTAGTTCTAACAGTTTTGGGGTGAAGTCTTTAGGGTTAGGTTGGTCTTATTAAATGCAGTTCCCGAATCCTGTCCCATGACTAATGCAGCGTTAAGTTCCCTATAACTTCCAAGAATCAGAACTGTGAACAATTCTCAGAATTGTTTTGACAATAGTTCTACAAATAGTGGAACTTTGACTGACCTTCATCAATCTAACATGTGAATTCTTTAGGCTCTTCTGCTCTCCTGCAGAACAGCCATCTTGAGCAATTCACCTGTTGTGATGGTTTTAATAAAGGCTTAAGCCAACAGCTTTTAGGTGGCTTTTCTTCTTTCACAAATTCATAATTTGGCTGAATATTATTTTCCTTAAGAACTTTTAGATTTTGTTTTTGGATCTCATGGCACCCAGTATTGCTGATGAGAAGTCCGTTCTGCAGTGGTCAATTCCCTACTCTGGGGTTAGCACCTTCCTTTGCAGTCTCCGCATTTTCCTGCCAGGACCACAGCTTACAGCTGTGGTTTCCCCGTGCTTTCTTTTTCCAGAAACTGTGTAATTTCTGGTCCACCAAAAGTCCTTTCTCTGTTTTTCACAAATCCCAATGTAATTATTAATTTCTTTTAAAATTGTATGTACCTTTTAAAAATTCTTATAATGATTTGGTGTTAAAAGGGGAGATTTCAGCATGTGCTCAAGTTGAAATAAGATTAATTTTGTTTGTTTCTTTGGATAGATCCACATGAAACTATATCCTTCGGGAATAGAATTGGTGTTCAGATAAGGACTTTTATTTTTACTCTCTACACTTCTCTATTTGAATTTCTGCTTATGAGTTTCCTTTTGATTCGAAATAATGGGATACTTGATGTACTGAGCATCTTCCTTTTCCACCTCCCAATGTGCTCACCAGCTTTCTCCACCAGCTTTGGTGCCCTGTCTGTGCAGCTTTCCAGTGTGGACAGCACCCAGGGCCATGAGCCCTTTGTTTTCCAGATGGGTTTACCCAATGGAGGCAACAAGAGCAGATCAGATGGGGGCGGGGGAGATTGAGGTTGGGGCATTTATACACTGACCTCCCCACTCTCTCCCCCATACTGATTATCCTGTGTTGGTTCGTCCTCCCATGAAGACAACAGCTGCCAGGCGGCCCTTGGCACATAGAGACCCTCACTTCCTCATCTTGATCCTTCAGGCCTAGGGATCACAGTGGCTCCAAGGATGTTAGCCTGGAGACCACATTCCATTGCTGGCTTCTCTACATCCTGCCCACACCTTTGTGATTAGTCCCTTTATTAAATCTTCCTCTAATGACTCAGCCTGAGTGTCATTTATTTTTGCTCTGGATCCTGACCAAAACAAAACCAAAATCAAAAAACAAGCCCCAGGGCTTCCCTGGTGGCGCAGTGGTTGAGAGTCCGCCTGCCGATGCAGGGGACACGGGTTCGTGCCCCAGTCCGGGAAGATCCCACATGCTGCGGAGTGGCTGGGCCCGTGAGCCATGGCCGCTGACCTGCGCGTCCGGAGCCTGTGCTCTGCAACGGGAGAGGCCACAACAGTAAGAGGCCCCGTGTACCACAAAAAAAAAAAAAAAAAAACCCCAAACCAAAGCAATAAAGTATTGTGGTAACTTAACTTTACAGATGGATCTTTTTGCTGTTTTGTAACAGAGTAAAAGTATTTTAGAAAGAATATAGGTGAAGAAAACTCATTTTAGTTGAAGGAAGTATGCCACAGAGGGGAAGTAACAATAAATATTTCATGAGTACAGACTTCAAGCTGAAGTCACTCTCTTTCCTGCTCAGCGGTTGCTAGGTTTCTGGGCCTGGAGGGAGAGCAGACAGGGGTGTGGCCTGGCAGACAATGGTCTTCACCCAGCACTGTTCAATCCTGCTGCAGAGATTTATAGAATCTCAGAGAGGGATGGTGCTGTAGGGACTGTCTAGTGCAGTGATGCACAGCACAAAGCGCCACTCTATTTGTGAGATGGCCCCAGATTTAATTTGTGTGGTAACTATTTAGAAACTACCCATGCTGCTTCTTTTGTGTGTCTATAAAAACCATTTTAGTGGCTATCATAGAGTGCTAATTTTCTCTTTGGGGATTTTGGAGAGTAGCTAACAATGGAATCAGGTAACATTCACAGAATGCTTGCTGTGTGTCAGAGATGGTGCTCAAAGCTTGACATGCATCATGTCCCACGACCCTCACCTAAGCTCCGCATGGCTACTGTCCACTGTGTAGAGTGGTGTATGATAGTAGTGGACAGCATCATTAGTCCAGTTTTACTGATGATGAAAACAAGGCAGAAAGAAGTTAAGGGACTTGCCCATCATCACACAGCCATTAAGTGTTGGAGTAGTTTGACTCTGAACCCCGCACTCTTATCCATTACATGGTTCCTTCCTGTTAAAACATCTATGCAGAAAAAAATATGTACATACAATGCAGAAATGCTGCTTTGTGCCTAAAAACATACCATATATGTTGTTTCGTGTCACTAAACACACCATAATGCCATTTTGTGATGTCATAGTATTCAGTTTTGTCACTGTGTCAGTTTGCTTCATCAATCTCATTGTTATTTCTGCCTAATAATTCCCTTCTAATCCTGACTCCTCTCATATTATAATCTCCGACCCCAACATTTCTTTGAGTTTCATATCCTCAAATGATGATAATAATAATACTTCCTTCAATGAGTGATTACATATATATTATGAAGCTATTATTATGATGATGATTCTATGTTACAATTATTGTTATTATTAAATAGAACATCAAACATTACTGTTGGGGAATGGGGTTCTAGATGACTCTGATTTTCTCCTTTTTGCTTATCATAATATAATTTGTAGCATTTAAATGTATTGTGTAATAAGGAAAATTAGTTCATTGGAGATTTTTGAACAAATTATTCATTTAAATATATAAAGATTAAAATATGCTTTAGCGCTCCTGTCCCATAAGTGTTTTTTGTTTGTTTGTTTGTTTGTTTGTTTTTGCGGTATGCGGGCCTCTCACTGCTGTGGCCTCTCCCGTTGCGGAGCACAGGCTCCAGACGCGCAGGCTCAGCGGCCATGGTTCACGGGCCTAGCCGCTCCGCGGCATGTGGGATCTTCCCGGACCGGGGCATGAACCCGTGTCCCCTGCATCGGCAGGCGGACTCTCAACCGCTGTGCCACCAGGGAAGCCCCCAACAAGTGCTTTTAATGTTGATCAACAACAGTCACCAGTCCAGAATAAACTCAGAGTTTTATTTCACTGAGCAATGCTTGTCCTGAGTTGTTTTACCACTTGTCAATATTTCACACTCTCTTATGCAATCAGAAAATGATTCCTAGGACACTTAAGCAATGCTTCCCCTTAAATAAATACACAAGAGTTTCCCTCTGATTGCCCTGTATTTCTGATACATGTGCTTCTGCTGGAGTGTTAAGGGCACTAGCAATTCACAGGCAGTCCTTAGATATGCAAGAAAGAGGCTCTTATCTTTGTTATGGGGGTGATGCCATATCATCAGCTATCTTTCTGTATCATCCTCCAGTGACCTTTGTGAGAGTTTGGTTTGGTGTCTTGATTCTAGTGAGACTCAAACATTGCTGCATTTATTCCTGGGCTTTAAACATGGCTGAAATGGTAGTGTGCTGATGTTTTACACAACAAGGAAATAACCAGTGAAATGCACCTTTAAAATAGATTATCCTATTTGTAAAAGGGAATCATAAGCACATATAAACAAAATTGAGCCTTAACTGTTTTGGGGACCAGAATGTAATTGTTTTCTCCATGAATGATCCTGTGCCAAAAGTGTGTGTGTGAGAGAAACTGGGATTACATTTTGGTCATTTTCCTTAAGAAAGAGTATTAGTAGTTTTCTGTTTTAGTATTTAGCATCCAAAAACAGCTTGGAACATATTTCATCTACTAAAAGAAAGGTTGCTGATTTGACATAAATGTTAATGAAAGAATAAGACCCAATTCTCAAGATATTTTCTCTTTTATTTAAAATGTAAACTAGCACAACACATTGTACAATAAAATAAAGACCTTAGAATCACATTAAAACTTTTAAAACATCTCTGTATAGTCACAAAACATGAAACATGCTTCAGGGATACAAACACAGTTTGGTACCAAGTCTCAGTACACTTTCACCATGAAAACAAATGGAGAAGCACAGCCTATCTGTGAGTTTCCTTTCTTTAGTAGTAGCTGATGTGACAGCTGCCAACAAAGAGAAATAGTTTCTTTCTTTGGAGACTATATCTCTGATAGGCTTTTACAACTTTATTGAATACTGTGCTTTGTTGAGAAATTACCACTGACTTCTACTTCTGAGAGAGTTGTCATATTAGAATTACAACGCGCTTTTACAACACATATTGGCACAATATGAAAAATAAATAATTTTTGAGTTTCTAACTCAAAACAACAATTATTATTAAATAAATAATTATTCCTCATAGCGCATGTCTCATTTTATCTTGCCTTGGCCATTGACACAAATGAAGCTCAATGAATAATACATTAGGTAGTTTATTTATGTCTTCTTTCATAATTCTGCATTGCACTCCTTTCATAAGCCACTGAGAACAAAGATAAGGTAAAGGGTTTGTTAAGAAGATTCACTGACACAGTTAAACAAAGTTCAAGGCATACAGAAATTTATTTTAAACTCATAATTACTTTTTTCACTCCACTGAAGTATTTCTAAGAGTCTTATTTGCACATCTTCCAATCGGGCCTCAGTCTTTATCCTGATTGGAACTGATATGTCCACAGAATTCTTTGTTATTTTGGTCATCCTCATAGACTTGGTGCCCCCAAAGTGTATTTCCACAGTATACTGCAACATTGATTCTCCACAGCTTTCTCAAGCAGTGGCGGACACCATGGTGATTTACAGAAAGGACAATGCCTAAAGTAAACAGGAATAGTAGGAGGATGAAAGCAAAATGTGGGACTTTTATTCTAGGACAGAGTCAACCAACTACAGGCCATGGACCAAATCCAGCCCACCATCTTTTCTTGTAAATAATGTTTTATTGGAACATGACCACACCCATTAATTTATGTTTTGTCTATGCCTACTTTAACATTAAAATGGAAGACCTGAGTAGTTGCTACAGAGACTGCATGGCTCACATAGTCTAAAATGTTTACTATCTGGCTCTTTACGGAATAAGTTTGCTGATTTCTGGTATAAGGGTACCTAATGGTGTGAGGGTCTCTTCCTATCTTGTGGATTCCTCCCAATGATAGATTGTCCTTGAGACTAAAAACAATCTCATTGTTTATAAGTAGGGCAATTGAGCCATCTAAATACAACATAGTTTAACTTACCTCCTAGCACCCTAATGGCCTGTGAAAGATTAATCACTGCTTCCAAAGGTATTTAACATATAGCTAGCAAGTGACTTAAGTACTTTGACTATATGGACAGAAAAAAGTACCAAATTACATTATATTATATTATATTATATTATTAAATATAATTTCAAAGGGGTCTGCAGCCACAAAAGGGTAAGGATCAGATTGCTGTGATTAAAATACTTAAGTATATATTTTCATCATTTTATCTAATACTTTCTACATTTAGATTTACATTGTAGTCAAACTACTGTGCTTTTAAAAATTCAGTATGCATGTATAATATACTGAATTTAAATAGAAATAGTAGAAAGAATAGTGAAAGACACGTAGGAATCATAGGTGTCACTCTAAACAATTTTCTCAGTGAGAAGGATTTGTTGAAAGAGTAGGTAGGTGAAGCCTCCAGTGTTATCACTTTCCCCTTTTACCACTGAGCAGGTTCTCATTAGCATCCAAGATTCCCTTAAGTGAGGTTAACAATAAGGAGAATGTTTTATGTCAATCATGCACACACTTCTGGGGTGGAATAGTCTGAGGCCCAATCTTGGCAGTTCTGAAGGAAAGAAACAGTCCATTTCTGACCCTGGTTTGTTTGTAGGAGGAGGATGGTGATCAGCACAAGTTCAGTTCCTGACAAGCTTTCGGTAACATAATGTTGTTCCTCAGAGAAAGGAAGGGAATGCAAATGTAAACTAACCAAAGACATTAGTGATTGAGCTGAAATACAATGTTCTCTTAATTGGAAGCAGAGTTTCTTACCTGGTCCTTGAACCCTCTAAAACCATATGTAAATGTTTGTGTGTATGAGCTGATAAGGATTTCTCTGGGAAGACACTTTCTAGATTACTCAGATTGTCAAAGTGGTCTGTGACCACAACATGGTAAGGATCGGATGGCTGTAGAAGGTGTCTATGATAACCTTGCCTCAACTGATTATATGAAAAGGTACCTGACTGGGTGTAAATTACATGCTTGCCCATTTTTTCCTTTTATATTTTCTTAACTAAAATGGAGGAGCAAAGATTTAGTCATAAATTGACTCTGATTCATACAGTGATTCTATTTAATATTATCTATAATTATATTATTTTAAGTACATTTAATAGCATCTAATTTGTTCAGATTGCACATATCCTTATTATTTGTAAAGTTAAGCATGTTCTGAAACCTTTTGTCAATTCTGAAAATGGAAAGTTGTTGACTGGTGTGATTATCAAGAAAACCACAGGTATATAAGGGCTAGTGTACACTTCTGATACAAATAAAGCCAGTGTGGTTTAAACTTATATTCTATTTCCAAAAGCTGGAAGATAATACATACTAATAAAACAATTTTAGTTTTTCATAAGGTACACTGGTAACTTCTTTAAAATTTAAACTTGAGAAGCCTCCAAATAACTGATGAAGAAATACAAATGTAGTGTCTAAATCTGGAAGGTAGAGAACCAATATACGTAGGAGGATACCTTGAACTTCCCTGATGGCGCAGTGGTTAAGAATCCGCCTGCCAATGCAGGGGACATGGGTTCGATCCCTGTTCCGCGAAGATACCACATGCCCAGGGGTCGACAAAACTGCTGAGCCTGTGCTCTAGAGCCCTCAAGCCACAACTACTGAAGCCCCGTGCGTCTAGAGTCTGTGCTCAGCAAAAAGAAAAGCCACTGCAATGAGAAGCCTGCGCACCGCAACGAAGAGTAGCCCCTGCTCACCGCAATTAGAGAAAGCCCACGTGCAGCAATGAGGGCCTAACCCAATGCAGCCAAAAATAAAATGAAATTAAAAAAAAAAAACTAGGATACCTCATTTTCGCATGACTTTTTCAGATTAATTAAGCCAGCATATTTTACTTACAGATTTTCAGGAAACCAGAAATATTCTAAATGGATAAGACAGGTGATGATTACTTTCTAATTAATTATATGATTAGTATTTTAATTATAATTTCACTGAAGGTAAAATAAAGAGAATTTGAATAGCTTTCAAATTAAACTACAAACTATAAGGCCTGAATGAGCTTAACAAAATATCAGTTTCTATGAAAATGATACAGGGATTATTTAACCTTAAAAATACTGTGATGGGGGCTTCCCTGGTGGCGCAGTGGTTGAGAGTCCGCCTGCCGAGGCAGGGGACATGGGTTCGTGTCCCGGTCCGGGAAGATCCCACATGCCGCGGAGCAGCTAGGCCCGTGAGCCATGGCCGCTGAGCCTGCGCATCCGGAGCCTGTGCTCCGCAACGGGAGAGGCCACAGCAGTGAGAGGACCGCGTACCGCAAAAAAAAAAAAAAAAAAAATACTGTGATGAATGAGTTTAGAAATTAGAGTTTTCAGATATATGCATATGGCATTTACATAGAAGATAGAAATTAAAGAAAAGAAAGGAAATATGCAGGCTTTATATCAAGTGAAAGAGTTGTTCAGACTTAAACTGGGTTATGAGGAGAATTGTGGCACTCCTTCTCTTTAAGGGTTTTATAGCCAGAACTGATTATAACCCTCTAGCATAATTTGATTGTGTTCCTTCTGAAGGCATTGGAACAGACTGTGTTACTCTCCTAGTCTTAAACATTCACCAGGAGGTTTAGAGTTTGAGCTTCTATATATCATTAAGAGCAAGTGATTTGTAAAAATGGATTTGTTTTTATTTATTTATTTATTTTTGTGTTGGAAGACTGTCAGATTTAACCTTTTGTAAGACTTTCCAATTACCTTGGTAACAACTAAAATTATCGGTCTTATCTCCCCCAACCCCCACCCCCCTTAGTTCAGTAACGTTAAATGTGGCTTATTGAACAGATGTAAGGGAAAGGGTATTAGACTAGCCCAAAGATTCAGGTTAGGTAATGATTAAATGCGGCAGACACTGGGAGTTTGAGAAGGATAGATTGATATTGTGGTGATATTAGCTCAATCATCTATAAATCCATTCTTGGATTTATTTATTGCAATTAGATTTTTTCAACATAAATACTCATTTTAATTTTATTATTCCTGTTTAATACTTTGAAAAGAATGCCTTAGAGAAAATAGAAGTAGATTTAAGGTACTGTTTATTTGCAGTCATGGTTTTATACATACCAGAATTTAAAGCTCTTTTGCCCATTAGTCCAACAAAGGAATCTGTTTTATGCCCTGGAAAAATACATTTAGGGGTATTTTAATATGTATATCTCTGAGGAAATAAACTGTTATAACTAGTACCAAAAAAAAGCAAGCTTCCAAATATATGCCTATATAATAAATATATAATTATTTCAAGTTTTGGTGAGCCTGAAGAAATAAAGATTCCTAGTAAGTCTTATAAATGACACTAAATAAAAATAATACAGTGAAAGCACTTTTCTCAGTTCTATATCTAAATATTAGCAAGTACACTTTATTCATATTCTATTTTATCTGTTTATATACAATGTTTTAAATATTGCTATTTGAGCTAGCTTTGATGTTTAGGGAGTCAATTTCACATTTGTGTGACAGAAACATCAAAGCTTATTTCCTCATATTACTGAATATGTTGTATTTCTCAGGAAACTGAAGCTTAGTTAAATCAGATTCCTGTACCTGATGATTATAAACTTCTAAAGTTCATTAGTGCTATTTTATTGGATTTTAAAAAATATTTCTTTTGGAAAAAGTACATTAGTTTTGACATTAATAAAGTACATTTATTTTCATTGCATGGAATTTTGCTATATATAATTCACTTGAAAGTCAAGTCCTGAGAAAGTAAATAAGAATAAGATATATTTACTTTCAAAGATGAAGCCTTTGGAAAGGATTATTATTTTAACTCTAGTGGGAGGATGTCTCTTGGTTTATACTATATTAGCTAAGAACACGGCTGCTATCTTAGTGTGGCCTCTACTCTGCTTCCAGTGAATCAAAATCCAAGTTGGAGTCAGTGAGTGGACCTTGGGATAAGTGAGTGTGATTAAGATGAACCCCTGGTACTTTCTACAAATTTATCTATATTTACCTTTAGTATGGATTCTCTACTCAGACATTCACTCCATCCTCTTAATTGGCTGCTGGATTACTCTAATAAATGACATCATCATGGAATCCAGCATACTAAAATGAACTAGGAGATGCCTATAAATGCTTGGATTTTTTTTTTTGCTTTTGTTTTTTTCAGTGGAAGTGGTGGGGTGGATATGAGGGGAGAGGAATGTGTGGTGGATTTTTACCCCTAGGATTGAAATTCTTATCTTAAACTAACAATTTACAGGAGTTAAAGGATTCCTTCCTCCCTCCCTCCCTCCCTCCCTTCCTTCCTTCCTTCCTTCCTTCCCTCCTTCCTTCCTTCCTTCCTTCCTTCCTCTCCTTCCTTTATTTATTATCTCAGTTTCTGTGGGTCAGGAATTCAGCAACATTTCAGCTGGGAGTTAAAGGATTTTTAATATAATGCATCCTTTTGGTAAGTATGATATGTTTAAACAACAGAGATTTAAACATTCATGTTCTGGATGTAATATGAGTCTGCTCCATTCTTAAATTGTGTTACTTAAAAATACTAAGTTCTACATTACAACAGAAAATAAGTTATTATGTAAAGTGGAATTCAATCTAATTTACATTTGCATATGATAAATGTCAAAATAATTTGGAACTTACTTTTATGAGAGAGCTGGCCATGTCCTATAGAAAGAAAAATAAAATTAACAAACACAATAGATTTGTTTTAAAGGAGCTATATTATATCTTTTAATGAGAATTATAAAATAAATTGATTTTTAAAATAATGCAACATTTTCCATTCATGTACTATCCTGAGGAATATAGCAGAATCATAAATGCTATCCAAATTATTAATAATCAAAACAAAATATTTTAAACAAAAGGAATATTTTTAAGTGATTTATGTGGGCCACAGATTCAAACTCAGGTCTGTGAGACTCCTGAGGCCTGAACTGCCTGGCCGTACCACCTCTCTTGTTTTCTTATAAGAGATACATCTTCAAGGCTGGTCAGCTTTGATGCTCAAGAGAGAGAGAGAGAGCAAACCCATCTCTTTATTCAATAGTCAACCAAGAATCTGTATTTCAGCCCACAAAAGACATTCTCCATTTTCATACATGTGCATTCACAAGAGTAGAATAAAGATTTATAGAAATGTTTACCATAAAGAGCCTGTAACAGGGCCACTTGTTTTTCAATTGAGGAATCTGACAAGAGACAAATTGACATTAACTGTTTACACGTTCCACTGATGGTGTGAGAATTCAAGAAAAGGAAATATTTCTATCATGAGGCACTGGCAGCTAAATCTAATCTAACCCCAGTGGTCTAAAGTCAGTTTTCCACATGGACTGAGAACATTCTCATATCCCCTGGAGGCCCCGTGCCTTCCTGTTCTTTGTCAGTTTGGATCCTTAGTCAAGGAAGCACTTAGCTTAAGGTTGGTTCCTGTTCTTGGTGGTTTGGACCGATCTCTCCCTCCCTCCGTGGTATGTGTGTGTTAGCGGGGTGAGGGCCAGAGTCGCGCTCCTGGAGATATACCCATTTTAGGGTGGAAATCTCTGCTCATAGATCAAGAGAGACTGTGTGCTCTGAGCATGAGCTAGGATTCCGGGGTGGGAGTGGCGGGGTGGGGGCGGTGCCCAGAGAGACAGAGAGGGTGATGGCTGCCCATCTCACCAGCATCCCGTTTGCCCATTAATCCGAAGAACTGCTGAGGCTTGGGTCTGCGGGCGATTCTCTGCAGAAGATGCTCAAAGGGCTCGGGCAGCTCCTCCTAGAGGACAGACGCACCGACAGGGGCGTGTAGGCAACCAGTGCAAGGCGCCGGCAAACTAGAGTCATTCTGGTGGTGCGCTCCAGCCTGGGGCAAATCTTGGCGGTGGGGACAGGCCAAGCCAGGGTTGGGGAACCAGCTCCGAGGAGTGAGGAGGCCGGGCCTCCCCACACCTGGGCGTTGCCTCTCTGCACTCCTCCCCGCCCAATTCGTGTCCGGCGCCGCCGCCTCCCCGAAGCCTAGCCCTAACCAGTTAGCTGGAGGCTTGTCGTCTCCAAGCCCTGCTCTCTTTCCCCTCTTTCCTCCCATCCCGGGGACCCTCACTCATCTGCCGCTCAGCTACCGGACTTTGTTCATCTCTAGCTCGGGCTTTGGAGACTTCTCACCGCCCTAAATGCGCACAGGTGTGTGTGGGGGAATGGCGGGGGGAGGGTAGGGAAGGTGACAGCCCTTTACAAGCAACAGTGCGCGACTTTCACTGTTCCGGCGGGGCGCGCTCCCTTGCGCGAATAGCCTGCGAGCAATCTAAAGGAAAACTTGCGGCTACGTCTCCAGGTTTATAAAATAAAAGTCACGGCAGGAAGTTAGCCTCCTACCCACCTGCGACCCTCCAAGCCCTCAGCACCTCGCCACTTGCCCCTGCTTTTGCCTGCGTCGGGCACGCACTCCTCTGCCCCTGCCCCAGCATTTCCAAATGCCAGGTCCTTGCAGCTGGACCTGAGTCTCCGAAATCCGCTTTACCAGGGGATGAAACCTTGTGAGGTTTCCAGTCTTGTGAGGATTCCGGGATCACCTGGGAGGGTATTATTCCTCCAGAGAGTTCCCGAGACCCGACGGTGCAGGCCTCGGGAGGAAACTTGGTTCTTGGATGCAAAATCTCGTGTGGGACCCAGGGGATGGCGTTCCTCTACATCCCTCCCGGCGCGCCCCCACCGCCTCTGGTTGCGGTCCCGGTGCCCGCTAGGGTAACTAGGATGCTATCGCGGGGGGTAAGTGACACCTCCTAAGCCCATGAAGAACGGCGCGGGCCATCTTGGGACCGGGTCTCACCTTGATCTGGTCTGTGTCGGACCAGTCAGACCAATAATTCAGATCATCATTGGCTCCAATTTCTTCTGCAAACAGTTGAGTGGAGACGAGAAAAAAGACTGCCAAGGCCACGAGGATTTTCATGTCGGATTTCTGGGAAGAGTGGGGAGAAGAGGCAGAGGAGAGAAAAAAAAATATATATGTATTGGGGGTGTCTATCCAAGAGTTGAGGCAGCAGAATTTTCGATCCCACAACGGAACTCAAGGTCGATTGAAACAAGATAAACCGCCTAAGGGCTAAAGTCCTGTCGGTACCCTTTAGGAAAGAGAAGCAAGCCCTAAAGTTTCTCAAATCCTATTCTTCCTAGATCCCAGCTCCTCCAGCCCCCAACCCACCAATCCACACCTTCAAGCCAGGAGGCTCTGCGGGCGGAAGACAAAGAGGGACAAGGCACTTGGGATACCCGTCTCGCCGCAGTCTCCCTGCCATCTCCCCGCAGTCCCCCCGCGGTCCCTCAGCTGTCTCCCCGCTGTCCCTCGCCGCAGCGGCCCATCCAGCCCTGCTAGACGCCGCCTCGGAGCGGTGCGCGGTGCGGAAAGCCCACCCAGCAGGGCGCAGGCACTTACTGCGGCTGACCAGCCCTTGGGGTTCCTCGGCGGGTCGGAGCGCTCCCTGGGCGCTCGGCACTCTCTGTCGCAGCAACTCGCGCTTTTGCCTGCTGGCTGCAGCGCGGTATTTATCCCAGGTTCGCTGAGCCTCGAGACCCACGTGACACGCTCCCCACGCGACTTTCTGCTCAATGTTTAATTAGCCGCCTCCTCTCCTTTCGCTTGCGTCTGATTGAGAGTTTCCGAGACGGCAATCCGTCGGTGCGCATAACATCTGGACCCAATTGGGTTCGAAATGACGCAATTAAAGGAAAATCGAGATCTCGCCATCCAATCCCTAGCGGCCTGTCTTCTTCCGTTTGCAGATCTGACGCCCCCTCCCCTCTTTTTCTTCAGAATGGGGTTCCATGACACCTGAGATTACTCATCAAAATTGAACAAAGTGACTCATTCCTAAGACTTAGGCAACTTTTAAGTCCCTTGAGAGGGTAAGTTGCACTTCCAAGGATGGCCAAATAACTTCGGGTATTAAGATATTGTTGTCGAAAATCAGGCTAAGAAAGGAGAACTTCAAATGCGGGGGGGTAGGGAGACATTTCCCCCCTATTTCCATCTGCAGAGTGTCAAGTGTTTCTGAGATATATCAATAGCATCTTTCTACGAGCAGAACATCCTGCTCCCAAATTAGCTAGAACACTGGCGTTTCTTCAGTAATACGAAAGGATTTTTCAGTCCCATAGAATTTCAGACGATGGCAGCAGATTTATTTTACGTTTTGGAGACAGGGGAATTTAAACCTGGCATTGCACGTAGAACTTTTATATCAGTGCCATTCTAGGATATCTTTTGTTCCAAGCTAACTAGCTACCTGCTGGAGCAGGGGTACGTTTTCGCTTCTCTCCTACCCTTTCTCACTGAAGAGTAAGAAACGCGCCAGAGGTGTACAGGATCCTTCCCGGTTGTCACTAAAGGACTCTTAAGATCCTTCATAGATTTCTCCTGTATATGAAAATAAGTGTAGTGAAGATGTTAATTGGGCAGTCATTATCAATACGAAACTATTCGACAAATAACATCTGTATAGATATCACAGCTTTCCATGAGCCCATGGTTTGCCCTGCAGCCTAAATGACTGTTGTATCTGGGGTGGAGTTGTTTTCTCCTCTTTCCTTAGTAAGTACTATGCTTTCCAGTTAATTCTGATGTTCTTAGTATAGTGAAAAAAGGAAATAATTTATTGCAATTCATATAAACCAATATTTTTTCTTCTAATATTTGTTCTTTCTTAAATAACCCTGACTTTTGAAATTCCCATGTGTCTATGTCATTTCTTTAGGCCTAGCCTCACAATGCAAGGCGTTATATTCTTTGTTTTTATATGGGAAATTATAAACATATACAAAGGTAGAGAGAATCATCCACTTGAAACGATTTGCAAGTTTCACTTACAAACCCTTCCTATTTCCCTACTACTCAGATTATTTCAAAGCAAATCTCAGACATAATTTCAACTGTAAATATTTCAGCATGTTTATAGAAGGATAAAAAATAAAAACAGAACCATGCTGTTGTTCCACCTAAAAACAACATAAAATAATTCCTTACATTAATATCCAGTCAGTGTTCAAATATTCCTCATTGTTGCATAAGCCCCACCCCCATACAGTTTACTAGTTGAAATCAGAATTGTAATGAAGTTCATAAATTGCAATTGGTTTGTATATCTCCTAAATCTTCCCTAATCTATAGTTCTCTCTCTCTCTCTCTCTTTATGAATAAAACTCAGTAGACTGTACTATGTTCTGGAGTTTGCTGATTACATCTAGTGGTTTCTTTTAACTTGTTCCTCTGTTCTATTTCCGATTACTTGGTAGTTGTATCTAGAAGTTTAATGACATGTTGGTTCGGTTTTTCTGACAAAGTTACTTTGCATGTGTTGTTAGGAAGCACGTGATAGCTGGTTGTTTCTCCTTTTGAGAGTTAGCAGCTGTCGCTGATCATTTTAGATCCATTAACTTATTAGTACTTTCAAAATAGTGTTATGATTTTATCATTTATTTTTTTTATTTATTAGCTGGCCTATTCCTTCCATATAAAGAGAAAAATTTTTTCTCAACAACTATGTAGTCACTCTAAGACATGGCTAACCTAGGAAAGATGGGATAAGTGCTTGATTAATTCCCTTTACCAATTTAAAAAATGAGTTGGTAAATTAATACATTCAAATATGGACCCCCCATTTAGGATTATTATGACTTCATGGATTTAAACACAATTGAAGTATTTCATTTCTTCAAAGAAAGATAGAATCAGGCCTCCTTCTAATCGGTGCTCAGATTATCCCATTTCTTGGCCAGAAGAAGAAAGGTGACCAGAAAGTGACTTTTCAAATTGACTCCTGATATACCTGATATGCCTTAAATAGGCTTTAAGGGCTTTCTTGATTTTGGTAAGACAAGATAGTCTAGGTTTAAGTTGTGTATTTCCTGCCTCAAACCTGCAATTTGCATTTAAGGAGTTTTTGTTTCTTTTGAATTAGAAATGATAATTAGAGACCATAATCTGGGTATTATGGGTGCACACTACTACAGAGTTCTTCATTGTTTCAAGACTTTTTCAATGAACAGAGCTGAAAATGTGTGTATGTGTGTGTTTAAAATCATGAATATATCGTGACAACTTTCTGTTCAAATCAGGATACTATAGGGTCTTTCTTTAACCTCTTCTATTTTGCATCTTCTCTTCAATGCCAAAATATCAGTTCCCAGTGACATCAACATTGTTACTCATTTGCTTTATCCCAATGCACAATGCCAACATGATCAACAATATGATTATTAGAAACAGACTAAGGGCTTTTATTTGCATTTTTTTTTAATCTTTAAGATATATCACACAAGGTATGTTCAGCCAACTTACTATGTTTTAAAGTCATTTTAAAAGTTCTCTATACAGTTATGCTATAAACTATAATACACATAGGTTCATTTGCTCACTTTGCTTTTGAGTTTTAGGAATTGCTTTTATTAGAATTATATAAAACACATAGTTCCAAACTCAAATATTTGAAACATAATGTATTCAAAGAAGTATACTTTCAATCCCTGTCCCACTACCCTCTTCCTTCTAGTAACTATTTCTTTTAGGTTTAGTTTATCCTTTTATTATTATTTTATTTTTGTTGTTATTATATTTTAAGCAAATATGTATTCATATCCCTCTCCACCTTGTAAAATTCCATACCCAAAGTGGGGCGTTTTAGACTAATTTATTTTCTTAGTTGCTGATGTGGTTTATGAAGTAAAAATAAAGACAGCTATTTCACAAATTCTTCCCTGCTAGCTCAATGTAACCAGGTATATAACTCTGTTCAGATGCTATATGTTGTAAATGTGCCACAGTACCTAAAACAAAGGCTGTTTTATAAAATTGAGTAATAAACAACAATGAGATAAAAAATTGATCAGGGGCTTCCCTGGTGGCGCAGTGGTTGAGAATCCGCCTGCTGATGCATGGGACACAGGTTTGTGCTCCGGTCGGGGAAGATCCCGCATGCCGCGGAGCGGCTGGGCCTGTGAGCCATGGCTGCTGAGCCTGCGCGTCCGGAGCCTGTGCTCTGCAGCGGGAAAGGCCACAACGGTGCGAGGCCCGCGTACCGCAAAAAAAAAAAAAAAAAAATTGATCAAAGAATACTTTTCCCATGTCATTCATCAATTGCTAACTTAGTGCTCCTAGTAAGGTCATGCACTTACTGACACACTTTCTCCTTGAACATTGCAGGGGGTTTGGACTATTTATGTTCTTTATTTCTTTTATTTGGGATATTTGTATTCTTTATTTGTTTTGTTTCCCAAAACATCAAATTTATGAAAATATACATATCAGTAAAATACATATGTATGAGAAGTTGAATGGTGAACAATAGTCAATAAATCATTTTTTGTGTTTGTAGATTAAAAACATGCAGGAAAGCACAAAGAAAAAATACTATCATCCATTTTCTCATAACCCAGAATAAACCACCGTTAACATCTTGATATACTGCCTACAATTTTTAAAGGGAAAAAAGAAAACACCTGATTTTTTTCTTTTTGTAAAATAAGACCTACTCTTTATAAAAAAATAAAGCAATGCAGAAAAATACAATAATGTATTTTTAAAAAAATTACCACAAACTCAGACATTGTCACCCTTAATATTATTTTGAATATAGTTCTATGCATATTATATGTTGAAGACTATAGCAATAGTCACAGATAAATAAAAGTTATGAAAGTAGGATGAGATCCTAGGAAGTATTTTTTTTTTTTTTTTTTTTGGGG
>NW_006777108.1:833789-906936 GCF_000442215.2 Lipotes vexillifer
GTGTGTGTGTGTGTGTGTGTGTGTTACGCGGGCCTCTCACTGTTGTGGCCTCTCCCGGTGCGGAGCACAGGCTACGGACGGGCAGGCTCAGCGGCCATGGCTCACGGGCCCAGCCGCTCCGCGGCATGTGGGATCTTCCCAGACTGGGGCACGAACCCGTGTCCCCTGCATCGGCAGGCGGACTCTCAACCACTGCGCCACCAGGGAAGCCCCCTAGGAAGTATTTTTAATAAAAGATGGTTGCTTATATTTTATTTGACTTTAGTAGAAGAAAAACAAAATAAAAGTGAAAAATGTTTCTTTACCACAAGATGCTTTTTCCATAAAATAACCCAATAATGTTATAAAACAAGATTTGGAGATAAACATTAAGAGGCTAGTATGTAACAGTTTAAAAAGTAGATATTTGGAGAGTATCTATTTATCTCCTGTTTTGAAAGATGAGGACATTAGCACTCAAACTTCCTCCCATCTTCCTTACCCCCTACCTCCCAATTTTTGTAGTTATATTATTATTTTAATATTATTCAGGTTTATAGCATTCACAATTATTTTTGCTACTGTACTTTCATTAGTTGTCTTCTATTCATTCTATATTTAAACAGATTTATGTTCACCACCAGTCTCTCTAATCTAGCTTTGCCATTCTCAAGTTTATTTTCAATCATCTTTTATTTGGGTGGATGTTACTGTCAAGCAAATTTTTCTTCCTCGAGGAGAAATCATACATATTGCATTCCCTGAGTTCTTTCATGCTAGTGAATGTCTCTCAGTGGTTCCTATGCCTGAATGACATCTTAAGTAGTTATGATATTTAAAAATTAAATTTCATTTTTCTCAGCCCTTTATGGACACTGCTTCATTGTCTTGCAGAATTGAGTGTTGTGGAGAATTCTGAGGTGGGATAGTTTTTCCCCCTGCTTGGATGTGATTTGCTGTTTTGCTTCAATATCTGAGGAATTCTTTCTTTATCCTTGGTGTTCAATATTTCAATTAGCATATGTCTTGTTGGGCATCTCACATCTAATTTTCTTAGCGTGTCATGACTGTTTTTGTTTGGCAGATAATTCTCTCTCTTCATTTTGGGGAAATTCTACTGTATTATGTCTTCGTGAATATATCTTTTAAATGGAAATTCCACTTCAAAAATATTATGGTCTTTTTCTTTGGATCTTAATATATTTTATTATATATATATATGTATATATATATATATATATATACTATTGTAATATGTATATCTAATGTCTATAATATTCTACCAAGTTGCTTTAATTCTTTGCCCTTTTCATCTACATTCACTTAGAGTATCTTACCTTTTCCTCTTTGTGTAGTAATTGACTTTTGTGTCAGTAATTCACCTTGCTGTATCTAAATTACTTACTATTTCCATAATCATGTTGCATAGTCCCCAATTTGTCCACGTAGATTAGTAATTTCCTTTTTCATCTCATTTATTATTTTATTGGTATAATTTTATTTTATTGAATTTATGTTCTTATTAAGATGTTCTTGGTGTGAAGTAATTGAGGGAGTTTCCTTCTGTTTCCTGAGTTATGTTTCCTTCAAGTTCAGTGGTAAAATGCATGAGTTTTGAGCAAGTGCTACCAATTTTAATACAGGCTTAGCCACTTCCTAGCCATGTACTCTCTGCCTCAATTTTCTAATCCATCAAATGGGATAATAAATAGTACTTACCTCATAAGATTGCTGTGGGGGTGAAATGAGTAAATACATGTAAAGTGTAAAGAACAGTGCTTAGCACATGCAATGTGCTATTACTATTCTAGGTGGCTGTGTGCGTGTGTGTGTGTGTTTGTGTGTATGGTTAATTTTTTGTGTCAACTTGACTAGGCTATGTTGCCTAGTTGTTTGGTCAAACACCATTCTAGATGTTGCCATGAAGGTTTTTTTTTTTTTAAGAAGTGATTAATATTTGAATCAGTAGACTTTGGGTAAAGCCATTATTCTACATTATATGGATGGGCTTCATCGAATCAGTTGAAGGTTTTAAGAGAAAAAGACTGAGGTTCCCTAAGGAAGAAGGAATTCTGCCTCCAGACTGCTTTTGGATTCAAGACATCAATTTCTTGCTGAATTTCCAGCCTGCCAGGCTGCCCTGTGGATTTCAGATTTGCCAGCCCCCATAATTGTGTGAGCTAATTCCTTAAATCCTTTAACTGATTCCTTAAAAAACCAATCTCTCCCTCTCTTTCCTTCTCCACACACATGCACACATACACACATACACATCCTATTGGTTCTGTTTCTCTGGAGAATCCTAAACAGTGTGTAATATATTTGCAATTTCTGGGCCATTCTCTCCATCTAGATGTTGCTTGGGTGGCTCTGGGCGTGACTGTTTGACTCTATTTGTATAATACTGGAGATTTTTTTCCCTCTGAAGACTAGGAATTTTGCCTTCTGTTCACTTTTAGCCTGAGGGAATGACAGGGGAGGGGGAACTTGGATGAGGTGTGATACAGTCTGAATACTTAGTCTCTGCTCTTTCCCCTGAGATTTTGGTGCAGTGTCTTATTCCATGTCAATTCCCTGATTGGAGAGTCTGTTCCTTTCTGGCAAGCGACCCCATTGGACTTTGAGTTCCGTATGCCTGACAGCTTCCCTCCACTTCCCTGAGCGTCAGCTCTATTCTATTCCCTGGTGTCACTAGTTTCTCTCAGCCACTTGTATCCTTTATGTTTTGGAAGAAAATAATCATCTGCCCACTCAGTTTTCTTCTCTCCATGTATAGCATCATTGAGAATTCTCAGAATTTTATCAATTCACAAATAAATCTTTTGGAAGGTGATGGCAAAGTTAGGGAGACTGGGGTCCTGTGGAGTCAAGCAGTGATGGGCCTCTCTCTCTGCTTTGCTCCAGAATTTTCTGCTTCTTTCATTGGCTACAGGTTCTTGAAGATTAGTGCATTAATTAGATTGTGACTCTTGTTTGGTGGCTGATGGTAGATTTTAATTTTCTTCCTGGAATTAACAATTTTTACTTTATTTTGTAGGCATTGGAGAAGGCCTGGAATAGTACCATGTTCATGTTATCTGACTATTAAATGTTTGTAGAATTGTTGGATATCATCTATATCACATGGATGCATTAGTTCTTTACTGTTTTGTTGTCCCAGACTCCCTAACTTTAGAAAATCCTCTGGAGCACTGCTGTAGCTGCAAATATGACAGTGGAAGAATATGTTATCTGCAGGGTAAAGTTCCTTCTCTCTTCCCTGGCACACTGGCTTACCTTTTACATGTTATTTACCTGGGAAATCTCGCTGCTATGATCACTTCTTTTTTTCTTGTTGCCTCATGGAAATTCTAACATGCTTTATTGATTTTTTAAGCACACTCATGTCAATCACTCTTTGAAATCCTTCCAGCCTCCATTATTACCAGGCTCTGAGTTATTGAGCATTTGCCACTGCATGGAAAGAGACACCACTCAGAGGCAAAGGTAGAATTACAAGTTTCTGTAGCACCTGAGGTACACCAGAGGGGATTTTAAGCAGTTCTACTCAAAACCAGGTAATATAATCATGGTTTCATCAGGTAATACTAATCCCTTGCATCTAAATCTAATTACTTCCTTCTATGTTTCATGATGCTGCTTCTTCAAGCGTTCAGTTGTTGTGTTGCTGTCCCTTTGTCCAGAGAGCCACTTCTTATGAAAAACTGATTTGAGTTCCTGGTATAGTAAAGTCAGAAGTGGCACACTACTAGAAAAAGGATACAGTATTTCAACCTCCAACCTTCTGCACATGCCACAAAAAGAATTAAATCAATAAACATTTATTTAATGTTTGCTATTTGCTAAGCAAGTATGGTGTTGGGAATACAGAGCTGAATGAATCACACTTTTTGCTCCAGCAGGGCTCAAGAAAGTCAGAGGGGCAGGACACATAATGGATGCTATAACAGAAGAGTGAGCATTGTATTAAGGGAGCATGGAATGAGATTTCCCTAGATGGGAGGGAGTAGGATAGAAAGCATTCCAGGGAGAGGGAAAGCTCACAGCTGTTGTTTTTCACCTCATAAACTCCTAGTCACTAGTGGTTCTTGAATCAAAAGATTAGGTGTTTGGTGATTTTTTGAACTACTTACATATAGTCAAGGATAACATTTTTAAAAAATATTTAACAAATGTGTTTTCCTTCCATTGCTTCTGGGTGCAATTGAAAAATTCACATTGTATATACTTGCCAAAAGACTGAAGATAATCTCTTTATTCAACATGACTCTGCAGTATTCAAATAATAAACCAGACTAATAAGTCTACTGAACATACTCCTAATCAGTTATCAGTTTTACTAAACTGGTTCCTTAAAGGTCAAAAATTCAATGAAAATTAGGGGTAGCCAGCCCAACTGTCTTAGCAAAATGGCCAGTTTGTAACACGGCATAGAAACAGCATTAAAAATCAGGAAATAAATCATTCTGAACTAGATTGATAACGAGAATGTGCACATTTAGATTCACTGGGCACCCTAAAACAGGAAAGTGCATTTTTCAGTGTCAAACTGAGAAACCCAGTTGTGAAGCCAGACTTTATTCCCTTCATCCTCTAGGCAGTAGTTTAATAGTTAATATATCAGACAATTGATTTTGAACTCTGAAAAGTCCTCCCTGATTACCCCAGTGCCGGGAAGACCTTGCCATTTGGCAGCCATGGCCACTCTCCTGCACTGCTTCCATTAATGTCTCTACCAAATGGGTTTTTAACTCAGACTATCTGGTTCCAGGGTCCATGCTGCTAGCTCTTACCACCATATTGTCTGGGCTGCTGTAGAGTTGATGTCATTTATGTGCTGAGGGTTTGGGTGGGGGATGTCTAAGGGAAGCACTAATCATGTATTCCTATTTTCTAAGCTTCACTTTTGAATCAAATCAAGTCACTGTAAAACTCATTATCTGGATTTCATTGCTTCTAATTTTTGTAAAAATACTATCACAGGTCTATAGTATAACGTATTCTATTTAATTGGGTGTTTAGATATAAAATGTAAGAGTTTTTGATTTAAGAAATTGCTAATGAGGAGTATATATGTTTTGATCAAATAGCTCTTATGGCGTAGTTCATTGTGTGTTTAATGTTCCTTTTGTAAAAGACTATGAGATTTATTTCTTTCATTATTTGGTGTATCTTCTCTGGAAAACTGGTATGTCTCCTTATATCAGATAGGAGTTATTTTATCCAATATTTTCACCTCTTTCCCCTTGTTTTTCTTCTGTTTTATTTATCTCAGCTGTCAGAGAACTCAGAGCTAGTTTTCGATTTTGGGGCTCAGTTTTATTAACTTCTAGTCTAGTCTAATTACTCAACATTTCTCTTTAAAACTTGGCTTTCGTCTTATGTTTTAATGTTTAAAATTAGTTTATATCATTAATTTATTATAAATAGCTTCAAATTTTATGTATATATACATAGGCATACATATATATATATACATATATATGTGTATATATAAAACCAAAAGACCTGTTAGGTTTACATTTCTTATCATTTCTAATACTAATAACCCTGGGCCAACTCTTCATTATCTCTTTTCTGTGTGATTTCAATAATTTCTTAACAATTTTCCCTGACTCCTGACATACCGCTCTCTAATCTATCCAACACAACACAGTTTATAGGAGAACTCTGATGATATTATTTTGCTCTACAAAACTCTTCAGTAATTTCCTCTTTTTCACAAAGACAATTACAATCTCCTTAACTCATTTCTTAAGATTCCCTAATATGCATTCAACCTAACTTTTTAGGCTTTTCTCCCTCTAGTGTTCCTCTTTTTTGTGTTTTTTAATTTTTAGAAAAAAGTATAAATTTATTTTTGGCTGTGTTGGTTCTTCGTTGCTGCACGCAGGCTTTCTCTAGTTGTGGTGAGCGGGGGCTACTCTTGGTTGTGGTGCACAAGCTTCTCATTGTGGTGGCTTCTCTTGTTGCAGAGTGTGGGCTGTAGGTGCAAGGGCTTCAGTAGTTGTGACACACGGGCTCAGTAGTTGTGGCCCATGGGCTCTAGAGCACAGGCTCAGTAGTTGTGGTGCACGGGCTTAGTTGCTCCGTGGCATGTGGGATCCTCCCGGACAAGCGCTCGAACTCGTGTCCTCTGCATTGGCAGGAGGATTCTCAACCACCACCAGGGAAGTCCTCTAGTCTTCCTCTTTGAAATTTTTAATTTAGCCCAACTTGACTACCTGTGGTCTACCCAGTTGTTCCAGCCAGAAACCTCAAAGTTAGTTTTCTCCTTTCTTTCATCTCTGCTTCCCTGCCCCCCACCCCTGCCCTCACCCAATCCAATTCATCAGTTAGGATCCTCACCTTATTTTTTTGGCCAAGCCAGGCAAGTCCTCCTCTTCCCATTTTTGTTCCCACTTGTGAGTCCAGAACAACTTCAACTGTCTTCCAAACCACTCTCCACAAAGGAATTATAATGAGCTTTTAAAACGCAAAGAGCACCTTGTTACCACCCTGCTTAAAACTCAAGGTGGCTTAAATAAAATCCTTAACCCTGGCCTTCAAAGCCATGCATGATCTGGCCGGTGCTTACCTCTTCATGCTCACTTCCTGCCCCTGTCCTCCCATCTACTCTACTTTAGCCTACCAGTGTCCTATCAGTCCCTTGAACACAGCAGTCCCAGTCCACAGTCTTTGCCCAGGTCCTATATCTGGCTAGAGCAGGAGCTGGCAAACTAGTCTATGGGCCAAATTTGCTCCAGTGCCTGCTTTTGTCAATAAAGTTGTATTGGAGCACAGTCAATGCAGATTGGGTTAGGTATTGTCAATGGCTGCTTTCATGCTCCAGTAGCAGTGTTGAGTAATTGTAACAGAGAACAAGTGGCCCCCAAAACATGAAATATTTATTCTTTGTCCCATTATAAAATGTTTGTTGACCTCCAGGCTAAGATATTCATGCCCCTTCTCCTTGCAGAGCTAGTCTTTTCTCATTGTACTGTTCTCAGGTCAAATGTCTCTACCTCAGAAAGGCTTTCCTGATCACCATATCTAAGCAGGTTGCTTCCTAAATTTTCTATCATTGTACCAAATTTGTGATTCCATTACATTCACCACAAGTTGTGTTTAACTATTGTTTGTTGACCTATGACTATATTTTTAATTGAAATATACATTTCTTAAGGGCAGGGAACATGTCAGTTTTGTTCTTCACTTTATACTCAGTTACTGAAATAATACCCGATCATAGCGAGTAATAAATGTTATCTGAACAAATGAGTGAACCTGTCCTATGTCCCACCTCCAATTTAAAAAATAAGTTCCCTTTTGCTTGGTGAATATTTTGAGATCTTTTAAGCAGCCCCTTTCCCAGTTTATCTTTCACTGAGACTGCCCTTCCTGTGTACTGCCCTTATGGGGCCCTCTTTGTAGTTTAATCTGCTCTCATGGGTGGGATCAGGCAATAGTCCTTAAGTCTTTATTTTGTCTTGAGGTGTTGTGACAATGCATTTACCTGAGGAGAATAAAATGGAGGGCCAGAGAAACACTTCCCTTATTAAATAGTTACATCAAAATGAAAATAGAGAAACCGATGAAAAAAAGGAAAACTATGAAGAATCATTAGTCAAAGCCATGTGGTAAGATCCAACCATATCTGCTTAGAGATAATTTTCTTATTAAAAAGTACAGGGGCTTCCCTGGTGGCACAGTGGTTGAGAGTCCGCCTGCCGATGCAGAGGACATGGGTTCATGCCCCGGTCCGGGAAGATCCCACATGCTGCGGAGCAGCTGTGCCCGTGAGCCATGGCCGCTGAGCCTGCGCGTCTGGAGCCTGTGCTCCACAGTGGGAGAGGCCACAACAGTGAGAGGCCCACGTACCGCAAAAAAAAAAAAAAAGTACAGAAACGTCTAATCTTTAAAACCTTAAGAAATTCAAGTATAAATAGATACCCTAGTATATGTAAATTACCTAATATAATATGTCCTAAGTAGTGACATTCCATCATCTGTACTGCTTGAGCTTTGATCATAGCATTAAGATAGAAAAAGAAACAAACTTTACCATTGATTACAAATTTTATCAGAACAGTTTCATAGGAAGACTCCAGAGATGTTTAATTGCTCTGTAATCATATGTCCTTATTTACAGTGATAGTTTTGATGTGTTAAGAACCATGCATAAGTAGATTTGTCTGAAAGGAATGATGAGTAAGGAACACATGAAGGACAGTATCCCAAGATATCCTGGTGAAGTAACTGGTGAAAACTTCAGTAAAAAGGGGAATTGAGAGACAGAGAGGCATGGTTAACATTTTTAGTGGTAAAGAGTTTTGCCCGAGACCTTGGGTCTGGTTCAAAAGCTGAGAGAAATCCTGGGAGACTTTACTAAACTTTGACAATGATTTTCATAGCCTGGAACAGAATTTAAAAGAAATCATAAGCTCTTCTCTGAGCAAATATCTAGCACTATATGGCTGTCATCATCTGTGAAGTTTAAGGGAAATCTGAAGCCACTAATGCCTAATCCATGGAGAGATCTGATATTTCATCCTCACTGCTTACTCTATAAACAGAAAGTAAAAAGGCCAGCAGCCTTCTACTCTGCTTGTCTTGTACTGGCCATGAGTCATTGTTAGTGATATGTAAAAATCGGTCATAAAGCTATCCCAGTAACAGAGTTATCATGGATATAATTACTTGGATTAAGAATTAAATATAAAATAATAATTTATTATTCTACATCTCTGTCAGTCACAAGAAGAATCAATAGAATTATGGGTAAATGGATTTTTAATTATAAGGAAGTAACTTAACTAGAGGTCCAGTGATTTATCTTCCCTTTCTTTTAGCCAACTGAATTCAAGAGATTTGGGACTGATTCTTCCAAAAATAGCAAATAACATTACCAGTAACTAGGAATTCAGAGAAACCTTTAAAAATTTATTGCCAGTCTCTTTTCCATTTACTTCATTTTGGATTCCCCATCATCTTTCTAGGGTAAGTTATCAGTTAGAAGAAGCTTCGTGAAAGGAAAGGAAGTCCAGTTATTTCTTACTTAAAAAACTTGTTCCAGTGGCAGACTGCAACTTTGTTCTACCAACATTTCTTTTTTTAAAAAATTAATTAATTTTTAGCTGCGTTGGGTCTTTGTTGCTGCGCGCAGGCTTTTCTCTAGTTGCGGCGAGCAGGAGCTACTCTTTGGCTTCTCATTGTGGTGGCTTCTCTTGTTGTGGAGCATGGGCTTCAGTAGTTGTGGCACGTGGGCTCATTAGTTGTGGCTCACAGGCTCTAGAGCGCAGGCTCAGTAGTTGTGGAGCATGGGTTTAGTTGCTCCGTGGCATGTGGGATCTTCCCGGACCAGGGCTCGAACCCGTGTCCCCTGCATGTGCAGGCGGATTCTTAACCACTGTGCCACCAGGGAAGTCCCTACCAACATTTCTTTAGAATATGCTAAGCATACAAAAGAAAAATAATTTCAATTACTGTATCCATTCTAGTGTAATGGGATTTTGCTACTTTAATCTATACAGTGCATAGCTGTTTTAAAACTTTGAGATTCATAGGTGATTACACGTACTTAGAATCATTTAGAGGCTATAAGAACATAGATAATGGAATGAAATGCAGATATCGCAGTAAGATGGACCTGGTTTATTGTCTGTTTTTTATCGTATGCTAGCTGTTTGACCTTAAGCATATAACTTAGACATCTTATTCTGTATGCATGTGTGTGTTTGTGTTTAATATTCCTACATCATAAGGTTTCTGTGATGATAACATGAAATCACATTGTAAAACACATATCATAGTACCTGGGAACTGGTAGACAGTAAATTGCAATCGTGGTTATATCGTTATTACTCTAAATGTAGAATTTGAGTGTTCCAGGGGAAATGCAATATTCACTGAGAGACATATCTTGGTATGGAGAATATTTCCAGGGAGCAGTTAGCTCTGTATACATAAGTGAAATTAGCTTACTCAACACTTAGTTTCTGTAAATGAAGCCATAGCTAATGTATCTTTACTTTTCTTATTAGGTATCTAAGCTTGCAGCACTGGCCTGTATTTTATGAATGCAGGCTTCATGAGTTTAGATATCAGAATTAAGGCACAGCTCACTTTAAACAAACTGGGATTTAAGATAACTTTGAGAGTGAGATGAAAGATTTGTTTTAATTTTAGATTCTTGTATTTACAGAAAGATCCATGATGGATGTCTTAGTTCAAGCTGCTGTAACAGAACACCGCAGACTAGGTGGCTTATCAACAACAAAAATACATTTCTCATAGTTCTGGAGGCTGGGAAGTTTAAGATCAAGGTGCCTGCAGATTCAATATCTGGTGAGGGCCCCTTTCTTTGTTCATAGACTATCTGCTCACTCTGTCCTTACAGGTAGAATGAATGAAGAGCTTTCTGGGGTCTTTTTCATAGGTCACATTTCACATTTGGGTTAGGTTTTCAACATATGAATTTTGGGGGGACATGGTCTGTAACAATGGAATTTTAGAATTGAAAGATACCTTAGCAATCATCTTGCCAAACACTTTTTTTCAGGTGATGAAACAGACAACCAAAAAGATGTTTCTAAGATCATATAGTCAGTTATCAGCTGAACCAGGATTAGAACTCAGGACTCCTGACTTCCGATTAGCTCTTCCTGTGGCTGGCTTTGCTTAATTTAGGACAATTTCATAGGAAGTGTGATACTTGAATTGGTCCAGGTTAGCAGGCTTTTCCAAATGTTTAAAATATGCCTCTATTTACAAAAATTGATTCTTGTTATACTTTTGGGGAACATTGACATTGGTGGTGAGGAAGAATGGGTGAGGCAGCATGAACCACCTACACCCCCAGACATATTGAAGATGAATACTGCTCAGGCTTCAGATAACTGCTGGGTTCCTGGTCTGCCACAGGGGAGCAGGTGTGTTGTGTGTGTATATACCTTTGGCAAGAGGTGCATTTCTTGGGAAAATAGAGAAGTTTTCCCATAGTGTGTGCAAGAAGAATCCTCTTCCCATTAACAACACAAAATCTTCAGTAAATTCTCACTTCTCATTATTGCATTTGAACCTATTTTTGGTGGTGTGTGTGTGTCGGGGGGGGGGTCTTATATGTTAAAGTGTTTAATCCTTCATCAAGACGAGCACAAGGCAACAGTAGCAACTGCCCAAAGAGGCTGGGCCATATAAGATTATAAAGAGTAGTGAGAATAATGATAGTGAGTTTTTATCGAGTGCTTACCAAGTGCCAGATTTGTGCTAAGTGCCTTATTTCATTTAATTATTGCAGTAACCCTCTAATGTGAATATTATTATTATCTGTCTTATTGACAAGGCAACTGCAGCTTTGAGAGATTAATTTGATCTAAGCTCAGAAACAGAGTAGATGCATTTAAGATCGTTTTATGCTCTCCAAGGCACCGTCTTCCCAGACTCTGGAACTACAGCAAAACCTGTACTGTTCATTGTCAGTAATGATGTCTCTGTATCAGCATTAGCTCTCATCTCAGAGGGATGCTGAAGCGTAAAGTAGTGATGCACGATGTGAAGCTAGGTGGTTTGACTTTATTTTTCTTCATGTTTGAAAACTTTTTATTTGCATATTTTAAAAATGGTGCATTCGAAAACTAAAATCATCTGAAGAA
Organism: Lipotes vexillifer; assembly: GCF_000442215.2. Lineage (NCBI taxonomy): Eukaryota > Metazoa > Chordata > Mammalia > Artiodactyla > Lipotidae > Lipotes > Lipotes vexillifer. The sequence goes on from NW_006777108.1 coordinate 845,402, forward strand.
CAACAAAAAAAATAGGACTCTGATGAAACTGCATTTTGCAGCCTGCCAGACACCTTGAACCAGCTTAATTTTCACTGAAGATTCACCTTGGTTCAACCCAACAGTTTCATCATCAACATCCAAGTACTTTTTCTTCCCTGCCAGCCAGCCAGACCTGCCTGGGAGAGACGGGCCTTCTCTGTCGGTAGTTCTTGATTCTTCGATTTGAAAAAGAGCACCGTAGTCATTTAAATCTGATCCAACCCCTGCATCTCACAAACTTAAACAGCTAAGAGAAGTAAAATAAGAGGACAATGCTTGTGGAATGAACAGTGCCTATTGGTGGCACACCTCACTAGCATTCACCTGTTTCCTTCTCCAGTTTGATCTTTTCTTTTGAAGACAGTAGAGTTTTCTCTTACACTCTGCCTTGAACAACTTTGGCTTATCGAATTTCTCAATCTCAGCTGTATCGGGTTTGTCAGACGTGGTTGCAGAGAAAGTGGAGTGAAGCAGGCAAGCCAGCAGAGTCCAGTTTGTGAGTCTTGCCTGACTTTTTTTTTTTTTTTTTTTTGCGGTACGCGGGCCTCTCACTGTTGTGGTCTCTCCCGTTGCGGAGCACAGGCTCCGGACGCGCAGGCCCAGCGGCCGCGGCTCACGGGCGCAGCTGCTCTGCAGCACGTGGGATCCTCCCGGACCGGGACACGAACCCGCGTCCCCTGCAACAGCAGGCGGACTCTCAACCACTGCGCCACCAGGGAAGCCCTTGCCTGACTTTTAAGCAGTTGCTGTTCAGCTGAACAATTGGAGAGAATAGACGTAAACAATTTTTGGCAGTTTAAGACAGTGAGCTATATTTACTGCCTTTCTTACTGTTAAGTACTGACTCTGTCCGTGGGAAAGCAGGTAGGTATAGCTATAGGACCTCAGGTTTTTTTGCTGTTGTTGTTTATTTTTTCTTAACAGCTGCACATCTCTTCACCTTCAAATTCACAGTTGGAGTTTTAAACCAACTGACAGTCATAAAGTCAAGAGTATGTACTCTTGTTCTCACCCGGGAGTATGACTAATGGAAACATAACTGACAAGTCGTCCTCATAGCCAAACCTCAGCAGCCTACTTGATTTGTTCCCAGTTGGACAGGCAGAAGACATAGAGGAAGTGTTACAATAGAGGCGTTAAATGCTAACCTTCTGGGCTTCCCTGGTGGCGCAGTGATTGAGAGTCCGCCTGTACATGCAAGGGACACGGGTTCGTGCTCTGCTCCGGAAAGATCCCACAGACTGCGGAGAGGCTGGGCCCGTGAGCCATGCCCGCTGAGCCGTGCATCTGGAGCCAATTCTAACCTTCTGAGGTTTGATTATGAATAAAAGACAACACTCTCTGATAAAGCTTTATGAAGTTAGTAATTATTAAAACCAAAATAAACAACCAAAATAAACCTCTAAATAGCCTTTTCTGTAAAAGGAAAAAAACATCTTGGGGCATTGAAAATCCCACATGAAATGAAGATATTTTTCTTAAAAAGAGCAAGCAATAAGGCCTTTAAACTCTATGCTAAACCAAAGAAAAGAACAAGAAAAGAAATGTTATCTTAATGATTGGTCTGCATTGGAAAATATAATCATAATTATGTAAACTTTTAAAAAAGTTTTAACTTCTAGAACAGTGTATTGACAGAATACAGAAGACTAAATGATGGTTACCAAGCGGTATACACGTTATCAATTTTGACTGTACAAAATTAAGAGTAAGGATGACAGAAGTAAAGAGGCGAAGGTGGGGTGAAGGAGAGCTAAAGGGAAGACTAAGAAAGCCAATAGCTTAATATACTAAACGGCAAGCCAAAAATTGCTGTCTATACTGGATGGAACAAGGGATCCAGGTAGAATGCCAAGTTAGCCAATAAAGAAAAAGGTAAGCCATACAATTTGGGACAATGACAGAAGGGGAGGCAGGTGGGTGATTGCAGAGTGACATAAATCTTCATCCATCATAGCAGGAAGTTAATGGGAAATGTTGGGAGCTGATAAAACAAAGAGCTCAGGAGCATAGTGCTCAGAGAGATTTCAGGAGTCCAGAATGAACAGGCTGAATTTGGTGGCAGAAAGGGGTGGGTGGAGGACTGCTGCTTGTAACCAGCATGTACATTTATTATGTTGATAAACAAATATTAAAAGTTAATACTGTAATAGAAATGTTGTAGGAAAATATTTTTCTAATATATACCTCTAAGACCCACTCACAAACCTTTTTTTTTTTTTGTATAAAGTGCATTGAGAACATTGAGTTATTCAGCTTTTTCTGGGTTTATATGGGTTTGGAAAGACTGTATTTCTAAGTAGGCGTAGGAAGAACAAGCTTGTCATTTTTTTTATTACGATACAAAAATGACCAAGAAAATGCCACTCTGACTGGATAGGCAGAGGGACAAGCAACAAACAACACTGAGGGCCACCGTATGTAGAGGTGTTGTGATGAGGCCTATGAATGGCTGACAGTCGGGGTGCAGACAGCTCAGCACAGGCCAGGGAGAACGGGCACCAGGAGTGGGATGCAGATGAGTTAGAACTCAGACAATCCTCCCCAAGGTCCCGGCACCGATGCAACACCAGGAGGCACTTTTCCCTGATAGGGGAGGGAGTTAACCCTGAATTGATTGAGAACACCTGGAATCAATTAAATAGCGTGTTCTATCATCAGGTGAAATGAGGAATTGAAATAGAGATTGAGTTAAAGAAAATTGCATTCCTTATTCCGCCAATGGGAAGAGTCGTACGTTCACGCGATGCTAGTTATTTGGCGAGGGAGGAGCTGGGACCAGGCAGTGTGGCTCCAGAGTACGGCTCGCAACCAAACGCCACACTATGGCACTGGAGAGGCCAGAAGCTGATTTGCTTAAAGAATTGTTAACATAGATGGCAGGAAAAGGTAAGTACCTGAAGACAGACGGAAAAGTATTTTGGGAATTTTAAGAAAGGTATCCTGAATTACTTAGAACTGAGGGAATGGGAAGATTTACCTAGAAGATATACCAGTTGAACTTGTGCTTGAAGAAAAGGAAAACCTATTCTAGGTTTTATTTTATATATATCTATCTATATCTATCTATATCTATATCTATATCTATATCTATATCTATATCTACACATACACACACACAGAAGCCTGGTGGATGTGTGCTTATGTATCCCATTATTGGGATTAAAAAGAGAAGGATTAAAATTTAAGTACAAGTAAGAATTCTTTTTTTTTTTTTTGGTCTTATTTTTATTGGGCTGTAGGGAATGGGTTGGGCAATATTTCTGCAAGTTATGCCCCATTAGGGAAATGTCCATTCTAATTCTCCTGGGACAGCTTTCAGAGCTTTTCTCTTTTTTCTTGGAGCCACTGCTCTTGCTGGCAGCAGCCTCTTCAGGTCCACTGCTGAGTGGCTTCTCCTTGGAAGACAATTTCCTCTTTTTCTTGGGGACACTCTTGTTTTCTGACTCTTCAGCGTCAATAACTGGTTATGTTATTAGATAATACATGTTCTTCTAAAGAAATTAGTAAGATAGTCCTTACCAGAAATATTTAAAATTGGAAAACTGGAGATGTTCACAGACTACATACGTTGGGATCTTTTGTCATTGGCAGCAAATTAGACAACACATTAATAAGTCTTTGAAGCTTCTATAGTCAAAACAACAAACTGGAAGTTTGTTTTGACTTTATTTTTATTTTTTATAAATTTATTTATTTTTGGCTGCATTGGGTCTTTGTTGCTGTGCACGGGCTTTCTCTAGTTGCGGTAATTGGGGGTTACTCTTTGATGCAGTGCGTGGGCTTCTCAGTAAGATGGCTTCTCTTGTTGCGGAGCACGGCCTCTAGGGGCACAGGCTTCAGTAGTTGTGGCTCGCTGGCTCTAGAACACAGGCTCAGTAGTTGTGGCACATGGGCTTAGTTGCTCTGCGGCACGTGCGATCTTCCCAGACCAGGGATGAATCCATTATCTCCTGCATTGGCAGGTGGATTCTTAACCACTGCACCACCAGGGAAGTCCCTGCTTTGACTTTAAACAATCCTTAAAATAAAATTCATGTTCTGTGTTTCTGTTTGTGTTATAAAACTTGTATTTGTCAAATCAGTCTAATTTTTAAAGGGAGAAGAAAATTACTATTTATTTGGTGATGGGGGAGAGTTGTTTTTATCCTACTGTTGAGACAACAAAAGATAAAAATACTACTTATACATTCCATTTGGTGCGGTCTCTTCCAACTCACGAAAGAGAGAGATGGGGAAGTTAATGGATGCTACAGAATAGAGGTTTGCTATACTTCCTTCTGGGCTGCCTCTGCTTGAAGTCTCTGGGTAATTCAATCTAGCAAAATTATGGACTAATGAGCCTTTCTATTGTTAGCTCTTAATCGTAGCCTGTACTCTTACTTAGGGTATCTATAGTGATGTCTTCTCTAAGGGTGAAGAGAGGCTGGGCTTATCTGATGCTAAAATTACCAGGTAAAATGTAACAATACTAACCAAACTAGCATATCTAGCCTTATCTGTTATTTGGATGAATTTACCTTTTAAAGCTTTACTCAAGGCCGCCATGTCCTGCCTGCCGTCCGCCGCACATGGTGGGGTGTTACTCTAGGACCTTGCTTCAGACACGCCTGAACTCAAAGAGGGCTAAAAATCCTCAACAGCAACTCTCTGGTAATTAAGCAGCACCCAGCAACAAATGGGCACAGGTCCCTGGCATACCCTCAAACTTGCTTTTCACTGAGTACCATGATTTGTCCAAATACCTCCCATATGAACTGAGAATAATATAACTTCAGAAGAGAGGAACCTCAGAGGCCTGTTCCACCACCTCTGTGAGACCTGGTAGGTCCAGACAGAGTTTCAAGCTAAGGACCCTCACTTCGCCCTCAGCCGTGTGGCTGACAGGGTCTTGGTGCTTCAGGCGAGTGTCAGGCCTGTGCCTCTGAGGTGGGAGAGCCAAATTCAGGACATTGGTCCACCAGAGACCTCTTGGCTCCATGTAATAACAAATAGCAAAAGCTCTCCCAGAGACCTCCATCTCAATGCTAAGACCCAGCTCCACTCAATGACCAGCAAGCTACAGTGCTGGACACCCTATGCCAAACAACTAGCAAGACAGGAATACAACCCCACCCATTAGCAGAGAGGCTGCCTAAGATCATAATAAGGTCAGGGACACACCAAAACACACTGCCAGACGCAGTCCTGCCCACCAGAGAGACAAGATCCAGCCTCATCCACCAGAACACAGGCACCAGTCCCCTCCACCAGGAAGTCTACACAACCCACTGAACCAACCTTATGCACTGGGGAAGACACCAAAAAAAATGGGAACTATGATCCTGCACACTGTGAAAAGGAGATCCCAAACACAGTAAGTTAAGCAAAATGAGGAGACAGAGAAACACACAGCAGATGAAGGAGCAAGGTAAAAACCCACCAGACCAAACAAACAAAGAGGAAATAGGCAGTCTACCTGAAAAAGAAACTATCCAAAATCTTGGAAATAGAATGGGAAAATACAAGAAACGTTTAACAAGGACCTAGAAGAGCTAACGAGCAAAGAAACAATGATGAACAACACAATAAATGAAATTAAAAATTCTCTAGAAGGAATCAATAGCAGAATAACTGAGGCAGAAGAACAGATAAGTGACATGGAAGATACAATAGTGGAAATAACGACCACAAAGCAGAATAAAGAAAAAATAATGAAAAAAATTGAGGACAGTCACAGAGACCTCTGGTACAACATTAAATGCACCAACATTCGAATTATAGGGGTCCCAGAAGAAGAACAGGAAAAGAAAGGGACTGAGACAATATTTGAAGAGATTATAGCTGAAAACTTCCCTAATATGGGAAAGGAAATCAGCAATCAAGCCCAGGAAGTGCAGAGAGTCCCATACAGGAAAAATCCAAGGAGAAACATGCCAAGACACATATTACTTAAACTATCAAAAACAAAATACAAAGAAAAACTATTAAAAGCAGCAAGGGAAAAATACCAAATAACATACAAGGGGATCCCCATAAGGTTAACAGCTGACCTATCAGCAGAAACTCTGCAAGCCAGAAGGGAGTGGCAGGACATATTTAAAGTGAGGAAATGGAAAAATCTACAACCAAGATTACTCTAACCAGCAAGCATCTCATTCAGATTTGACTGAGAAATTAAAACCTTTACAGACAAACAAAAGCTAAGAGAATTCAGCACCACCAAACCAGCTTTACAACAGATGCAAAAGGAACTTCTCTATGCAGGAAAAACAAGGGAAGGAAAGACATACAATAACAAACCCAAAACAATTAAGAAAATGGTAAAAGGAACATACATATCGATAATTACCTTAAATGTAAATGGATTAAATGCTTCAACCAAATGACATAGACTGGCTGAATGGATACAAAAACAAGACCTGGGGCTTCCCTGGTGGCGCAGTGGTTGAGAGTCCGCCTGCTGATGCAGGGGACACGGGTTCGTGCCCTTATCCGGTAAGAGCCCACAAGCCACAGAGCGGCTGGGCCCGTGAGCCATGGCCACTGAGCCTGCGCGTCTGGAGCCTGTGCTCCTCAACGGGAGAGGCCACAACAGTGAGAGGCCCACGTACCACAAAAACAAAACAAAACAAAACAAAAAAACAAAAAAAAAACAAGACCCATATATATGCTGTCTCCAAGAGACCCACTTAGACTTAGGGACATATACAGACTGAAAGTGAGGGGATGGAAAATGATATTCCATGCAAATGGAAATCAAAAGAAAGCTGGAGTAGCAATTCTCACATCAGACAAAATAGACTTTAAATTAAAGACTATTACAAGAGACAAAGAATGACACTACATAATGATCAAGGGATCAATCCAGGAAGAAGATATAACAACTGTAAATGTTTATGCACCCAATATAGGAGCACATCAATATATAAGGCAAATGCTAACAGCCATAAAATGGGAAAGCAATAGTAACACAATAATAGTAGGAGACTTTAACACCCCACTTTCAACAATGGACAGATCAACCAAAATGAAAATAAATAAGAAAACACAAGCTTTAAATGATACATTAAACAAGATGGACCTAATTGATATTTATAGGGCATTCCATCCAAAAACAGCAGAATACACTTTCTTCTCAAATGCTCATGGAACATTCTCCAGGATAGATCATATCATGGGTACAAATCAAGCCTTGGTAAATTTAAGAAAATTGAAATCATATCAGGTATCGTTTTCCACCACAATGCTATAGGACTAGATATCAATTACAGGAAAATAACTGTAAAAATAGAAACACATGGAGGCTAAACAATATGCTACTAAATAACCAAGAGATCACTGAAGAAATCAAAGAGGAAATCAAAAAATACCTAGAGACAAATGACAATGAGAGCACAACAGCCCAAAACCTATGGGATGCAGCAAAAGCAGTTCTAAGAGGGAAGTTTATAGCAATACAATCCTACCTTAAGAAACAAGAAACATCTCAAATAAACAACCTATCCTTACTCCTAAAGCAATTAGAGAAAGAAGAACAAAAAATCCCCAAAGTTAGCAGAAGGAAAGAAATCATAAAGATCAGATCAGAAATAAATGAAAAAAAAATGAAGAAAACAATAGTAAAGATCAATAAAACTAAAAGCTGTTTCTTTGAGAAGATAAACAAAATTCATACACCATTAGCCAGAGTCATCAAGGAAAAAAGGGAGAAGACTCAAATCAATAGAATCAGAAATGAAAAAGGAGAAGTAACAACTGACACTGCAGAAATACAAAGGAACATGAGAGATTACTACATGCAAATCTATGCCAATAAAATGGACAACCAGGAAGAAATGGACAAATTCTTAGAAAAGCACAACCTTCTGAGACTGAATGAGGTAGAGAGAGAAAATATAAACAGACCAATCACAAGCACTGAAATTGAGACTGTGATTGTAAATCTTCCAACAACAAAAGCCCAGGACCAGATGGCTGCACAGGTGAATTCTATCAAACACTTAGACAAGAGCTAACACCTATCCTTCTAAAACTCTTCCATAATATAGCAGAGGGAGGAACACTTCCAAACTCATTCTATGAGGCCATCATCACCCTGATACCAAAACCAGACAAAGATGTCACAAAGAAAGAAAACTACAAGCCAATATCATTGATGAATATAGATGCAGAAATCCTCAGCAAAATACTAGCAAACAGAACCCAACAGCACATTAAAAGAATCATACACCATGATCAAGTGGGGAATATTCCAGGAATGCAAGGATTCTTCAATATACACAAGTCAATCAATGTGATACACCATATTAACGAACTGAAGGAGAAAAACCATATGATCATCTCAATACATGCAGAAAAATATTTCAACAAAATTCAACACGCATTTATGATAAAAGCTCTCCAGAAAGTAGGCATGGAGGGAAATTACTTCAACATAATAAAGGCCATATATGACAAACCCACAGCCAACATCATTCTCAATGGTGAAAATCTGAAAACATTTCCTCTAAGATCAGGAACAAGACAAGGTTGTCTACTCTCACCACTGTTATTCAACACAGTTTTGGAAGTTTTAGCCACAGCAATCAGAGAAGAAAAGGAAATAAAAGTAATCCAAATCAGAAAAGAAGAAGTAAAGCTGTCACTGTTTGCAGACGTCATGATACTATCTACAGAGAATCCTAAAGATGCTACCGGAAAGCTACAAGAGCTAATCAATGAATTTGGTAAAGTAGCTGGCTACAAAGTTAATGCACAGAAATCTCTTGCATTTCTATACACTAATGATGAACAACCTGAAAGAGAAATTAAGGAAACACTCCCATTTACCATTGAAACAAAAAATAAAATATGTAGGAATAAACCTGCCTAAGGAGACAAAAGACCTGTATGCAGAAATCTGTAAGACACTGATGAAAGAAATTAAAGATGATACAAACAGATGGAGAGATATACCATGTTCTTGGATTGGAAGAATCAACATTGTGAAAATGACTCTACTACCCAAAGCGATCTACAGATTCAATGCAATCCCTATCAAACTCCCAGTGGCATTTTTCACAGAACTAGAGCAAAAATTTTCACAATTTATGTAAACACAAAAGACCCCAAATAGCCAAAGCAATCTTGAGAAAGAAAAATGGAGCTGGAGGAATCAGACTCCCTGACTTCAGACTATACTACAAAGCTGCAGTAATCAAGACAGTATGGTACTACCAGAAAAACAGAAATATAGATCAATGGAACAGGATAGAAAGCCCAGAGATAAACCCATGCACATATGGTCACCTTATGTTTGATAAAGGAGGCAAGAATATAAAATGGAGAAAAGACAGCCTCTTCAATAAGTGGTGCTGGGAAAGCTGGACTGCTACATGTGAAAGAACACTCCTTAACACCATACACAAAAGTAAACTCAAAATGGATTAGACCTAAATGTAAGGCCAGAAACTATCAAACTCTTAGAGGAAAATATAGGCAGAACACTCTATGACATAAATAACAGCAAGATCCTTTTTGACTCACCTCCTAGAGAAGTAGAAATAAAACCAACAATAAAAAAATGGGACCTAATGAAACTTAAAAGCTTTTGCACAGCAAAGGAAAACATAAACAAGATGAAAACACAACTCTCAGAATGGGAGAAAATATTTGCAAATGAAGCTACTGAGAAAGGATTAATCTCCAAAATTTACAAGCAGCTCATGCAGCTCAATATCAAAAAAACAAACAACGCAATCCAAAAATGGGCAAAAGACCTAAATAGACATTTCTCCAAAGAAGATATACATTGCCAACAAACAGATGAAAGGATGCTCAACATCACTAATCATTAGAGAAATGCAAATCAAAAGTACAATGAGGTATCACCTCACAGCAGTCAGAATGGCCATCATCAAAAAATCTATGAACAATAAATTCTGCAAAGGGTGTGGAGAAAAGGGAACCTTCTTGCACTGTTGGTGGGAATGTAAATTGATACAGCCATGGAGAACAGTATGGAGGTTCCTTAAAAAACTAAAAATAGAACTACATATGACCCAGCAATCCCACTCCTGGTCATGTACCCTGAGAAAAGCATAATTCAAAAAGAGTCATGTACCACAATGTTCATTGCAGCTCTATTTACAATAACCAGGACATGGAAGCAATCTAAGTGCCCATCATCAGATGAATGGATAAAGAAGATGTGGCACATATATACAATGGAATATTAGCCATAAAAAGAAACAAAATTGAGTTATTTGTAGTGAGATGGATGGACATAGAGTCTGTCATACAGTGAAGTAAGTCAGAAAGAGAAAAACAAATACCGTATGCTAATACATATATATGGAATCTAAAAAATAAAAATTGGTTCTGAAGAATCTAGGGGCAGGACAGGAATAAAGACGCAGACATAGAGAATGGACTTGGAAGACATGGGGAAGGGGAAGGGTAAACTGGGACAAAGTGAGAGAGTGGCATAGCCATAAATACACTACCAAATATAAAATAGATACCTAGTGGGAAGCAGTCACATAGCACAGGGAAATCAGCTCCATGCTTTGTGTCCACCTAGAGGAGTGGTATAGGGAAGGTGGGAGGGAGATGCAACAGGGGAGAGATATGAGGATATATGTATATGTATAGCTGATTCAGTTTGTTATAAAGCAGAAACTAAGACACCATTGTAAAGCAATTATACTCCAATAAAGTTGTTAAAAAAAAAAAAAAAAGATCGGGCTTCCCTGGTGGCACAGTGGTTGAGAGTCCACCTGCCGATGCAGGGGACATGGGTTTGTGCCCTGGTCCGGGAAGATCCCACATAGAAAACAAACTTGTGGTTACAAAAGGGTAGAAGGAAGGGGTTAGGGACAAATTAAGGGTATGGGATTAACAGATACTAGCCGCTTGATGAAAAAAAAAAAAAAAAAAAAAAAAAAAAAAGATCTACTCAAAACATCTGTGATTCTGCATGGTTAGTGATTTCTCTCTCATTATTTCTTTTTATTCAAGAGATATTTTGATCCCCTCTAATGTGCTAAGCACTAGGGATATTGCAACTGGATAAATAGACATTGCCCTTACCTTGATGGGGCTTGTATTTTAGTGGGAAACAGAAAACAAACAAAAATAAATGAAACAAAATGATTACAGATTATAAGTACTTTTTATAAATAAAAATAAGTACATTTTATAAATACAAAGTGTTGGGATGGTTCAGTGTTTAAAGAAGGTATCTTTGAGGATATTTTAACTGGCCTGTGAAGAATCAAAAGCCGACTGTCATGTAAAGAGTTAGACGAGGAGTGTTCTGGGAGAGGAAAACAGGTGCAAAGTCCCTGTGGTCACTGAGCTGCAGAATAGTGGTGCATGATGTGGATTGAACGGTCGACCTGGGCTAGGTTATGTGGGGTCTTAGGCCATGATATAGAGTTGGGGCATGATTCTAGGCATTATGAGAGACATTGAAGGACCACTTAGTAGGCAAGTTAGTGGTCCCCATCCCCACCCAGCCTTCTTGCCCTGTGGTGTACTTTCCCTTCTAACACCTATCTTCTTACCCTAATTGTTGTCAGCGTACTGGAGCAGCTTTGCCCTTAAGCATAGAGTATTGGAAGGAAGTACACTTCCTTCCTACACCTCATCCATTCCCAGCCCTTGACCAATGTCTACCAAGTGAAGGGCCACTAAAGGCCAGCTCCCTTGCTTTGGGTTTGACTAGGAATATTCTGCGTTCAGGTGTGACTATACTCCGGAGATCCACTATGGGATCAGGCAGAAGCTACACTTTCTAGGACTTTTGTCTGAGATCTCACCCTTCTTGACTACTTTCTCTTCCCTGCCTGTTCCCCTGCTCCTTTATAGTTTCCTTCTGGGAACATTTCCCTAATAATCCACTTATACGTGAATCTTAGTGTCAGCATCTGCTCCTGAGGAATTCAGCCTTAGTCACTCTGGTGTTACTTAGAGGTTGGATTGTGCAGAGATGGTTTAAATCCTACTTCAGCCTCTTATCAGCTCTGTGTCCTTGGACACATTTCTTAACCTCTCAGTATCTCAGTTTCTTCTGTACATTCCATACAATCATTCACCCTGGTCCTTGTGGAACTTACGTCCTACAGTGGGAAAGAAACAAACAAAACCTAACAAATGGAGAACATATTAGTGGTTGCCAGGGGTCAGGGAGAAAGTGGTGGCAGAAGTGAAGAAGGTGTGAATATAAAAATGCAACATGAGGGATCCTTCTGGTGGTGGAAATATTCTGTATCTTGACTGTATCAATGTCAATATCCTGGTTGTGATATTGTACTATACTTCTGTAACATGTTACCATTGGAGAAACTGTGTGAAGTGTATATGGGATCTCTATTATTTCTAACAACTACATGTGAATCTATAATTATCTCAGAAGAAAAAGTTTAATTAAAAAACCTAATAAAGGATTAAGCCCACAAACAAATAAATAATATAGTATCTAAAAAGATGATCATTGTTAGGGAAAAAATAGAGCAAAGGAAACAGGGAATGCTGCAGGGGCAGGAATGGGTGTTGCAATTTTCAAAAGGGTGGTATCATTGCGAAGGTACCAGTGGAGCATATGAAGTGCTGGTGCAAAGGGCCTGAGGGTGGTGGGTGTCTGCTGTGTTCGAAGGACGGCAAGGAGGCCAGGGTGGTTGGAGTGGAGCCAGGAAGGAAGAGTAGTAGAAGTGAAGTCTCCTTCACTGACCCTTCATAGCGGAGGGTCAGATGCTGGAGGAACTTGTAGGCCATTGTAAGGCTTTGGCTTTTACTCTCAGAGAGACTGAGCACCACTGAGGGCTTCTGAACAGAACAGTGACATAATCTGGGTTTAAAAAGTCACTCTGACTGCTTTGTTGTGGATAGACTGGGGCTATGTAGAGCCAGGGTGGTTGGGCATTAAAAGTAGGCTCTGCATTAAAGGGTTGAGAGAGGATTAAATGAGCTAACGTATGCAAGTGTTCAGTCTCAGCTATTATTGTTCCTTAATGCTGCCCTCAGTAGCAAAGAGAGTGATTTTATTGAAAACTCTTTCTGCTTAAAGCCATTCTAGTGGAGATCTAGACATTTACTCACTGTTATCTGGGAAAAAAGTACTAGTTAAGGTAGTTGGAACCTGGCAAATAGAAGAGAATCTCCCCTGATCATTGGCTCAAGACTGCATTCACTAGAGTGGATTAGTTAGATCAGCAGATACTTGTCTGATTTCTAGATCCCTGGTAAGAAAGATTGACTTGGAGTCTAGATTTTAAAAAGTGAGTTGCATTGTGAGCAAACTTTGCTTATTTCATAATTTCCATAGGCAAGTTTAGTTTAAATAATTCAATGATTAAGTTAGATCATACTTAGAACAAGGACAAATTACTTGCAATAAGGAAGTATAGAGGACCCTTCACCTTTTATGTTCAGTATTTCCTGCTGTGTGCTAGAGTCAGGTTTTTAAAAAGAGGGAGGGTGGAGAAAAGTCAGGTGTTTCCTGTAAGTATGACTCACTTTCCTTCTAAAATGTAGGCGTAAGTATTGGGTCAAGAATTTCTATGCTATTATATTTCATTAATTAATTGAAATAGTTCCTCCTCTTCAAAGAGCAGAGGTTGTCAATATTTGGCCAAGTATCCAAGTGTAGAGTACAAACAAAAATGCTACAGGAGTTCAAACATAATGGAGGAATCATTGTTAACCAGATCAGGCCAGACCTTTGGTTCATGGGCTATAGTATTTGAGTTTGACCTTGAAGGAAGAATGGGCTGTGAAACTAAAGGTGTGGAGAGGGAGGGATAGGTCACTCCAAATGCTGAGAGGAGCACAGGAAAAGATGGAGAGCTGGGAATAAGGTGAAGCCCCTATAAGGGATGACAAGGTACCATGTTAGGGCTATGAAAAGTATGGCTGGATAGGTGACTGGAAAATAGCTAAACCTAGGAGGAAGGGTGTTTATAGAGATACCACATTTGTTTACACTGCTAGAATTCTAGGTTAAAGACGGACCAATGAGCACTTTCTGGCCTTAGATTTTAAGCTTCACTTAGTACACAGACATGATCTGAGGGTTAAATACATTGAATTTTTTTTTTTTTTTTTTTTTTTTTTTTTTTCGGTACGCGGGCCTCTCACTGTTGTGGCCTCTCCCGTTGTGGAGCACAGGCTCCGGACGCACAGGCTCAGCGGCCATGGCTCATGGGCCCAGCCGCTCCGCGGCATGTGGGATCTTTCCAGACTGGGGCACAAACCCACGTCCCCTGCTTCGCCAGGCAGACTCTCAACCACTGTGCCACCAGGGAAGCCCTACATTGAATTTTATGGCAATAAATTCTCAAAGAAATTAAGAGGTGTATGAGATTTAAAATTGGTTTGAGAGGTAGTGTGGTTGGAAAGTAGTATGTGAAGGGTGTCGTGAAGATTTGTAAAGCATAGTCTTGTTTTTGCTTACTTATGCCTTTTAAAAGAGTTTCTCAGGTTTCCACTTACTTTGAAACTCAACATTTAAAATGTAAACTCCTTAGAGACAGAGAACAAAGTTTGGTAATTCTTTGTTACCATTGACGTTCACATGAATGATTTGCTTGAGCGTGAATAGGAAATGAATCCTCTTCATATATCTTTCAGTTTAAGCAATTTTGTTTTCTAAAATTCTGTTCCTTTTTTCCTTTTCAGTTAAAGAATGGTTTCTGAAATATTTATGAGGGACGCCAGTTATAATTAATGGCAATGTACTCTGTTACAACATCAATTTATCACGTTCCTAGTGACACAAACTCCAATTAACATCTCCAAGGGGTTCATCAAGTGTGTGCTATACTCTGCCATTTAATGACAAGGCCAAAATATATTCTTTCTCCATAATTTCTCTTGGAGCAGAAACAAAACCCTACTATCTAATGAAAAATATATACTCCATGACTGTGTTTGCTTTACTCAGTACAGTATTTCCAGAACCAGGCATGTAGAGGGCTTTCAACAAATACATGTTGAATGAGTGACTAGATGGATATATGTATTAATGGATGAATGAATAAAAGGTTGAGTGAATAAATTCCCTGATAATTGGCTCTCCCTGGACCTCTAGATAGATTGCTTATTTAGAGCATCATGTTGTATGCATTGCCTTTCACTACAGAGCTTTCCTAACATCTTTTCTTTTCTTTTTTTTTTTTTTTTAATCTCCTATTTCCAAGTTTTCTGGAATGCCAGACCTCTGTGGGCAGAGTGGCGTCTTTTCAGCATCTCTTTGATGCATCCAGTAGCCAAGTAGGAAAGCTGACCACCTTCTCAGTGTTTTCAAAGCAGCAGGTTTGCCTTCACCACAGGTACAGATTATATTCTTTGCAGCATTTACAAAGAACTAAGTCACTTCAGAATAATTATTAATATGACAGACATGTGTCTAAAATATAAGAATTCTTGCTCCTAGAAATATTTTAGATGCTTAAAGTTACTCTAGGTTTTTTCCGTTCTCCCCCTCTCAAATTTTCTTCTTGTCCACTTCTTCCTTCTCATCCCCTCCCTTCATCTGTGTCCAATTAACTACCTAGATCTTGTCGTTTGATCTGGCAGCTTTAATTTTAGACTGTGAATATTTCCCTGAAAGGCACTTGTATAAACGGAAAGAAATATGTCTTGTAATAATGGGATTTTCTCAAATTTAACCAGCAAATGTTATCATTTCAGCAGCCCCTTCTGCATATTAACATGGTACGATATGTCATGCCGTGAGAAGCTTGTGAATTTTACCTTTGAAAGTTAAGTGTCTGACCAGTTCTGTGGGAGTGATTTCTTATCACATCATTTTTCACAACCAGGAAGCCATGACTCAGTAGCCTCTTGGACATGGTTTTGCTAAACAAGTGGTAAGGAATATTTGGCACTTTTTATAGCACTTTGTCATTTTCAGTAGTTTCCTAGAAGTAGAAAGATTGTAGGATATCATCCATTTTTTCTCTCTTCTTTCCCCTGCAGTCTTCTCTTGTAAGCCCTTTGGGGACCTTTCTATTTCCCACACATCCTCTCTTCCTCACTGTTTCCCCCATGTCAGCCCAACATTGACTAGCCTATCTGCTGAGTAGAGGAGAGAAGCTTCACACCTGTAGACGTAAACACTGCTTGTGGAGGAAAGACACAGGCAATGGAGTCCAGCTGTCAGTTCAAGCCACGGCCTAATTCCAGAGTGGGTTTTATGCAGGGATAGAATAGTGGTGTGAACTGAGGTGCTCTAAAAACCCTGCTTCCTCCATCAGGCTTTATTCATAGGGTCAATACAAGTCAATGAAGTCATTGCTGGATCTTTTAGGGATATAAAATCTGTTCTGGGTGTCAGCTTGTATCTTATAAATTAAGAATGGAGATGAATATGCTCATAAACTTTGTAATGTAAAGTGGAAAAATGTCACATTTAGGTGCTATAATAGAGATAATAGATAAAGTTCAGCCATGGGAATCAGGGAAGGTCTTACGGAGACTCAGGCATTCACTTTTAGGATGCAGCTCTTCTGGAGGAGTAATTGACCAAACCATTATTTGCCACTAACAATTTAGCCCTCACTAATGTCTTAGTTACTTACCTGTTCTGGAAGAGCAGAGAGTAAACTCCTAAGACAGCAGTCTAAGGACAGAAAAGTTTTTATGGTGGGGATGGGAAGGGAAGGGTATTGATAGAGGAATTGGCAAGGAAGCAGATGAGTCATTATCTAGGGTGGCCCTGTGGAGGAAAGATCTGGGTAGATCAAGGGTATCATGTGTGATGGATCTTGGAAGAGAAGGGAAAGGAGACGGAAGAGAGTGGTGAGAAGCAGGTTGTGAATAGGATAGTTGGGGCATACTGGTTCTGGCCAGATCATCATTTCTGTACAAGAAATGTGACTGTGAGTGGTAAGTAGCTATGTTTAGCATTACATTTCCTGGGAGAAAAGCAAATGAATGTACCTCTTGCCTCTTTATATAATCTCTTTAAATTATTTAGGCTGTTATCTCATCCATCCTACAGGAAGCAGTGATTAAGACCTTTCAGGGTTTTCAAGTGTTTCTCAAGAATCATGATGCTATCAGTGACTTTTGGAGTCATTTTTTAATGTTGATAACCTTTTTATTTTTTAAATTAATAATTATTAATTAATTGTATTTGAACAGATGTGAAAACATTTTCCTATATTCTACCTGCTTTTAAATGTAAGGTCCGTGAAATTCAAGTGGGCCTGGCAAATCGGCCATGTCATAGAGGGAACTGTCATGCTACAGTTGAGACAGGATACCAAGCTGGTTGAACTTTTGGTCTGATTCAGCAGTGTTCTTCATGAAGCTCTATAATAAAATGTGCATTTTCCCATTTTCATGTTTTTGGTCTCTCTCTTTCTCTACTTAGTGTGCATGTATTTACATATAAACACACCTAAACATTTTAGTTCTTCTGTTATTTCTGATTACGATTTTTCTTTAATACTTGAGTCACCAATTATAAAGATATGTTAAAACTTAAAATTAGCTCCTGTGGGGCTTCCCAGGTGGCGCAGTGGTTAAGAGTCCGCCTGCCGATGCAGGGGACACGGGTTCGTGCCCCGGTCCGGGAAGATCCCACATGCCGTGGCGCGGCTGGGCCCGTGAGCCACGGCCGCTGAGCCTGCGCGTCCGGAGCCTGTGCTCCGCAACGGGAGAGGCCACAACAGGGAGAGCCCGCGTACCGCAAAAAACAAAACAAAGAAACAAAAAAAACCAAAAACAAAATTAGCTCCTGTGACTAATAACCTTATTTGGGGGCCAGTTTCCATTAATATAGTTTCGAGGAGAGCATGAGCATGTTGATAATATCTCGGAATGCAATATGTTATGCCCTGAGAAATCATTTAAATCTATATTTGGATCAGCATTTTGAAAAGTGTGGAGGAGAGGGAATCACCATGGGGAGGAGAGAGGAACATTTTTTTTTTCTTTTTCAAAAGCATGTGGGTTGATGCATTGTTATATCTTTTTTTATTTTTTCAGTCTAAGGCTGTGTAGGCTTGGTGAATGTTAATGAAAGAAACAATATAGCACATATTCCTGGGTGTTAGTGAAAGTTATGGATAGAAAACTCATTTTGTGAAGTTAAGAGCATAAATATGTGTAGATTCATCACAATAAGATCTAGACACCCTATAAGAACACACATTCCTTGTTTCACATAATTACTGGCAATAACGGTTACTGCTAATATTTCATCTGTATCTTTACTTCTGTGTAAGATGTAGTATTAGGTGCTATGGAAGGCATTTGCCTTTCTTTCTGGACGTTCACACCCTTTTTGTATTTGGCAAATTCCAATCCTGATGAGCCTCTACCTCCCACTGTAGAAATATAAATCTCTTTCCCCTCTTCCATTTCATTAGGGTGCAGGGATTTGACCATTGACTTAGGCTCTACCAGTTGCATTAAGTGATGAAAGAAACAGGTGCCAAACAAAATCCATTCTGCTTGCAAGGCAGTGGGTATTGCTGCCTCTGCAATTTCCTGAGGCAGTGGTGGTAGAGGTTTCAATGGTAACACCCAGTGTCCAGTGTGTTGTTGCTGTCTCTGCTCAGTGAGGGTAGAAGTGGTGACTTCACGTTAAAGGGGCAGCATGATGTGGTGGTTAAAGGTATTAGACTTTGGAGCCAAAGGGTTATCTGGGATTGAATTCCAGATTGACCACTTAGCAGCTGTGTTGATCTTGGGTCAGTTACTTAACTTCTCTGTGCTTCAGTTTCATCATCTGTAAATTGGGAATAACAATAGTGGTGACTACTTTGGGTTATGAAGATTAAATTAGTTAATATTATAACATACTAAGAACATAGTAAACACTCTGGGGCAACAGGTGAAAATTTCTCCAAGCAGTAAATTTCAAAGAGTCAGTGAGAGAAAATAAGATTGGTTTAGGTTTACGCCCCTGAAACTGGCTTATTCTATGTGCTAGTTATATCCATAGTTCCTAAACTGTGTGCCAAGGCATCCTGAGTCACAGAGGTATGGCAGGTATTTTAAATTTTTGAGGGAAACACAGTGATACTTGACATATGTTACACATCATGAGAAGTGTTAGCCCAGGGTAATTCAAAGTTTCATGAGTTTGTGCTATATTTTTTGATGATATAATTCTTTGCAAAGATGAATTTTTTTCAGTTGCTGTGATAAAAAGCAAGTACCGTGTGAGAAATTAATGTGGAACAGGAAATGAGAGTGGCATTTTCTCGCCTAAGATCTGAAAAGTTGTGCAGTGCCATATACCTGCACACATCCCATTAGTAAATGGCTTTGTCTATTCAAGAATAAAATAAAAATGTTTTTCTTTCAATAAAGTATACTATTTTTTCAAACAACTATCAACTTGTTAGGACATAAATACTTGTTAAGTATTTAAATGTAACTACCTAATCAACAGAATGGTTGTTTAAATGTAACTACCTAATCCACAGAATGGTTAGGTGTTTCTTTTGGTCTAAAGACACTGTGTAAAAATCACTGTAACAACAAGGATACGGTACACCAAGAAAGTTTGGGAACTTCTGAGTTACATTTTCAGCAACAAGCAGAATCCTCAGACTGGCGCCATGATCTATGGAATAAGGAGACTATTAACGGCCAAATGGACATCATTAGAATTCCCCCACCCTACAGAAATAGAAACCCCAAGGCAGTAGTATATCTCTAGGGAGAATTGCAGAAGTTGTCAGACTTGAAAGATACAGGGATGGTGATGCCCATAATATCTCCTTTCATCTCACTTTGTTTTGGCCGCTATAAGAGGCAGATGAGTCATGAAGAATTACAGCTTGAGTCTGGAGAAGACTTGTGTCTACTTCTGTCGATTGCTGTGCACATTACCACCTCAAGATTGTATTAAATCAAATTTCCAACTAGAAGAGTTTTAGCCAGTGCAAGTAGCCTATATTAAAAGATTGCTGTGAGGCTTGACTTGAGGTTATAAATTCTCCCAGCACCACTGTTGAGACAGGATAGTTTCCTTGCTGTGCTGGATTGCTTGTTGTCAGGGTGGCACCACTATCACCAATCCCTTTTAAATTCTGGGTTAGATTTTACCAGTGAGAATAATGTAGAAACGTTTTGGATGAGGTGGAAATTATTATCATTAGAAGGCTGTCAGATGATAAGATGGTGCAGCTCGGTCAGTGCATTGGTTCTCACAGACATTGCAGCGTCCACGGAGCTCTGCACAAATCACAGTCAGGGGGACGTCACAGATATCCTCCCAAGCTCTAACATTCCACTGGTTGTTGACTTCGTGGTAGTCCATGCCATGAGGTAGCCAAATAGATACTTAAATGATCAATCAGTGGTCACCTCGAGTCAAATGTTAATAGAATACTAGGATGACAAGGTAGTTGCTGCAACAGAGAATTATAGTGGGAATAAAGAGAATAGGATTTGTGGGTGATATTCTTGCTTCTAAGTATGCTGGAGAACTTTAAAAAAAATGATGGGACCAGGGCTTTATATTTATAGGGTTAGGATTAGGTAAAGACATAGAAAGCTTTCATGATTGCCTTGAAAGAAATATTTATCTCATAGTCTAGGTCCTGCAGGTAGCTGAATGACAACACAAATTGAATTCACAGCCTCATAAGGTATTGAATTTTAAAGTTCAGGCATTCGTTGTGAAAGAGTGGAACCTTGTAGATTGAGATGGGGACATCTGGGCTGTTTCAAATTCTTCTGGGCCCTCCTTCCCAGTAGAAACATCCTCTTCCCTTGTCTGCAGAAATTAGCTTCCCCTAACCTGAAGAATCTATAATAAACTGTCCTGAGGTCTTATAGAGAAATTATGATCCTGCTCAACTCAACTTTGTTGTCTCTCATAGTTTCTAGACCTATAACAGAACTCAAATACTCAAGGAGGCAGGTTCAAGAGATGATATGAGAGAAGTACCATAAATGTCAAAAATTGCAAGACTTTGTCAATTTGTATTAGCAGAAACATAGATAATATGTATGGGAATAAATCCTCACTGTGTTAGACCAGGGTGGAAAGAATACTTTGTTTTATTGATGTGACTGTGTCAACCAGAGATTCTGGTATCAGTGTGTTAACTCAAGCACCTGAGAGTGGCTCTAAGAATTTGCTTGGTTGTTGGACTGAAATCTAGACCTGACAATTTTTTACATTAAATGAAGATGAGATGCCAGAACACACTTGATGGACTGCAGAGAAAAGTGTGCAAAAGCTTAGGGAGAGGAGAATTACTATGTACAAACTGCTTGGCTACTACTCCCCTCCCAGGTTGAAGCAGGGAATATGCCTTTCACCAAGGCTTTGAAAATACATCAATGTGGGGAAAACCAGGATCCTTAAAAGGCTTTTTATTGGCTCTTCTCTACTGTCATGGTTCACCAGTTAGAGTAGTGGCTTATGGAAGTCAGATGATTAATGAACTTTCAAGTCAGGTCCATCTCACAGTGGGTCCTGTGAGTCTATAAAACGCACCTCTTGGTTATCTTCCCAGTCTTAGATTCCAGATAGACATATTCAGCAATTAGCAGAATCCCCTTATTGGTTTATAGAGTGAGGTCTATCATTGTAAGAAAGGGCAAGTAGAAGCCCCTAGTGTTGCCTCTTCATACCATGATAGTAAACCAAAGTAATTTCACATTTCTGGAAAGATTACAGAGATGAGTGCCCTCATTAACAACCTGCAGCAAATCAAGCAATTATTCTGCCACATTCCCATTCAGTTCACCTATTTGGCCTATACAGAAGACTGACGGACTTTAAGAAGGTGAGTAGATTACCATATGCTTAATCAGATAAGGATTCCAATTGCAGCTACTGCTCCAGGTGTGGTTTCTTTACCTGGAGAAAACCAACATAGCTCCTAGATTTTCCTGCTAGTGTACTAACAGGCAAACTGTACAATATATTTTAGTAGGGGGAATTGGTTTAGATTATCTAAGGGAAATAGGGTTGCTGTTATTCAATGAAGGCAGAGAGGAAGGACAGAGTATGATGTAACCAAGGATCCTCTGGAGGGCCTTGAAGTTCTACCACGCACAGTGGTAAATGTTAGTGGATAACCAGAGAACAGTTTCATTCAGGCAAGACTGCCATAGATTCAGATCCCTCAGGGATAAAATTTGGTGTCACGTCATCAGGGGAAGACAACCACCAGATGTGTTGCTGGTTTAAGGACAAACATATGTAATATACATTGTAAAAAAACTCATAAATAACTCTAGCTTGTGGCTTGAAGAAAAATGGACTGATATCAAATATATGCACTTAAATACATATTTGTGTATATATGTAGTTAAATATTAAAGACATATTTCCTCTTTTTACCCTCTCCTTGTCTCTCATAATTTTATGTAGAGTATGCTGATGGTGATTTTTAAAATTAATTAATTAATTAATTAATTTTTGGCTGTGTTGGGTCTTCATCACTGTGCATGGGCTTTCTCTAGTTGTGGCGAGCGGGGGCTACTCTTCATTGCGGTGCGCGGGCTTCTTATTGTGGTGGCTCCTCTTGTTGAGGAGCACGGGCTCTAGGCGCATGGGCTTCAGTGGTTGTGGCATGTGGGCTCAGTAGTTGTGGCACAGGGGCTTAGTTGCTCCGTGGCATGTGGAATCTCCCCAGACCAGGGCTCGAACCTGTGTCCCCTGCATTGGCAGGTGGGTTCTTAACCACTGCGCCACCAGGGAAGTCCCTGATGGTGATTTTCATAATCCATAGGTTTCATGTTATTCAAGATGGGATTGTGAAGTGAAGGAGGAGTAAATTTACCCCAGAGATCCTGGACTTAGAGCTGGGTACAATAATAGACGTATTTGTTTGAAAGTCTGTATAAGGAGAAAGAGTGTATGAGGAACTTGAGATGCCAAAGGAGTGGACTGTAGTGGATATTTTCCATCCTTTTTGGCTTCTCCGTTTTTAATCTTTTTTAAATTTAGGGGAATTTCTACCCAATGAGTAGACCTCTTACTATGGAAACCAGAAAGCCATTTCTCCAACTTTATTTTAGCTCTAAGTACAAATATGTGACCCAGCCTCCTCCAGTTGGACACACCCATGTCAGTCTTTGAAGCTGACTCTGATGGACGAAGTTGCCATAAAAAAATGTATTCTGGTTTGGCTGACAAAGGATAGATCCTGCTTCCCAGAGGTAGCAGAGGCAGAGGTTCTATTGGCAGCATCCTGTGCCCAGTGTTACTGATGTCAGTGCAAATCCCTGTATCCATCTCAGTGGGAATGGCAACACTGCCTCCAAAATGCTGTCTCCAGCTGTTGTACAGTCCGACTTACAGCCCTGGTTCTGGCTATGTAACCTCAGTACTTGTTGTTTTGGTCTTCCTGTAGCTCATGTAGTTACTTAAAATCATTTAATGAATTATTTTTCTGTTTAAGCTAGTTAGAGTTGGCTTTTTTTTATGACTATGAATCTTGTGATATAGGTACTTTCATGCATCATCTCTAAGCCTTATAACTACTGTGTGAGGTAGACTTTATTATCCCCCTTTTATAGGTGATAAAACAGAAATTAAATAACTTGCTCCAGATCACAATGCTTGTTGATAAGACTAATGTTTAGTTTTTATAATTTATATTTATTAATTTTCACTTAAAATTGATTACATAAATATTATATACATATATACAATTGTTCAATTATAAACAATAGTGAGAATGTCAATGTTTTAATAGTATTTATATCTTGGCTTAGTTTCCTAGTTATTTTTACTTATTCAACTTCTACCTAGTTATATGTCATAAAAAATAATTATATTGGTTCCATTATATTTAATGCATTTTTTTCTCTGAGGCTTGAAATGTACTCAAAATTCTCATTAGTATTCTCATGCAAATATTTAATTGAACAGCATTTTCATGCCATTCAATTTTTTTTACCGGAATTTTTTTCCCTATGTTTTTTTGTTTTTTTTCTTTGCAGTACGCGGGCCTCTCACTGCTATGGCCTCTCCCGTTGCGGAGCACAGGCTCCGGACACGCAGGCTCAGCGGCCATGGCTCACGGGCCCAGACGCTCCGCGGCATGTGGGATCTTCCCAGACCGGGGCACGAACCCGTGTCCCCTGCATCAGCAGGCGGACTCTCAACCACTGCACCACCAGGGAAGCCTTCCCTATGTTTTATTTACATTTGTTTTTTTCTTAGACTGAATTACAACGTAACTTTGGGGTCAAACCTGTTTGGGAGCACAGCTCCCTTTGTAAAGCAGAAAGCAACGGGGAAATGTTAAAAAAAAAATAAGCTAAAAGTAAATTGAATGACAGAACAAGCCCATGAGTATGTTCATACTAAATCAGAAGCTGGTAACTTCATCCACGGCCAGTTGGTCAGGGTATAGACGTATTTTCAAAATTTAAAATTCTATTTTGAGGTTTCAATAGTAATGATAGTCATTTAAATAGGCATAATGATGTTAATGAGTATATCCTTGGAGGCGAAGACAACTTTTTTAAAATTTATTTATTTATTTATTTTTGCTGTATGTGGGCCTCTCACTGTTGTGGCCTCTCCCGTTGCGGAGCACAGGCTCCGGACGCGCAGACTCAGCGGCCACGGCTCACGGGCCCAGCCGCCCCGCGGCATGTGGGATCCTCCCAGACCAGGGCACGAACCCGTGTACCCCGCATCGGCAGGCGGACTCTCAACCACTGCGCCACCAGGGAAGCCCGGAAGACAACTTTTAATCAATAAAATTTTTTCTCTATTTCTTCATTAATATTTATGTTTACATACTCATTGTTGTGATGAATATTTCACATGTATAAATACAGTTCGACATTTGGTGCATAGAAACACATTTATGATGAGGGCTTAAGGGAATTAGAATGTTCTCTTAAAAAGCTCACTACAGCAGAACTATTATTATTCACTTTAATAACCTTTCTTATGATCATGTCAAGCTATCAAATATTCAAGTGGCAAGCATAAAAGACAGTACTTGGTATAAAAGACCTCTTTCCAACACATTCTATTATCCCTATTGCCTTAACCTAGGTTAAAACTGTGTTTCATAATAAAACTATGAAGATAAGCCACTATTTTATTTACCATTCAAATGCACTTTTAAAATTTGTTAGATGATGACAAAGACCAGAAATGCTTCAGGTTCATTACTCATTTCACACCTTGTATAACCAAGGCACTAGGTCAACCATCTACCAAGTAAATAAGGCTGGATGAAAATGACTCACTGCAGCACCCACGGCAGGAATCTGGACCTCAAGTTAGTGTCAGTATGAGCAGAGCTAACATCTTACTCTATTTAACCCAAGAAGCTAAAAGAACCTAGAGTGCATGGAATCTAAAGGCCTTCTCAGGCAGAGGTCCATTAAACACTAAGATTTCACTTTCATTTCTGATGTATATCTGTTTGCAGAAATTTATCCATATGTTATGATCCATTCTAAGGCAAGGATCAGTCATATGTCTTTTCTTCTTTGATAGAATTTGCACTGACCTAAAACTATGAACCACCAACTGGTGCATCCTTCAGCTCTGTGAACCAACACAGCTCCTGATATCAATCTTTTATTGATGCCTTGAGTGAAAGGAAGGCTATTCTCCTCCAAGAGCTTCAGTGATAGTCTCCAGGTAGATGACTCCTTGATTTATATTTTTGACTTTGGTCTCTCTCCTGAGCTTCTTATGCACACTTCCAACAAATAGAGTACAAATCTCTTTGTTGAGCTGTATCTTACCTTCTCTTGGAAGCATAACAGTATTTGGAGGGAGTGTAGGTTCAATGTCTGGTGAGGGGGGTAGGTGGCAACAGGAGGAAAGATTTGTCTCTTTACCTTTTGCAATCTTTCATAACCATCCACCTCATCTCTTCTTTAACACTATTCAGATGACCAGTGAAGCTTTTTTAGAAAAAGATACAATGTTTTTGTGACAGATATGGCACCAAGGCATTCCTTTATTGAGAGCAATTTTGTGAATTAGAGAGGTGACTTCTCTGGCTGTGGTTTGAAGGTCTGCCATCCTCCACTGGGCTGAGGGATATGATAGAGGGTGGAAAGCTTCAAAAAGCTCTGAGGAGTCAGAGTGTTGTTGCCCAGGGTACAAGATCCAGCAGGGGAGTGGAGCTGAATTGAATGCAGAGGGGAGCTGCTGAAAAGAAAGAGGATGAACAAAGAATATATTGATCCCCTTATAACTTGAGCTAAATCAACACCTGCCCCTGCTATAATCAAGGGTGTAAGGGACTTCTGTGTGTTGAAGTCTGCTTTCCTTTGGTTTATAGTAAAATGTTGATCACGTGTCCCTCTAATTTATTACTGCTTCATTCTCTTTTCTTCTGCTACCATTATTTCTGCCACCACCATCACAGTTATTTTTCTGTTCTTCTTCCTCTCGTGATCTTTGCCTTTTATTTGACAAATATTTGTGAAGATAGGCATTGCATTAGGCACCATGGGGAAAGGAGCTATAAAAAAGAGGTATAAGGTATGTAATTCTCCTTTAATTATGTAATGTAAATATCAGGTGCCTATTCATCTATTCACTCTCCTGTTTAAGCAATATCCTTCTCTCACCCTCCCCCAAAGCCTCTTGTACAAAGTAAAGCACAGCAGTATAGAATTTGCCAAGGCAAAGAAACAGTTTAATCTTAGATGTGTAACATGGGTTACTTCTGTGCCATCAAACCCAACAAAAACACTAAATTGTGTAGGTATAGTTTTCCATATGGCTAAACTTCAAATTACGTATTTTAACTGATCATCATTAATGATAATCTTGGTATTTCAGGTTGATTTATTTCAATTCTGAATAACATCAGATACCTCTTTTAAAAAATAGCAGCTATTAAAGCTCTTGACAGGTTAAAGAAAGAGAGAGAATTGAGTCATAAAAGGACAAATACCGTATGATTCTATGATTCCACTTATATGTGGTGTCTAAAGTAGTCAAATCCATAGAAATAAAAGTAAAATGTGCTTAACAGGGGCTGGGAGGAGAGAGCAAAGGAGAGCTGTTGTTTAATGGGTACAGAGTTTTAGTTCTGCAAGATGAAAAAATTCTGGAGATCTGTTTCACAGCAATGTAAATATAGCTAACACTACTGAACTGTGTACTTTAAAATGACTAAGATAGTAAATTTTATGTATGTTTTTACCAATACAAAGACAAAAAAGATTAATTTTTAAAAGAATTTACCAAGGATTCTAGAGAGGAAATAAAGCAGACTTCATATTATACTGTCAGAGAACAACTTGAATCCACCTTAGGCATTTCTCTTTTCTAAAACTCTACCATTGGCTATGCAACCAGCCACAGCAGAGTGGTGATGGCGGTGGTGGAAACCTTCTCCTCTGACCCTTCACATAGCGAAGGCATGAAGAGTTTGGCCTGGAAAGGAGTTAGAATCTTGGAGAGAGGGTATAGGTCATCTTTGGGATCCCAATGGAAATAATAGGTATGGCCAATTTTAGAGTGCAATTATAGAAAGAAAATCAATAGATAAAGACAGATTTAAAATATATCATCAGCTGTAGAAACAAGTGATAACAGCAATTGTGCAGTGAGAACTTAGGGTTGGGAAACTGTTGAAGAGACAGTTGAGGAAACTGAGGCTTAAACAAGTGAGGTAAATATCCAAGGTCAGCCCAGAGCTAGCAAGTAGTGAAGGTCGGATTTATAAATGCTTTACTTTCAACATACAGAATGTTAGGCAGACAATTATAAATGCCTGTTCCCAGTTGCAGAAGTTGGGCATGTCAGCTGTTTTGTCTGTTTATTTCCCCTCACATTCTTGTCAGGTGCTGCATGATGCTGTGTATTTGTATTGCCCACTGAGTAAATGTTTAATGGAACAGAATGGCATCACCATGAATGAGAGAGCTCAGTGGTCCTCACCACAGGCTGTTCCTCTGTTAAGTCAGTTCCCAAGTTGAACATCACAGATAAGATCTTCTCTTAGAGCAGGAGAGACTTCAACTCTTAAACACAGAGGGAAGGAGCTGTTCATCAAATCCTCAAGATTTTCAGCCACTGTGACCAAGATGAGCATAAATTATGCCCTCATTGAATGTTTTAAGTGTGGAATCTTTTAAAAGCATTTTTATTAAGCTCGAAAAAATTTTATTACATAACCACAGCAGGTGATGCTGCTTTCATCAAGTGCCCCTGGATAGGTATTTGCATGTCATTGTCTCCAGGAAAGCACTAGAAGTTGATTCCAAAGAACCCTGTTTCCTTGGCCTCATAGGTTAATTTGCAGTATACCTGGAGCATAAAATACATTTTAGAACAGGAGTCCTGTATGTCAGAGGGTCTGAAAAGCAGAGATATAGTATAAATAGCTTTGTTATTCATATGCTATATATGAAAACATTTAGATGAAATATATTCTGTAGCCAAAGAACTATATTTTCTCCCAATAATTTGAAACAAAGACGTTAAGAACACCAACTGCACTTAGAAAGAAAGAAGAATGATATTTTCTTGCTGCTGAATTCATGAATCTATTATGGAGACTCATTTTAATCTTTAGATTTAATGTGTCCTTTTTATCAAGAGTGAGACTTTTCTCTGTGTCTACAGTAGAAAAATGGCACCAATTTAGTCCTGTACTTTGCCAGCCCTCGCTTGTCACGTTTTTTGAATGATCACAGTTGTGCATCAATTGTGTCAAGACAGAATAGAAAATTGGGCTGTGGGGTGGGTCCTGTTAAGGATCTATACAGATTTCTATAAAACATTCATAAGGATATTGCTCTCATTCTTTCCTGAAGGATTATGACTTTTTCTTTTTTTTTTTTTTTTTTTGGTTTTGTGGATCTTTAACTTTTAGAACAATAGAAACAGTTTTTTTAGTCACAAAGACCTTTGAAAACATTCATACTTTTAAAACTTTCATGATCTTGGAATGAGACACTGTTCCAATCACAGTTTAGTTTTTATTCCTTGAGCTGAGCTAATTGCCTGAGGTCACAGGACTCTATTGATGGTTTTGCATGTATAAGTGGATATTCTGAATTCTGCCCAGAGTAATGGATAAAAATAGGCAGTTAATTCAATGTTTAAAAAATTAATATAATCTGCAATTTTAATGGTGCAAGGAAACTTAAAGGTCTCTTAGTTCAACACATTTATTTTTGCAGATGAGAAAACAAAGGTCCAGAGAGCCCACAGGTTTTACTGAGGGTCACGTAGCCAGTTAATGGCAGAGCTGGTATCAGAAAAGGTCTTTTCCTCATAATTGAAAGCTTTCTTTTGGAAATTATGAAATGTTAAGGCACTGTGAAAAGTCCAAAGAGTAACATGTCTAACAGCTGTACCTACCACCCAGCTTTGTCACATCTTATAATTTTGCTGTTTGTTTCCTTTATTTCTTTTAAAGAAATAAAAACAGATTCAGTATATCACCTGTATAATTTTTACTGATAATACTTCTCACACTGCTTTCCAACTTTGCTACTGTTATGTGAAGATGCATAAATAGTATATATCTGAACAGTGTATGGCATTGTTTTACATGGGTTAGAACAGCATACAAGTAGAATTGCATGAACTCTTCTGAAACTTGTTTTTATTGCTCACTGGTTTTTTTTGAGTTTTTTTAATGCCGAAATGCATAGTGATGGTTCATTCATTTTTACAGCTTTTCATATTGTGAATATACTACAATGCCCTTATCCATTTTTCTGTTGATACATATTTAGATTTCTAAAAAATTAGCTCTTACAAACACTGCTGTAATAAACAGTCTTCTTATGTGTCTGTGCACAAGTGCTAGAATTTCTTGGCTACATACTTAGAAGTTGTAATACTTCAGCTTTGTGCTTTATTGTCAGATTACTCTCCAAAATGTTGTACAGCAGTGTTATGTAATGACAATCCCATGGGTAGGAAATGGTTCAACACCATGGCTTCATCTACATTTCCCTTATTGATAATAAGGTTAATTATCTTTTCATATGTACAACAGTTAGTTATTGCTGCAATAATATTTGGTAACCACCCCAAAACTTAGAGGCAATCATCTCTTTTTATGGGTTTGCAGGCCAGCTGGTACAGCTCTGCTTCAGGATGCAGGTCTGTGGATACACATCTGTTCTAGGTGTCTCTTATCCTAGTTAGCTAGTGAGGCTCTTCTTGCAGCAAAGGCAGGAACACAAGGATGCAAGCCCCATTAATCATGGACATTTCAAGTCTCTGCTTGTGACACTTCTGCTTATGTCTCATTGACCAAAGCAAGGCACTTAGCTGAGTCTTACATCCATGAAGTGGGGAATACTCTACCCCTGTGAGACTATGGCATCAGCATGCAGGCTTATTAACTACTACAGGGGAGGGAAGAACTGTCACCACTTATTTAATCTACCACAACACATTTATTGGCCATTTGGTTTCATCTTATATAAATTGCTGGTTCATAGTCTTTGCTCATTTTTTCTTGGGTTGCTTGCATTTTACTTACTGTTTCACAGATACTCTTTTTTTTTTTTGTCTCAATTATTTTATTGAAGTATAGTTGATTTAAAATGTTATGTTAGTTTCTGGTGTACAGCAAAATGACTCAGTTATACATACACGTATTCTTTTTCATAGTCCTTTCCATTATGGTTTATCACAGGATATAGATATAGCTCCCTGTGCTAAATAGTAGGACTTTGTTGTTTATCCATCCTATATATACTAGTTTGCATCTGCTGATACTCTTTATATAATGTGGATTCTAATTTTGTCAATTATAAGATTATAGAAATATTCTTTCAGTATGGAGCTCATATTTTCACTTTATGATGTTTTTCTTGTAAAGAAGTTTAAAGAAGTTAAACTTTTTAATTTAACTATCGCTATATGATATTTCTCTTGTAAAGAAGTTTAAAAGTTTACTATAATCTAAACATTTATCCACCTTTCCCTATATGGTTTGTGCACATTGTGTTTTGTTCTAGAAAATGATCTCTATACTGAAGTCATTAATATATTCTCCAATGTTTTCTTCTAAAAGTATTAAGGTTTAAGTTTTTACATTTAGGTCCGTGTTTTGCTCAGAATTTAAAATTTTTTTCTAACATATTTTTCTATAAATTCTCTTGGATATTCTACAGAAATAATTATATCACTAATGAGTAATACAATTTAGGTTCTTTTTTTCAATTCGTAAATCTTTATTTCTTTTTATTATGATACTAAACCAGAAAAATATTAAATAGAAGTTGTGTTGCAAGTATCCTCCCCCCTGCATTTTAAAGGAAGTGTTTCTAATGTTTTATGACTGTAGTAATTTTATCACAAAAATAGTAATCAGAAAATAAGTGTAAAGCTAAAATTCTATATGCAGCTAAAATATTATAGAATATAGGCAAAACAAGTGTATTTTCAGACAAAACAAAACAAAGAGGGAAAGGGTTTATCAGTTACATACCTTTACTAAAGGAAAATCTAAAGAAGAAGAAGAAGAAAATAAAATCCCTAAAAGAAGGATTAAATTGCAAGAAGGAATGTTAAGGAAATAAATTGGTATATCTGTAAGACAAGCATTGATTGAATAAAATAGCAATAGTAATAATGGCTAATTATAGGAATATCAACAGGGTAGAACTAGACACTGAATAATAATAATATAATAGGCAAAGAGACAGTCTAGGTTAAAGCTCTAAAGTCTGTGTATGTTTTTGAAAGAGAGTAAAGCTATTGATAAAATTTAGACCCTAAGCAATTATACATGAGAAATTCTAAGAATAATCACTAAAAAATAAAAATAGAATCTATAATATTAAACGGTATATAGAGGCACAAGAGAGATAAAGGTTTGATCAATCTAGAAGAATTTTGGAAAGGTTAAAAAAAAGTAAAGAAAAATCATGGTAAGCACAAATCAAACAAAAAACTATAAAAAAATCCCCAAATATAAGGATGAAGAGTTGATTTTTTTTTTAAGCATGAGAAAGGATAAGCCAGGTACACAATAACCAGAAAAGGCTGATGTAGTTATATTAGTATCTGAAAAATTAAAAGCAAAAATAAAGATTTAATAAAAATAATGACAACAAAAAGGAAATTGAGAACAACATAAAAGTCAAGAAATAGCATAGCCAGTGCAAAAACAGAAAGACAGATCAATGGAACAGGATGGAGAGCCCAGAGATAAACCCACGCACATATGGTCACCTTATCTTTGATAAAGGAGGCAGGAATGTACAGTGGAGAAAGGACAGCCTCTTCAATAAGTGGTGCTGGGAAAACTGGACAGGTACATGTAAAAGTATAAGATTAGATCACTCCCTAACACCATACACAAAAATAAGCTCAAAATGGATTAAAGACCTAAATGTAAGGCCAGAAACTATCAAACTCTTAGAGGAAAACATAGGCAGAACACTCTATGACATAAATCACAGCAAGATCCTTTTTGACCCACCTCCTAGAGAAATGGAAATAAAAACAAAAATAAACAAATGGGACCTAATGAAACTTCAAAGCTTTTGCACAGCAAAGGAAACCATAAACAAGACCAAAAGACAACCCTCAGAATGGGAGAAAATATTTGCAAATGAAGCAACTGACAAAGGATTAATTTCCAAAATTTACAAGCAGCTCATGCAGCTCAATAACAAAAAAACAAACAACCCAATCCAAAAATGGGCAGAAGACCTAAATAGACATTTCTCCAAAGAAGATATACAGACTGCCAACAAACACATGAAAGAATGCTCAACATCATTAATCATTAGAGAAATGCAAATCAAAACTACAATGAGATATCATCTCACACCAGTCAGAATGGCCATCATCAAAAAATCTAGAAACAATAAATGCTGGAGAGGGTGTGGAGAAAAGGGAA
This sequence comes from Lipotes vexillifer, assembly GCF_000442215.2. NCBI lineage: Eukaryota > Metazoa > Chordata > Mammalia > Artiodactyla > Lipotidae > Lipotes > Lipotes vexillifer. The sequence continues at coordinate 878,188 of NW_006777108.1, forward strand.
CACTCTTGCACTGCTGGTGGGAATGTGAATTGGTTCAGCCACTATGGAGAACAGTATGGAGGTTCCTTAAAAAACTACAAATAGAACTACCATATGACCCAGCAATCCCACTACTAGGTATATACCCTGAGGAAACCAGAATTCAGAAAGAGTCATGTACCAAAATGTTCATTGCAGCTCTATTTACAATAGCCCGGAGATGGAAACAACCTAAGTGCCCGTCGTCGGATGAATGGATAAAGAAGATGTGGCACATATATACAATGGAATATTACTCAGCCATAAAAAGAAACGAAATTGAGCTATTTGTAATGAGGTGGATAGATCTAGAGTCTGTCATACAGAGTGAAGTAAGTCAGAAAGAGAAGGACAAATACCGTATGCTAACACATATATATGGAATTTAAGAAAAAAAAAATGTTATGAAGAACCTAGGGGTAAAACAGGAATAAAGACAGAGACCTACTGGAGAACAGACTTGAGGATATGGGGAGGGGGAAGGGTGAGGTGTGTTAGGGCGAGAGAGAGACATGGACATATATATACTAACAAACGTAAGGTAGATAGCCAGTGGGAAGCAGCCGCATGGCACAGGGAAACCGGCTCGGTTCTTTGTGGCTGTCTGGAGGGGTGGGATAGGGAGGGTGGGAGGGAGGGAGACAAAGAGGGAAGAGATATGGGAACATATATATATGTATAACTGACTCACTCTGTTATAAAGCAGAAACTAACACACCATTGTAAAACAATTATACCCCAATAAAGATGTAAAAAAAAAAAAAGAAAGAAATAGCCAAAAGTTGATTCATTGAAAGGATAAATAATCATCATAACTGACAAAATGACAAAATAAAACAGATTTAAGTAAACATTATTAAAAATTCAAATAATCACAAATACATCAGTCACAGAAAAATAATCAAAGAATACTATAGAAAACTTTATGCAAATAAATTTGAAAACTTAGACAAAATGGACTTTTTCTCAGCAAAATCTACCATAACAAAACTGACTAAACGCAATGACACAATTTTAGACCTCTAACCATTAAGGAAATAAAATTAGGAGTTAAAATATATATCCACCAAAGCAAAAATTAGATAGTCTTACAGGTGATTCAAGAAATAGGTAATTCCTATCTTCTGCAACTAATACAAAGAATGACAAAAGTGGGGTAACTCCCAACTAATTTTATGAGGCTCGAACCTCAGTGTTGAAACACAGAAAAACAGTACAAGAAAAGAATATCATAGGTCAGTCTTACTTAATGAACATAATTGCAGAAGTCTTAATCCACAGATTAGCACATAGAAACTAGCAATATATTTAAAATATGCCTCATGATCAAGGAAGATGTAGGTGATTTATATTAGAGTATCTGTGTACATAATTTCCCACATTAACAGATTAAGAAAGAAAAAAACATATAGCTATCTCAGTGGAAGATGAAGCATTATTTGATACAATTCAGCATCATTTATGATACAAACAGTTACAAAGGAAACAGTTTTGGATCTGGGAGGGACTTTCCTTTAGTTGATAAACATATCTGGCAACAGTGTTGGGCAAATATCTCACTTAGTAGTGAGATATTAGAAGCATTCTAAGAGAATATAATAAAGGAAATCAAGAAGGAATGGTCAGAAGAGAACTGACACAAGAAACTAGTAAATTTTTCATTCATTTGTCATTTATTGAATACCTACTCTAAGCCAGGTAGTAATAATATAAAGATAAATAAGGCAGTGTTTGCCCTTAAGATCCTTGCCATGTAGTGGAATTTAATCTATATGTGTTCTCTAACAGATCTTGAAAAGAAAACCTTTCAATTCAGGTAGCATTTGTAAGAAAATTAAACAGCTTATGTATGTGGCTTGTTAATATTACTTTGTCTTACTTCTAATGTGCACATTTACTTGTAGTAAACAGTAATTTAGCTAATGAGAAGAATACACATGGCCATATATTTGAATGCTAGAACAATTCCCAACCTTGAAAGAATACATTACTTCATTACCAAGATGGACTAATATATATTCTGTGTTTCTAAAAGGCAATTCTTCAAAAACACTGTTTTCCTGAGCAGGTACATGAAAGTAGGAGAGTTCCAAAAGCAAGTAGTTAGATTAGAAATTATATTTTTCAGTATCCCTCAAATTCTATAATGAGTCTATTCAAATAGACATATTAATTTGTACTAATAGAATAAAATTTCCATTGTATGGCAATAACCTGATTTGTATGTTTTCATGGAAAAATTGAATGACTATAAAATTTGTTGGATGATTAGCACTTCATGTCAAATGATTTAGAGTGAATATTTTAAAAGATACATAAGCAGTAATTTTCACTGTTTTCACCTACCGGGTTGACTTTCTGCCTCAGCTACGTCTAGGCTCACTTCTTCCTGGTTATAGCAGAAAAAAACACAGATCCTAATGCTATGGCTGTGGTCATACTGAGTGAGAGCCTTCTGTAAATATAAAATCCTCTTATTAGATAAAAAATGTTACTGTAAATTAAGATAAAGATGTTGGATTTTTAAGTCTCTTTCCTTGTCTCTTCCCTCCCTAGAAAATTCAAATTCCAATCAAACTGAAATCACCCTCCTTCTCAATAAAACCACATGTAACTATTATAAATCGCATTATTTTCTCTTCTCCTATAGTTTTTTTCACAGTTTTATACAAAATCTATTCTTACATATGATTCTTATAGACGTATGAGCGTAAATAACAGCCTAGCTAGATTGCATTCTCCTTAAGGGAAGAGAGTATATATTTCTTTGTTTAAATTGAAATATAGTTAATTTGAAGTATTATATTATTACACCTGTAGTTTCAGGTGTACAGCGTAGTGATTCCGTATTTTTATAGATTATGCTCCATTTAAAGTTATTATAAAATATTGGCTGTATTCCCTGTGCTGTGCAATATATCCTTGTAGCTTATTTATTTTACACATAGTAGTTTATATCTTTAATCCCCTACTCCTAGCTTCCCCTCCCCCTTTCCCTTTCCCCACTGGTAACCACTAGTTTGTTCTCTATATCTGTGTCTCTGTTTCTGTTTTGTTATATTCATTCATTTTATTTTTTAGCCTCCACATATAAGTGATAAAATACAGTACTTGTCTTTCTCCAACTTATTTCACTAAGCATAATACCCTGAAGGTCCACGCATGTTGTCGGAAATGGCAAAATTTCATTCTTTCTTATGACTGAGTAATATTCAATTGTATGTATTTACCACATCTTCTTTATCCATTCATCTGCTGATGGACACAGGTTGCTTCCATATCTTGGCTATTGTAAATAATACAGCTATGAACGTTGTGGTTCATGTAACTATTCAAATTAGTGTTTTTGTTTTCTTCAGATATATACCCAGGAGTGAAATTTTTGGATCCTATGATAGTTCTACTTTTATTTTTCTGAGGAACCTCCATGCTGTTTTCCATAGTGGCGGCACCGATTTACATTCCAACCAGTAGTGTACTAGGATTCCCTTTTCTCCACATTCTCCCCTATATTTGTTATTTCTGGTCCTTTTGATAATAGCCATTCTGACAGGTATGAGGTGATATCTCATTGGGGTTTTAGTTTGCATTTCTCTGATGATTAGTGATGTAGAGCATCTTTTCATGTGCCTGTTGGCCATCTGTATGTCTTCTTTAGAAAAAATGTCTATTCAGGTCTTTTGCCCATAAATGAAAATCTTCCATACTGCTATGAGAATGATTTTTCTAAACAAGCATCTCACCATTTTTCTCTCTTGCATTAAAAAAATAAAAATAATGGCTTTAAATAAAATTTAAGTTCCTCAGCATAACGTATAATACCTTCTGTCACCTGCTGCTTGTCTATTTTCCTGCCTCTCCCAACACCCAGCCCGTGTTTATGGAAAATGAAGTACTACAGAATTCCTCTCCCACTGTATTGTTTCACAGAGGAGGTACCGCTGGGGTTTTGCCATCCAATAGATTTCATTTCAAAGTCTGGTTGCATGACCTTGAATTAGTTCCGTAGCCTCTCTGAGCTTTGAATGAGGGTAAACAGTCCTATCTTGCTGTCAGGGTAGTTGGGAGGATTAGAAAAAATGTATGTAAAGTGGCTAGAACACGCTGTCTGTTTATGTCTTCTGTTCCTTCATATCTTTCTCATCTTACTTAAAAGTGATATTTCCAGGTTTAGCAGAGAGCGGATTTCGATAATTATCCTTATAATTCCATGCAATAGCTCCCACTGCTCAAATAGCCTTTGAAACTTTCTTTTCCTGGTTGACTTCTGCTCTTCCTTCAAGATACCATTTAATATTTATCTCATACAGAGAACCTTCTCTTAATAGGGCCAAATGTCTCTTCTATATTCCTTTAAGACACTAGGACAACTTATTCACAGCATTTCCCACATTATATTAAAATTGTCCACGTATATGTCTGCTTCTCTCACTCGCTTGTAAGCTTCATCCTAGTTTGTCTTTCTCTTCTAGCACTGACCTCACGTCTGACACAGTATGCACTCAAGAATTTTACTAGACTGAAATGTTGAACTAGAAAACAGACAAATAATGACCCATTTCAATAAATGTTTAAGGATACAGCATGTTAACATATCAGGAAAAAATAAAGGTAGAAACACAACTATCTATAGATTGCAGTACTCAAATAATCACTTACAAATTGTTTTAAAAGATTTAGATTTGCTGTGGTGTGGTGACATGGAGATGAGAGGCTTATTTAAAAGCCATCTACACTGCCTTTATATCAAGCTGACTTTTAAACAGAAGAAAGTCTACTGACTGTTGTCTGGAGACCACAGGGCTAAGTAGAGCCAGGGATGTGAAGGGCTTGCATTTAAAAAAAAATTAATTTATTGAGGATTAGGGCTAAGTAGAACTGAAACAAAAATATTTTTTGGTTACAACTGGTGTTTCATTATTTGAAACAGAACAATTCTTTTTTGGCCATATTTTTGCCTAGGACCTTCTTTTTGTATATATTTCTGGTATTATGGTACTTTCCAAATAAGAAAGGAAAATGTTTTTAAAAGGCCATAGATTATCTTTTTTTTTTTATATTGGACTCTGGGTGTAATTTTATTTTTATATTTTAATTTTTATTTACGGATAATTGTACAGAGTACTGATTTGCAGTGGAAAAATGTAGCTTTTCTATTTTTAATGCGAGCTCCTTTATGTCCTAAGCTGTCTCTGTCACGTGGCACTTCCAGTGCACTGACATGTGCATGGAGCTTAATGATTGCTGAGTTACAATAGAATGTGTCAGGTTGACTAGGTTATAGGATTATTTAAGTGTCATCTTCAAGTGATCAACTGGACTGTTTACTTTTTGATTTCCTGGTTGCTAAGGAATTATCTTAATAAAAATAGTATTTAACTTCTATTTTTATAGTTAGAGAGAGGCATAATGATGGATGTACTTACCATCGTTGGTAAGTACTACACCTCCTTTTATATTCCGGTCATAAAATTGTACACCACGACTTGATGACGCTATGGTTATGTTACTATGTAAAATTAACTGACAACTTTTTTCTGGTTTTTCTAAGTATTCTTGCCAAAAGTCAAGACTGCAATTCACTCAAAGTAGTCAATTTACATACCTCATTGGTAGTATGATTTAATCCACATATATACCTTAGAAAGAGTGTATAGCACTAAAAATGACTTTCTTTTGCCAAGTATTTTGGTTAGTAGCCAAAAATGTAAGATTGTAGAGTTGATGAATGTCTACAGCTTGTGACCTGTTTCCCCATGGGAGGGACGACTCCCCCCCCCCCCCCCTTTTTTGGTAACATAATATACATCAAAAGATCAGGGGACATTCTGTTTTGGAAGTTAAGAAACCAATGCTTTTATCATGTAAAACAGGGGTTCGCAACTCCTGGGCTGCTGTTAGGAGCTGGACTGCACAGAAGGAGGTGGGAGTCAGGTGAGCGAGCAAAGCTTCATCTGCCGCTCCCCATGGCTCACATTACCACCTGAACCATCCCTCCACCACTCCCCTAGGCCCCTACCCCCCACACCTCCCTGCCTCCCCCCACCTTACCCTCACCATCTGTGGAAAAATTGTCTTCCACTAAACCAGTCCCTGGTGCAAAAAAGCTTGGGAACCACTGATGTAAAAGACAATCCAACCTCCAGAATTGTGCTGCAGAGGACCCAGCAGATAGAAGTAGGAATTTTTGTTAAGAAACATCTTTGAATGTACTTCAGCACCTTGTCAAATATTTGATAAATTTGTGGAGTTCTACACTAGGAAACAATGATTTGCTTTTGGAAAACTCTCCAAGCCGTTGTGACTGTAAGAGAGAGAGATTCCTCAATAGTGTCTCTATATGGGTCATCTTATTCTGAGCCGCGGGTCACACTGGTGTGCCCCATAAGTCACGGGCAAAATGGCATCCCTATGTAAGCATGATGATTTGCTTTTGATATTTGTTGCTATTGCCCAACTGAATTTGCAAAATATCTTTTTTAAGGCAGTAATTTTAAATGTCAGCTGTAAGATAGCTATTTATTTCCAAACCTTCCTGGAGTTAAGTGTTTAGACTCAAAAGGCTTTTGCTTTGGAAAATAAATAAATAAGATAAAATTGTCATAATATTCTATCTTGTTTAACTTTATCACTAGAGCTTGAAGACAAGATGTACTTCAAATAGTCCATAACACTTTAGTTATGAGTTAAGGGGAGGCATACATAGATTTTCTTTGCCAAATGTAAAATAACTAATAAAATGAATTTTTTGAGCCGAAAACTTCTTATCATTATATTGCTTATTGTAAAATTCAATTCAGGTGTCTTGAATTTCATAACAATGCTTACACTTTGGATTACTGATCTAACGCCCATAGGGAGTTCTGATTTTTCTGTGTTAAGAAAACAAAATCTTTAAAATAATTGGGGCTTTAAAACCTAGAAATGACATGATAAATTAGGTAGATAAATTTGGGACTTCAGCCAGGACACCTACATATGGCCTCTTTTTGTAGCTTAGGCTTCCTCACAACATGGTGGCTAGTTTCCAAGGATGAGAGTCTCAAGAAAGACAGCCCGGCAGAAGCTGTATCACCATTTCTACCCCAGCCTTAGAAGTCATACATGTCATTTCCACAGCATTCTATTTTCTGAGGAAATTACAAAGGCTCAGTCAGTTTCAAGGTGATGAGAAATAGGCTCTACTTCTTGAGGAGGAAGTAACAAGGTTGGATAAAAACTTGTTTTTTGGAAATATTATTGCTGTCATTTTTGGAAAATACAATCTGTCACACCATACTCCATCCTCACCTCAAGTTAGTCATCTTAACTGAAAATCAACTTCTTTTTAATAATTGGTAGTTAAGTAAACCAAATGCTGAATTGTATTAATAACATAAAAAACCAATTTGACATATTCTGCTATTTGATTCATCTATTGCAGCATCTAACTGTAAATCAATATTTCTGGATAGAATACTTGGTGGTATAAAATAGATAACAAATCAACACAATAGTTATTATTCTTGAATGCACAAATATTTGAGATAAAATATTACTAAGCCAGCACTTTTTTATAGTAGGTAAAAAGCTAGGATGCAACAGAATAAGAGACTCCAACTGTTAATACAAAGTGTTATTTTTCCTTTTCATTTGACTTGGCAAAAGTTGATTTTCTTCTTTCACTTTTGTTTCAATGAAATTTAAAAGTCAAGTCCTTTCTGTGTTAAGCAACAATACTTATGTTGTATTAACTTTAAAATTCAGACAATATAATTTTCCTCTGGTTATAAATTCCCATTTGTTTCTTATCACTAAGTAAGATAAGATAGCTCAAAAATTCTAAAAAGGATGACAGCATAAGTACCACACTAATCTTACCAAAAAAGAATGAAAGAAAGGCATATGAAGGCAAGAAAACTACATCCGTGCTTAAACTAAGGAAAAGTCCACAAAATTTGTTAGATATAGTCCAATTTCAACCAAATATGAAGACATGTGTCAGCACATAGCATGATAGGAGGGGAGTAGAATTGTCATTGTAATACTAAGTGCTAAATATTGAAGCTGGAGTATGGGATGGGTATAATATTGAAGCTGGAGTATGGGTATAATCAAATGTCCAACAGGTGTATATCAAATTCTATACTTCAAAAACAATGTATTGTTTCATATATTTTTAAAATAGTAAAAAAATGAAAAAATGTAAAGGTATATATATCTTCACCTAGCTATATCTCTCCTTTCATTTTCCCCTAAGGAATAATTTGAGATGTGATCAATAGATATGCATAAACATGTTCATTCTAGAGTTACTTATAAGACAAAATATTGGAAATGCCCAGGATGTCAATCATAAGAGATTAGAGATCCATCTTAATTTCTCTACAGTCACAGTAAATCCCATGAGATGTGAATCTTTATTTCCTGAAATGGAATGTTGACCATATTATAGAATTAAGTGACATTTATGAGAAAGTATGAACTAAGTTTTGTGTACAAACACATAAGCCTTATTTCTATTTACATTAAATGTTAACAGTTAATAGTAGCTAACATTAGTGTTAGCAGTTGTTTCTCTGAGAGGTAGGTGGTTTTACCTTTTCTTTCTACCATTTTGTCTTCTGTGAATCTTTTTTTTTATAGAACTGTAAAACTGTTTATTTATTTACTTAATTTTTTAATAGATCTCTATTAGAGTATAATTGCTTCACAATACTGTATTAGTTTCTGTTGCACAACACAGTGAATCAGCCATATGCATACACATGTCCCCATATCCCCTCCCTCTTAAGCCTCACTCCCATGCTCCATATCCCACCCCTCTAAGTCATTGCAAAGCACAGAACTGATCTCCCTGTGCTATGCTGCTGCTTCCCACCAGCCAACTATTTTACATTCGGTAGTGTGTATATGTCAATGCTACTCTCACTTTGCCCCAGCTTCGCCCTTCCACCCCATGTCATCAAGTCCATTTTCTATTTCTACCTCTTTATTCCTGCCCTGCAACTAGGTTCATCAGTACCATTTGTTTTGTTTTTTAGATTCCATATATATGTGTTAGCATACGGTATTTGTTTTCTCTTTCTGACTTACTTCACTCTGTATGACAGACTCTAGGTCCATCCACCTCACTACAAATAACTCAATTTCGTTTCTTTTTATGGCTGAGTAATATTCCATTATGTATATGTGTCACATCTTCTTTATCCATTCATCTGTTGATGGACACTTAAGTTGCTTCCGTGTCCTGGCTATTGTAAACAGTGCTGCAAAGAACATTGTGGTGCATGTCTCTTTTTGAATTATGGTTTTCTCAGGGTATATGCCCGGTAGTGGGATTGCTGGGTCATATGGTAGTTCTATTTGTAGTTTTTTAAGGAACCTCCATACTGTTCTCCATAGTGGCTGAACCAATTCACATTCCCACCAGCAGTGCAAGAGTGTTCCCTTTTCTCCACACCCTCTCCAGCATTTATTGTTTCTAGATTTTTTGATGATGGCCATTCTGACTGGTGTGAGATGATATCTCATTGTAGTTTTGATTTGCATTTCTCTAATGATTAATGATGTTGAGCATTCTTTCATGTGTTTGTTGGCAGTCTGTATATCTTCTTTGGAGAAATGTCTATTTAGGTCTTCTGCCCATTTTTGGATTGGGTTGTTTATTTTTTTGTTATTGAGCTGCATGAGCTGCCTGTAAATTTTAGAGATTAATCCTTTGTCAGTTGATTCATTTGCAAATATTTTCTCCCATTCTGAGGGCTGTCTTTTGGTCTTGTTTATGGTTTCCTTTGCTGTGCAAAAGCTTTGAAGTTTCATTAGGTCCCATTTGTTTATTTTTGTTTTTATCTCCATTACTCTAGGAGATGGGTCAAGAAGGATCTTGCTGTGATTTATGTCATAGAGTGTTCTGCCTATGTTTTCCTCTAAGAGTTTGATAGTTTCTGGCCTTACATTTAGGTCTTTAATCCATTTTGAGCTTATTTTTGTGTATGGTGTTAGGGAGTGATCTAATCTCATACTTTTACATGTACCTATCCAATTTTCCCAGCACCACTTATTGAAGAGGCTGTCCTTTCTCCACTGTATATTCCTGCCACCTTTATCAAAGATAAGGTGACCATATGTGCATGGGTTTATCTCTGGGCTTTCTATCCTATTCCATTGATCTATCTTTCTGTTTTTGTGCCAGTACCATACTGTCTTGATTACTGTAGCTTTGTAGTATAGTCTGAAGTCAGGCAGCCTGATTCCTCCAGCTCCATTTTTTGTTCTCAAGATTGCTTTGGCTATTCGGGGTCTTTTGTGTTTCCATACAAATTGTGAAATTTTTTGTTCTAGTTCTGTGAAAAATGCCAGTGGTAGTTTGATAGGGATTGCATTGAATCTATAGATTGCTTTGGGAAGTAGAGTCATTTTCACAATGTTGATTCTTCCAATCCAAGAACATGGTATATCTCTCCATCTGTTTGTATCATCTTTAATTTCTTTCATCAGTGTCTTATAATTTTCTGCATACAGGTCTTTTGTCTCCTTAGGTAGGTTTATTCCTAGATATTTTATTCTTTTTGTTGCAATGGTAAATGGGAGTGTTTTCTTGATTTCACTTTCAGATTTTTCATCATTAGTATATAGGAATGCCAGAGATTTCTGTGCATTAATTTTGTATCCTGCTACTTTACCAAATTCATTGATTAGCTCTAGTAGTTTTCTGGTAGCATCTTTAGGATTCTCTATGTATAGTATCATGTCATCTGCAAACAGTGACAGCTTTACTTCTTCTTTTCCGATTTGGATTCCTTTTATTTCCTTTTCTTCTCTGATTGCTGTGGCTAAAACTTCCAAAACTATGTTGAATAAGAGTGGTGAGAGTGGGCAACCTTGTCTTGTTCCTGACCTTAGTGGAAATGCTTTCAGTTTTTCGCCATTGAGGATGATGTTGGCTGTGGGCTTGTCATATACGGCCTTTATTATATTGAGGAAAGTTCCCTCTACACCTACTTTCTGCAGGGTTTTTATCATAAATGGGTGTTGAATTTTGTCAAAAGCTTTCTCTGCATCTATTGAGATGATCATATGGTTTTTCTCCTTCAATTTGTTAATATGGTTAATCACATTGATAGATTTGCGTATATTGAAGAATCCTTGCATTCCTGGAATAAACCCCACTTGATCATGGTGTATGATCCTTTTAATGTGCTGTTGGATTCTGTTTGCTAGTATTTTGTTGAGGATTTTTGCATCTATGTTCATCAGTGATATTGGCCTGTAGTTTTCTTTCTTTGTGACATCCTTGTCTGGTTTTGGTATCAAGGTGATGGTGGCCTCGTAGAATGAGTTTGGGAGTGTTCCTCCCTCTGCTATATTTTGGAAGAGTTTGAGAAGAATAGGTGTTAGCTCTTCTCTAAATGTTTGATAGAATTCGCCTGTGAAGCCATCTGGTCCTGGGCTTTTGTTTGTTGGAAGATTTTTAATCACAGTTTCAATTTCAGTGTTTGTGATTGGTCTGTTCATATTTTCTATTTCTTCCTGATTCAGTCTTGGCAGTTTGTGCATTTCTAAGAATTTGTCCATTTCTTCCAGATTGTCCATTTTATTGGCATAGAGTTGCTTGTAGTAATCCCTCATGATTTTTTGTATTTCTGCAGTGTCAGTTGTTACTTCTCCTTTTTCATTTCTGATTCTATTGATTTGAGTCTTCTCCCTTATTTTCTTGATGAGTCTGGCTAATGGTTTATCAATTTTGTTAATCTTCTCAAAGAACCAGCTTTTAGTTTTATTGATCTTTGCTATTGTTTCCTTCATTTCTTTTTCATTTATTTCTGATCTGATTTTTATGATTTCTTTCCTTCTGCTAACTCTGGGGTTTTTTTGTTCTTCTTTCTCTAATTGCTTGAGGTGCAAGGTTAGGTTGTTTATTCGAGATGTTTCCTGCTTCTTAAGGTGGGCTTGTATTGCTATAAACTTCCCTCTTAGAACTGCTTTTGCTGCATCCCATAGGTTTTGGGTCGTTGTATCTCCATTGTCATTTGTTTCTAGGTATTTTTTAATTTCCTCTTTGATTTCTTCAGTGATCACTTCGTTACTAAGTAGTGTATTGTTTAGCCTCCATGTGTTTGTATTTTTTACTGCTCTTTTCCTATAATTGATATCTAATCTCATGGCGTTGTGGTCGGAAAAGATACTTGATATAATTTCAATTTTCTTAAATTTACCAAGGCTTGATTTGTGACCCAAGATATGATCTATCCTGGAGAATGTTCCATGAGCACTTGAGAAAAATGTGTATTCTGTTGTTTTTGGATGGAGTGTCCTATAAATATCAATTAAGTCCATCCTGTTTAATGTATCATTTAAAGCTTGTGTTTCCTTATTTATTTTCATTTTGGATGATCTGTCCATTGGTGAAAGTGGGGTGTTGAAGTCCCCTACTATGAATGTGTTACTGTCGATTTCCCCTTTTATGGCTGCTAGTTTTTGCCTTATGTATTGAGGTGCTCCTATGTTGGGTGCATAAATATTTACAATTGTTATATCTTCTTCTTGGATCGATCCCTTAATCATTATGTAGTGTCCTTCTTTGTCTCTTCTGATAGTCCTTATTTTAAAGTCTATTTTGTCTGATATGAGAATTGCTACTCCAGCTTTCTTTTGGTTTCCATTTGCATGGAATATCTTTTTCCATCCCCTTACTTTCAGTCTGTATGTGTCTCTAGGTCTGAAGTGGGTCTCTTGTAGACAGCATATATATGGGTCTTGTTTTTGTATCCATTCAGCCAATCTGTGTCTTTTGGTGGGAGCATTTAGTCCATTTACATTTAAGGTAATTATCGATATGTATGTTCCTATTCCCATTTTCTAAATTGTTTTGGGTTCGTTATTATAGGACTTTTCCTTCTCTTGTGTTTTTGTCTAGAGAAGTTCCTTTAGCATTTGTTGTAAAGCTGGTTTGGTGGTGCTGAACTCTCTCAGCTTTTGCTTGTCTGTAAAGGTTTTAATTTCTCCATCAAATCTGAATGAGATCCTTGCTGGGTAGAGTAATCTTGGTTGCAGGTTTTTCTCCTTCATCACTTTCAGTATGTCCTGCCACTCCCTTCTGGCTTGTAGAGTTTCTGCTGAGAGATCAGCTGTTAACCTTATGGGGATTCCCAAGAGGGAAGAGATATGGGAACATATGTATATGTATAACTGATTCACTTTGTTATAAAGCAGAAACTAACACACCATTGTAAAGCAATTATACCCCAATAAAGATGTTAAAAAAAAAAAAAGAAAAAAATAAGTCTGTTTTATGTGATACAAGTATTGCTACTCCAGCTTTCTTTTGATTTCCATTTGCATGGAATATCTTTTTCCATCCCTTCACTTTCAGTCTGTATGTGTCCCTAGGTCTGAAGTGGGTTTCTTGTAGACAGCATATATATGGGTTGTTTTTGTATCCTTTCAGCCAGTCTGTGTCTTTTGGTTGGGGCATTTAATCCATTTACATTCAAGGTTATTATCAATATGTATGTTCCTATTACCATTTTCTTAATTGTTTTGGGTTTGTTTATGTGAGTATTTTTCTTCTCTTGTGTTTTCCGCTTAGAGAATTTTCTTTAGCATTTTTTGTAAAGCTGGTTTGGTGGTGCTGAATTCTCTTAGCTTTTGTTTGAAAAGATTTTGACTTCTCCATCGAATTTGAATGAGATCCTTTCTAGGTAGAGTAATCTTAGTTGTAGATTTTTCTCTTTCATCACTTTAAGTATATCCTACCACTCCCTTCTGGCCAGGAGAGTTTCCACTGAAAAGTCAGCTGATAACCTTATGGGGATTCCTTTCTATGTTATTTTTTGTTTTTCCCTTTCGGCTTTTAATATTTTTTCTTTGAATTTAATTTTTGTTAGTTTGATTATATGTGACTTGGTGTGTTTTTCCTAGGGTTTATCCTGTATGGGACTTTCTGTGCTTCTTGGACTTGGGTGACTATTTCCTTTCCCATGTTAGGGAAGTTTTCCACTATAATCTCTTCTAATATTTTCTCAGACCCTTTCTTTTTCACTTCTTCTGGGATCCCTATACTTCAAATGTTGGTGTGTTTAGTGTTGTCCCTGAGGTCTCTGAGATTGTCTTCAATTCTTTTCATTTTTTTATTCTTTATTCTGCTCTTTGGCAGTTATTTCCACCATTCTGTCTTCCACCTCACTTATTCGTTCTTCTGCCTCCATTATTCTGTTATTGATTGCTTCTAGTATATTTTTCACTTCAGTTATTTTGTTGTTCATCTCTGTTTGTTTGTTCTTTAGTTCTTCTAGATCTTTGTTAAGCATTTCTTGTATTTTCTCAATCCATGCTTCCAATTCTATCTCCAAGATTCTGGATCATCTTTACTATCATTACTCTGAATTCTTTTCCAGGTACAGTGCCTATTTCCTCTTCATTTATTTGGTCTTGTAGGTTGTTACCTTACTCCTTAATCTGTGACATTTTTTTTTGCTGTCCCATGTTTTGTGTTTTTTTTTTAATGAGTGGGATTGTGTTCCTGATTTACTGGTTGTTTGACCTGAGGCTTCCAACACTGGAGTTTGTAGGCTATTGGGTAGAGCTGGGTCTTGATGCTAAGATGAGGAACTCTGTGAGACCTCACTGTGATGAATATTCCCTGGGGTCTGAGGTTCTCTGTTAATCCAGTGGTTTCGACTCGGCCCTCCCACCGCAGGAGCTTCTGCCTGACCCCAGGCTCACAAATCAACATCCCGCAAGCCGTGTGGGGTGGCAAAAATAAATAAATAAATAAATAAAGAGAACAATAACAAAGTAAAAAATAAAACTAGAGTAGGAAACTAACAGATATGTTAGAAAGAATGTAAAAATAAAAATATAGCTGAATCAACAACTGAAAAGTACATCAGTACCACAACAGTAAAAAAGAGGAGGAGGGAAAAGGGAAAAAAAAAAAGAGGGCGGAAGGCATTGGCTGTGGAGGGCGGGGCCTAAGCAGGGGTGAGGTTTTGGCAGTGGGTGGGGTCAATGCTCAGGACCCACAGGGCTGGAAAGGCCCTGGAGGCTGTGGGGGGTGGGGCTTAGACTCCAGGAAAAGAAGGGCATGCCTCCCACCCCTAGTCTCAGAGGGCAGGAGACCTCCACTGGGAGCCCAGCAGGCTTCCTGAGCTCGAGTGGGCAGTGCAAACGCCCTCCACTCCTCACCCACTCCTCCTGGAGGGCCCCTCCCACCTGCCTCTCCTGATCTCCCTCGCCTCCCTCCTATGCCTGCAAGAACCCACGCAGCCTGGTGGGGGCTTGGAAGGCAGGGGATTGGACTGGGAGCTCAGCAGGCTCTCTGGGCCTGAGTGGGTGGGGAATCGCCCTCTGCTCCTCTCCCACTCTTCCCAGAGAGTCCCTCCCACCTGCCTCTCCTGATCTCCCCGGCCTCAGGGGCGCCGATCTTGTCTGGCCTCCACTTCTCCTCCCACCTTGGTCCCCCTATGTCCTACCTGTTCACTCTGGGGTTTCTCACATCTCCTTGGGGGTTAGAGTCCCCCACCAGTGGCCGGCAGGTGCCCTAGTTGTGGGGAGATGCTAACTCTGCATCTTTCCACACTGCCATCTTGACTCCTCCCAGTGAATCTTTTATAATAGTCACATTTTACTTTTGTAATTAGAAAGGAAGCTACTGGGTTGGCCAGAAAGTTCGTTTGGGTTTTTCTTACCATCTAATAGTCTGTAGGACCCAAATGAACTTTTTGGCCAACCCTATATTTTTATTTTTTAAATCTTTCTTAACTTTTTTTTTTAGCTGATAAACCTGGGGACACTGATATAATTAGATTCTATCAGCTCACTGTGTAGATATTAGAGAGTTTACTGGTAGTGTGATTAAATTCCCCTCCTTCCTCATGCCTCTTTTTGCTCTCAGATTGTGCATAAAAGTAGACTTTGTCTAACTTTAGTTTGTATCTAGCAACAGGATTCAGTCTGCCTTTCCTGGTGCCTAGAGAATGTACAGACTTGTTTTCTGTCACAGTAAAACGTTGATTTGCCTGGACCAAAAATAACAGGAAAGAAAACTCATAATAAGCAAATTCCTCTGGTAAAAAAGATATAATTAATAAGTCAACTATTGGAAGGGGCTTATTTTAACATTTCTTTACAGCCTCCAGAGATATGATGCCGATACACATCCAGCCCCACCTCCTAATCCTCTTTTATCTATGGCAGTGGACCTTGTCATGAAAACAGATGTTTCCAATAAACCATCTTTGGTTATTAAAGGTTGCTATCCCCAGTCTACTCTATTTATCACAGTCAGAAAATGCTTAGTACATAATATAAATAAAAGTAAATTAACTGGAACAAACCACTTCATGAGTATTGTATTTAACAATTTCCTTTTTGCTTATTAGGATATATTACTCAGAAATGTGAATGACAAACTCTCATTAATATACAAACCCCAGGTACATCCCCAAATTATTTCTGGCAGTTTACAAAGGGTGAGAGACTTAGCATCTTAAGATAAGGTAAAATAACAAAGGTCATTTTGGTGAATAATAATAGCAACGTGTTACTTATTTAACACCTTCTATGTACAATAGCAATATTCACCATCTAGAAAAAAATTAAAATCAAAGTAAAAAATCCTTGTAGGCCAAAATAGGTGCCACATAGTTCTGATACCACAAAAATCTCCCACTCCCTAAGCTCATGCTGCTTATTCACGGTTGAGTCCCTCAATTTCATTTACTAGTTTAGTTAATTTTTACAGAATTCTAAGCAATTTGGTTGTGAGGCTCTTCCACCTATTACAGAGCCAAAGTTGGGTCCACTCACCTGACACAGCAAAGCCAATCTACTGTCACTGGGTTGTGGTGAAGGAAAGTAGATTGTTTATCGCAAGGCCCCCAACATGGGGCCAAGCAAGGAGGATGGGCAGCTCATGCTCAAAAGTCCTGAACTCCCCAATGGCTTTCAGGGAAGGATTTTTAAAGACAGTGTGAGCGAGAGCATCACAGGGTGTGTGATTAGCTCATGCACAATTCTCTTATTTGTTGATGGTGAGGTAACAGGGTGATGTTTTGGGACTCTTAATAATCAGCCTTCTGGTTCCAGCCAGTCTGGGGTCTACATTCTTGTGATCAGAACACAGTTAACTTCCTCCACCTGGTGAGGGTTTTTTAGTATCTGTAAAACAACTCAAGGATATGGCTCAGGATATTATCTATAGCCCTTGAGGAGGAACTAAAAGCTCTTGATTTTACTTTATGGCTAAATTATTATTATTTCATCTTGCTTAACTGTTTTCCTTTGTTTCTGCATTTTCTCACCTCTCTGATTAAATTTGCTCTTTGGAACTTGGGGAAGGTCTAGGAGGCTAAAGCTTTTGTACAAACAAGAGGAAGGGGACATGGGGGATCCGTCTCTGGAAAGGCCCCACAGGGTCCTGCTCGGTTTCACACTTGGCACAAATTAGAGGCTACAAGATATATAGAGAGTTGAAAAGGATGATAGGCACAAGATGGGATGACTTGATAATAGAACAGGAAATGGGAACACTTAAAAAATCAGACTCAAGGCTGCCAAAAAACACACAAAAAACAAAAAAGCCCTCACTTTTTTAGCTCTTTAGGGCCTTACTGGATTAGACCTTGATATAGATGTTTGGCTTAAAGAGCAAGGTTTTAGTAGTTAGGGGTAAGTTCCAGCTATCCAAAAAATTAATTCCACAGAAATATTGGACAAACCAACTATTACTGTTCATTATTTGGCCATGATACTGTACTTGTGAAAATTTCAAAAGGTCTTACTTTATTCTTCTGCTATTTTATCACGTAGCTTTGAAAGTAAATCATTAGATTGCAATGGATATTTCCTAGAAGGAAGAAAAACAAGTGGATTTTAATATAGATTATTGTAGTCAAGTCTCTTTCGATTACAGGAAAAAAACTATACTAAAACTATCTCAATTAAAAAGAAGCATTTTGTTTTTTGGAAGTGTGGCAGAGTGAGCTGAAAATCTCTAAGCTTTCCAGACCAATTTGAGGGGAGAAAAATAGTGATTAGAGAAAAGTCATTTGGCAACATGGATTAAAAGAAAATTGGACAAGTGTGTTGTATAATTCAGGACAGGAAAGAGCAAGGTTTTACTTTGTAAGAGTCAAATATGTTAATAGAAGGAAGAAACGTTCCTCATGTTCACGATCTAGAGATATGGGGAAAATAACAAATCCTCATGATGGTAAAATCCTGTTGACATTAATGCTCCTTTAGTATAAAGTTAGCTCCAGTCTAGAGTGGAACACTCCCCTTCTCCATCATCACATCCATGAGGTCAGAGTTCTCTCCTACTTTCTACCTCCCAAGGAGAGCCAGTAGACATTGAGAAAGAGCAGTGGTCACCAACCAGAAGGGAAAAGCCAGTGACATGGACAGCTCCAAAGGGTATGAAATTTTCAAGCCTTAAGATGACTCTGAGATACAGATAGTTCAGTAGGGAGAATCCCAGAGGACAAAAAGTGGGGTCAGGAGGCAAGAAAGGGAAAGGATCAAGGAAGAGAGTTTTGGGAAATAAGGGACAAAGAGTTGAAGGGGAGCAGAATTTGCCACCCCAAAATATACCTCTTCTTTGGCTGAGGTTTAGTTCTTATTTTTCGAGAAACAGCAGACACAGGAAAAGCTCTGAAACCAGAATAGAAATCAACCCTTTTGAAAAGGATATTTACATTTATAAGGGAAACCTTCCATTTGCAAGGGTGACTTCCTCTCTGTAGAAAGAGAAAAAAGACTCTAAAACTCTAGAAACTCTTATCAATAGAGAAGGCAATGACTTAAATCTGCACAACAGCATTACTCTTGTTTACTATGCTTTGCCTGGTAACCCCTTGTAATTGGCCTCCCTGATCGCAATATCATATTTTGTCTTTAGCTGGAGATGGTATTTAAGGTGATGGCTTGGCCATTTGGGAGAATTACTCAGTTTTCCTGGGTATCTCCCATGTATGCAGGAGATATACAAATTATTAAACTTCTGTTTGTTCTTCTCCTGTTAATCTGTCTTTTATTACAGGGGGTCTAAGTCAAGAGCCTATAAGGGTAGAAGGAAAATTATTTTCCCTCTCCTACAGAGTCAAAGAATAAGGGGAAAAGGTAGATTATCTATTCTTCCCTCCCTTCCTTCCCCTTCCCCCAAATCACATGCCCTGTATGACTTCAGAACAGTTACCTTTGTGAAAATGAATAAAAGAAAACCTCACTAAAGTGGGGTAAAGGGGCCAGAAGAGGGAGCTCTCATGCTCCTACCACTCCATCTCAACAGGAAGAGACATACTTTGCATCTCCAGCAGGGAGTGACACTACTTTCCTACGACCAGCCAGGGAAGAAAATGTTCTCCTTGCTTGGCAACAGATCAGCCAATGAGGGTGTGTCACAACTCAGCCAATGAGAAGCCACTATATTTCTAACTTCCAGTTTCCTCCAGATGATTTTTTGTTTATAACAGCCCCTCCCAACTTCCCCTTCTTCTCTCTAAAAGTTTCCTCTTTGCTTTATGTGACTCACGTGTGGTTCAGCATAGTTGCATGTCCTGAACGACAATTCTTTGCTGCTCCAGAATAAACCCATTTTTTCTGGTACAATAACTGGCTATTTTGTTGTTTTAGGTTAACACCTAAATTTCTTCAGTAAAGGCTGGCAAAGTGATATCCAAGGATTGGCCGTTCTTTCCATGGACAATGGATGCTGGCAGGACCTCAGTGGTGGGCATGGACTATCTACTCACAGATGATGATCCAGTTAGAGAAACAGTAAGGTGAGTCCTCTTTCACTCCAACTCTTCTCTCCTAGGAGAGTGGAACTAACTGGAATGCTAGTTTTCTTTGCAGCTGAAAAGAAATGGAGCTACTATGTGAAGGTATATGAAGATATACATGTAATCAGATTGTCTAAAATAACTGCAGTATGGGTGGAATCTATGAGACTTAAACATTATTTCTCTTATCTCTATTCAGGGTTCGGAGTCAAGAGGATATGGAAGAATGAATTTTTTTTTTTTGCACTGGGGATTTTTCAGTTAGAAATGTCAGGATAATTCAACATGTATAGGTTGGGACTTCCCTGGTGGTCCAGTGGTTAAGAATCTGCCTTCCAGTGCAGGGGTTATGGGTTTGATTCCTGGTCAGGGAACTAGAATCCCACATGCTGTGGGGCAACTAAGCCCAAGTGCCGCAACTACTGAGCCTGTGCACTCTGGAGCCTGCGTGCCACAGTGAAGATCCTGTGTGCTGCAACTAAGACCCGATGCAGCCACATAAATAAATAGATAAATAAACAAATAAATAGATAAAATGCATAGGTTACCTTTTGAAGCTGAATGTCACAAGTAAGTTATAGAAACCCAAAGAAGAAAGTTCTGGTGTTTGTGTTTTTAAAACCCTTCCAAAGGGGAAAAAAAAAAGAATTTCTAGAGATCTGGCTTTCCTAATTACCTCCAAGTGAACCATTTAGCTGCTCAAAGATAATCTCATATTTTCTCTCTCTTGCTTTCTCTCTCTTTCACACGCACACACACACAAACACACACCATCCTTCAGGAGAAAATAGATTCATATTAAATGTTATAATCCTTCAATTCTCTATAGCCATGAACAATTTGGTCTCTCTGAAAGCCAGCTCTGATAATCTGATAATACGGAACACCCTGGAGCTGACAGTAGGTAGTATAAGGCTATGCTATACAATAGTAGCCACTAGCCAAAAGTGGCTACTGAGCACTTGAAATATATTGGTCTGAATTGAGATGTTCTGTAAGTACAAAATGCACTTGGATTTCAAAAACTTGACGTGGAAATAATATTTTGGATACATTGGATTAAACAAAATTTACAGTTTAAATTAATTTCACCAGTTTCTTTTTGCATTTTTTAACGTGGCTACTAGAAAAGTTTAAATTACATATGTGGCTTGTCCACTGGTCTAGAAGCTAAGGTTTAGTCACCAAACCCAAAACAATGAGAAAAATCTAATAGACAATTGATGCATTAATTTTCTAAGTGCTGTTTGGCATAATTTGGCTGTGTTTTCTTTGTGAGTTTTAGCTCCTCTCTAAGAAGAAATGATATCCTTTGAGCTTGTTCTTGTTCAAGGGTTAGAATGAAGTACATCTGATCTGTCATAGATATTACAAAATATTTTCCCCACAGAATGGTTTTTCAAAGGAGTTTGTAAAGACTGTTGCATCCTGGAGTGAACTAGATCACTCTTCTTCCTGAAAATCTTCAATGGCTTGCCATTCTCTAGAACAGTATTCAAGGTATTAAAGAACTTCGTGGTCTTCCCCAGACTTCCATAGCCAGACTCATCTCCTGTTGTACCTCTGCATGGACCCTAAAGTTAGCCACTCTCCATGTGCATGTGAGAGAGCAGTCTGAGAATTACCTTATAAACTAAGTTTTGGAAGAGTGTACAGCTATGCAAAGATGCTAAGTAATCCCCCACTGGAAGACTTGACTCTAACCTGGTTAAAGTTTTTAATGTAACCAAAGAAAGAACACAACTTTAGAACATGACCTAAGGGCATGTGGTCAGCCCTAGAAACACATAAAAACAAGGAGGTGGAAGGCAGACTTTGACCATGTTCATCTGGTCCAATGTAGAGGATAAGGTTTCCTGTTAAGACCCTGGGAATGTGTGGTCTTCCCTGAAGTATGTCCCTTTTGTGCAGTTGGACCTGTCAGGCTACCAAAATGACGCTTTTTAAAAACATAACCATATCACAAGCTGATCTTTTTATGACTTCTTGTATCCCAAGCACCTTTCTCACTATAGGGCTTTCCATTTAACTTGTCTAGAGGGAGAGAGTTGTGTGTCAGACAGCATGGACATCTACTCTTCCCAGCAGTTATAATTTTTATTGTAAATTTATAAATTGGCATTTTGATTTATATTCTTTAGATGTTTGGGAGTTGGTAGGTATGAGTCATCGTCTCTGAATCTGATCAACTCTGGGGCATTGATAAAATCAAATTCTGGAGCTGCAAGGGTGAAGGGCTGACCGTAGACCATTGCAAATTAATCATAGTAAATGCTGTTTGCTAAGGGTAGCCTCAGCTCACTTCTCTAACTCAACTTCATAGCATGCTGTTTACACCCCTGTTCAGCACTTATTTAATGTTATCTTGCATTAGATCAATTGTTTATATGTCTGTTTTCCTTCCCTGTTATACTGTAAACTCCCTGAAGACAGAGACTGTGTGTTTGTCTCTGTATTCACAATAGTACAAGTGCAACAAACACACTTGTGGGGTAGATGGTGCCTACTTGTTTTTGGAGTTTTTTGTGGGGGATGAAGCTTTCTGTTTTTTTTTTACTTCTAATGTTGATGGTATTTTATCATAGTATTATTAGAATAGCATCTTAACGCAACTTTGGATAAAAGTCTTTTCAGAGGCAGAATTATCCCCATAGGGTTTTCCTGAAAGTATCAGTAAACTTGTCAAATTTCACAGATGCCTTTCATTTGCTTCAATTAGGTGGCAATAATTTAAATGTGGAAACTGGAAACAGGGAAACAGGGATTATTTCTGTGTAGTTTGTTTTCAAAACAGGTTTTATAAAATATTGAGTAGATACAAAATAATCTTTATAAAAAAAGATTAATGGTATAAGAAATACTCATATATCCAGTACCCAGTTTAAGAAATAGCACTTCTTTATCATTATCTTTGAAACCCGCCGTGTGTCTCTCTACAAGCCTATCCCCTTCTTTCTTCTACAAGGGACTCGGAATCCTGAATCACAATGTCTTTTTATTAAAAAGCTAAAATAAAAAGAGAATCCAAACACTTTTGACACTTATGAACATTCTTGGCTAACATTAGAAGTCAAAATTGATTTATGATTAAGTTTATGATTATTGTGTATTTTTGAGAGAAAATTAGAAATCCTAATTTCATGGGAACTTTAAAGGATTCACCCCAAAACTTGGTGACTGGAAGAGACCCTGGTATCTCTAGAGGTGATCTGGTATCTTATGCAGAAGGCAGGATGTGAGTGGGATAAAAGCAATGTTTGGCACATGCTAGGAAACGCAGATCCTAGGATGTAATCTGTAGATTTACATCATGTAAAGTAATTAATGAGGTCCATGTATCTTAACCAGGGAAATAACTCTCAAGACATGAAATAGGAATATGTTTTCCCTGAACTGATACGACTCTTGCTGGGAGATTCTCCTTGGCGTCCTGTTAGGCTCTAGACCAGTGGAAAAAAAACAAACAGTAAAAATTGACTTTCATCCTGGACGGGTTTTCGGATATCCCTTGTTCTAGGAAATAGGATAACAGTCACCTCTAAAACCTAACGTATAGCAATTAACTATATGATTATAAGACATAAAATTTAGCTTCTTTTTAAAAAAATGGCATTAATGTTTTTCCTTTAAAATAGAAGACTAATTCATTCATTAAGTCGCAATTTTTAATGGATTAGTTGTGTGTGCATGCAATACTCTTAAATCCTGGCCCAAGGGATTGCAATCTATATGGAGAGGGTGGTAGGAAAAAACACATTACAGTAATGGATTTCAGTAACCTGCTTCACAAGTGGGCATTTTAATGGTTCTGTGGGTCATCGCAGTGTTATTTTGAAAGTACAGTAATGGAAATATGCGAAGCTAAAGGGCTGTGGTTAGATACATTAGACTCTTTGAAAAGGGCTGCTACTCAGTAAAAAAGTGCCTCAGTCAGAGGCTGCTACTTTCTATGTTATTCCCGGGAAATTAAATACAGTTGGTTTAAGACTTTGAAGCAGCAAAGTCTGTTGCACTTCAAACAAGGCTTTGTTGGGGAAGTTGTTGGTTTGTTACTAATGCATTTACACAGCACCTGGGGAACTTTAAAGAACAGTGAAAACTGATCTGGTGGGGAAAGGGTCTCAGAATTACATGCTGGTGAAGTGGTGCCTGGGATCAGAATTATGTTCTAGAGCTGCTCTTACTCAGCTCAGAAACTGGAGATGATGAATTGGTGACATTTTAAGCAAATTGAATTTCATAATTTATGGATTCATGGACTTGCTTCAGGGATTTTATCTGTGCAATTCTGTTGATTTGTAAGACCTCTGGACTATAATTGTCCTTTACCCTGCATATTACTCATTATTAAAAATGATTTGTGCCTATAGCAATAAAATGGACTGGACAATGAGACGTGACATTTAGAAAATAATGCTGGGATGAAATTTAACTTCCTGCAGTCCAGAAGCATTCCTACCTATGAAAATGACATCTGCCTGATATTTTCTTTGAGATGTGTGACAAGTTCTGATTCATACTTTTGACCTTATTGTCAACTTATTTTCATTCCTCACATGTCAAGTACCAGGAAACTGAAGATTGATGCCTGCAGTTGTAAAACTGCAACTGGAATTTGAGTCTTTTGTGGCAATGTTGTCCCAAAGCTCCAAGACAAGAATTTTTTCCTTGTAAGATATATTTTTTTCTTCTTTTTTGGGGGGGTGGGGGGTGGGAAAGCTTTATTACTTACAGGACCTGGAAATTATATGGCACACTTGGGCCGCACAGCAGGATTGCGGGTAGAGAGAGAGAGAGAGGTGGAAGCACTTTTCAACTCTTTAGAGGTGTAAGAAATATCTTCCATTTTCTGGTCCTTTTACTCCTCCCTTCAGTTTGTACAATCTATTTATCATCTCTCAAAGTAGCTCACAGGAGCAAACACCATGATTGGTTTTCAATTTAGCAGAAAGACTGTATCAGTGATTTTTTGAAGGCAAGATTGCTCATTTCATTTTCTGTTTAACATCCTTCACTGGCTTCTTACTGGCATTAAGATAAGATATGGAATCCCGAGTGTGGCCTCTAAGGCTGGACAGTATCTGGCTGGTCTCTCCAGTCTCATCACCCACTGGACACACTGAGTTTTCTGGTTCCTGGAAAGTCAAACTCTGTCTTACGTCGGGGCTTTCACATGTGCTATCTGCTGAGAAATATAGACCAGAAGGTCATTTATCATATTGGAAGAGAGAAGTATAGGCTATGTTTACTGAACTCAAGGAACATGCTTGGAAAAAGGACAAAAAATAGTTAAAATGAGGAAAAGGATACTGCAGAATATTAATGTTTTGGCAACTACTGGAGTGAGAAGAGCCAGGACAACAGCTGGTGTTCAACCTAATGGAGCAGTGAGTTGGCTTAGACCGAACAGCTCGGAGGCTACTTCTGCTGTCCTGAGTTACTACCGTCTCCTTATGTTAGTGATATCATAATTAGAAAACCCATATGCAAATGAGGAAACCAGCAATTGAACAACAAACTTATGAGCCTGAGACATAACTTCGAAAACTGTAGGATAAATTAAGAGTTTGGGATTAACATACACACACTACTGTATATAAAATAGATAACCAACAAGGACCTACTGTATAGCACAGGGAACTCTACTCAATATTTTTTAATAAACTATAAGGGAGGAGAATCTGGAAAAGAATATATATATATATATATATATAAATGGAATCACTTTGCTGTACACTGGAAACTAACACAACATTGTAAATCAATTATACTTCAATAAAATTAAAAATTAAAAATACATAAAATAACACAATAATATTAAAAAAAACTGTAGGATCTTTTACTGATGTGGTGGTCATCAGTATGAGTAAACCTGTTGCTGGGGTATCCATATTGCCTAACTGGTTCTGGTCATGGCACTGCTGGTAGGTGGTAACGTTAGGACTCAGAAATAGCAAAATTTGTCAGTCTGACATGGTGACTTTTGTTCACCATGTTAGATTGGACTCTTAGCCCTGTGACAAGTCTGTTGCTGTAACTAAAGCAGTTAGGGTAGGTAAGAGGAGAGAAAATGGACAACATGCCTTTTGCCTGGGATGCTCTTTCTTCTCATTTCACCTGGACAACCCAAGGGAAGTACTAGGCTGCAGTACCTCTCTCTGTCTTCCCAGTCATTGTTTCTCATCCACCCATTATTCTTAGTAATATCACTCAGGTCTTTACTTTCCTAGGACTTATCACAATTTATACTTACATGTTTACTGGGAATCTTATTTGTGTACTGTCTCCTTCACTGTACACGATAAATCCATGATAGCCTGAGCCAAGCCTGTTTCATCTATCACAGAACCTACAGCATTTAGTGCAGTGCCTGTCATACAGGAAGTGTTCACTAGTAAATAAGCAGATTTTCATATCAGTTATGTGCTTCATTTACAAAAGACAGAAAAACCCAACTCAAACTGGCTTAAGCCAAAAGGGGAATTCACTGGCTTACATAACTGAAAAGTTGAGAGGTGATGTTGGCTTTGGGTACTTTTGAACCAGAGATTCAGATAATATCACTAAGAATCCGTTTTGTCCGTGTTCCTCTGCTCTGCTTTCTGTGGTCTTGTTTTCATGCATCAGCTCCAAATGATTGCCCCCCTGCTCTTCCAGGATCTCAGTTTATGGGAGGAAAGCAAAGGTCTTTGCAGCTTCAGACAACACATTCTCACACTTCATGGTCCAGGTTGTCCAGGGGTCCAAAAGAGGGTTTCTTCTAGACTGTGTCTGTTTCCCAGAAGCCTCAGCATATAGATGGTTGACTCTCATTGACTTTGATTTTATTAAACACACATCCATAACTCGATCAATGTGACTAGGAGGATGAGATATGATAATTGGATTAAACCGATCTGGGTTCATCTGTGGAAATTGGTGTAAGGCTAATCCCACCCAAATCACAAGATTAATAATGGGAGAGGGATGGATTCCCCAGAGTAAATTCCGTGGAAGGGTGCTGGGCAGCCAAAAGAGCAGATGTCTGCTATGCGGCTAATGTACCAAAAGCATACATTTCATATTTTGTTTTACTTCTTTTTCTTACACCTGTTCTTCCAACTGACAGATTCCTGGTCCATCTTTTTGCCAAGCTATTTGGTGCCTGTGAATTCCTCTGCTGCTGACTGCTAGCCCTGTTCTAGACCCAAAGCTTCACCTAGACTCTTGATACATGAATTTATTGTCTTTCTGGCTCTTGGCTGCTACGTGGCCTTGCGTCCCACTTGGATCCATTATCTTGTATCTATTCCTTCATGTATATCTCCTCCTCCTCTCTCTGAACCTCTTTGTGGAAGGCTAGAGCTGGCCTAACTGAAGAGTTATATTTCAAAAGGTCAAATGTCTTACCTGAAGGAGGTATGAGGAGACAGGGGAGAATGGCAGGTCAATGTCAGGAAATCATGTCAAACAAGTCCAGAGGTCAGGCAGGTCACTTGATGATAACTAGCTATACAATTTAAAAGGTCTGAGGAACAAGGCAGAGATCTGAATGGAAGCTGAGGGACTTAGGCAATTGCCTTCAGTATCCAAGGCTTGCCTTTATGGGCTTTATGTATGTGGTTAATGGATGCTCTCTACTGGCTTAAAGGAACAGGGTGTGCTGGGCATCTATATCAACTGGTCATAATGACCTGAATTGTGTGCCTGGGTTCATGTGTGCACGTGTGTTTGTGTGTGTGTGTGTGCATGGCACACATACTCGATTTATTAAATAATGTTTTGTGTTTCCTACCTTTGGTTGAAATGATAAAAG
This sequence comes from Lipotes vexillifer, assembly GCF_000442215.2. Lineage (NCBI taxonomy): Eukaryota > Metazoa > Chordata > Mammalia > Artiodactyla > Lipotidae > Lipotes > Lipotes vexillifer. The sequence goes on from NW_006777108.1 coordinate 905,767, forward strand.
GCAGATGAACGGTGCTAGGGTCTGCCTGATTCTGTTAAGATCAATCCCTGTCTCAGTTTCTAGGACTAGTCTTAACATTAGGCAGGATTCTCTTAAATTTTACCTTAACACTGTGGGCTCAGCATTAAATTCTTTGTATAGCCCCACTGTGACCTTTGGTTCTAGCTCTGGGTGAGCGGACCTTTGCCTTTTCTTGTGTTGGGGTTTTGCGTTTTACATGCCTGTTATGGTAACTGCATTTCATGTCTTGCCCCTGTGCTCAGCCTCTTGTCTAGTTAGTCTGTACTATTTTCTGGTCCTTCTGGAACTGGGGCTTTGCCTTGATCTTGTAAATCCCCTTAAAAGCTGAGTGCATGCTACTAACTGACCTTGAAATAAGGATTTCGAGCCTAAAACAGGTTCAAGCTTGGTCAAAAGCAAACGAAACAAAGAAGTAAACAACTATAAGTTACAATTGCATTTGATGAGAGATCTTTGGGGGAAAGGAATCTGGTTATTACCACTTTTATTAAAATACGGAACAGACAGGTGTGACATCTGTATGTCCTAGTGGCCTCTAAGGCACATCATCAAAGAGCATCTTTGGAGAGGGGTGGGCAAGGTCTTATTCACATTTAAGCCTATTCACGGTCTGTTTTTTGTTATCATGAATTATTTCTTCTCTTTAATGTTCATTCATTAATATTTGATTCTACAGAAATGTAGCCTTTAACCATGACTTGTAAATATGAGTCTTGTAAACATATTTGTTTCAAGAGATTGTATATACTTGTACAATCGATAGACTAAATTATAAGTGAATAAATGTGTTTACTCATGCTGTAAATAAACCAGCTGGTGGTAATTAACACCACTCCATTGATGAACTCACCTGTTTTGTGTGAGTTGATTAGCCTACTACTCTATAAAGGTTGTGTAGGTTAGCTTGTTAGGCAGAGCTTTTAGATACTTTTGGTCAGGCCTTCTTGAGGACTGCTTGAGATAAAGGGTCTGTAGCAGATTCTCTAGCAAATATAACAAGACACCATGCCCTGCTGAATTGACTCCCTGCCTCTTTGTCTATCTGCATCTCCAAATAATTCCTGCTTGCCGTTTCCATCACTGCGCTTTACTGTCCACTGGGGCCGTGTGTTATCCCTTCCCGAAGGGTCGCCTATCCTGCCTGCTGAA